>NW_027414271.1:0-326136 GCF_964106895.1 Numenius arquata | reverse complement strand
GGTCCTGTAGGTTTCCATAAGCGCCCGCAGAGGTCTGAAGGGGCCCGTACTGTGCCGTAAGGATCCATAGGGTTCCGTAGAGCTTCGTAGGTTCCCTAGAGGCCTCTGGAGTACCGCAGGAGCCAGTAGTGTTCTGTAGGGGCCCGTAGGGTTCCTTCCATAGGAGCTGGTAGTGTTCCGTAGGGTCCTCTAGGGTTGAGTAAGTGCCCGCAGGAGTCTGTAGGAATCCGTGGGATTCTGTAAGGTTCTGGAGGGTTCTGCAGGGTTCCGTAGGGGCCCGTAGAGTTCCGTAGTGGCTGGTAAAGTTCCGTAGGGCCCTGTACCGTTCCGTAACTGCCTGCAAGGGTCTTTAGGCTTCTGTAGGGGCTGGTAGGGTTCCATAAAGTTCCGTGGGTTCCTGCAGAGTTCTGCAAGTGCCCGCAAGGGCCTGTAGGGGCGCACAGTGTTTCTGCCAGGTTCCGTAGAGTTCCGTAGGGGCCATATTTTTCTGTAGTGGCTGGTAGTATTCTGTAGGGGTCTGTAGGGTTCCGTAGGCGCCTGCAGTGTTCTGTAGGAGCCCATAGGGTTTTAGTGAGGTTCCGTTGTGTTGCTAAGGGTCTTGTAGAGTGCTGTCGGGTCCTGGAGTATTCTGTAGGGTTCCAGAGGGCCTCATAGGGTTCCATCGAAATCTATAGGGTTCCCTAGGGGCCCGTAGAGTCCCGTAGATTTCCGTAGGGGCCTGTAGGGTTGTGTAAGTGCCCGCAGGGGTTGGTAGGAGCTTGTAGGGTGCCATATGTTTCCGGAGGGTTGTGTAGGGTTCCGTAGGGGCCTGTGGTGTTCCCTAGGGGCCTGTAGAGTCTCGTACAGTTTCGGTAGGGTCCTGTAGGTTTCCATAAGCGCCCGCAGAGGTCTGAAGGGGCCCGTACTGTGCCGTAAGGATCCATAGGGTTCCGTAGAGCTTCGTAGGTTCCCTAGAGGCCTCTGGAGTACCGCAGGAGCCAGTAGTGTTCCGTAGGGTCCTCTAGGGTTGAGTAAGTGCCCGCAGGAGTCTGTAGGAATCCGTGGGATTCTGTAAGGTTCTGCAGGGTTCTGCAGGGTTCCGTAGGGGCCCGTAGAGTTCCGTAGTGGCTGGTAAAGTTCCGTAGGGCCCTGTACCGTTCCGTAACTGCCTGCAAGGGTCTTTAGGCTTCCGTAAGGGCTGGTAGGGTTCCATAAAGTTCCGTGGGTTCCTGCAGAGTTCTGCAAGTGCCCGCAAGGGCCTGTAGGGGCGCACAGTGTTTCTGCCAGGTTCCGTAGAGTTCCGTAGGGGCCATATTTTTCTGTAGTGGCTGGTAGTATTCTGTAGGGGTCTGTAGGTTTCCGTAGGCGCCTACAGTGTTCTGTAGGAGCCCATAGGGTTTTAGTGAGGTTCCGTTGTGTTGCTAAGGGTCTTGTAGAGTGCTGTCGGGTCCTGGAGTATTCTGTAGGGTTCCAGAGGGGCTCGTAGGGTTCCGTCGAAATCTGTAGGGTTCCCTAGGGGCCCATAGAGTCCCGTAGATTGCCGTTGGGACCTGTAGGGTTGTGTAAGTGCTCGCAGGGGTTGGTAGGAGCTTGTAGGGTTCCATAAGTTTCCAGAGGGTTGTGTAGGGTTCCGTAGGGGCCTGTGGTGTTCCCTAGGGGCCTGTAGAGTCTCGTACGGTTCCGTAGGGGCCTGTGGTGTTCCCTAGGGGCCTGTAGAGTCTCGTACAGTTCCGTAGGGTCCTGTAGGTTTCCATAAGCGCCCGCAGAGGTCTGAAGGGGCCCGTACTGTTCCGTAAGGATCCATAGGGCTCCGTAGAGCTTCGTAGGTTCCCTAGAGGCCTGTGGAGTACCGCAGGAGCCAGTAGTGTTCTGTAGGGGCCCGTAGGGTTCCTTCCATAGGGGCTGGCAGTGTTCCCTAGGGGCCTGTAGGGTTGATTAAGTGCCCGCAGAAGTCTGTAGGAGTCTGTGGGATTCTGTAAGGTTCCGGAGGGTTCTGCAGGGTTCCGTAGGGGCCCGTAGAGTTCCGTAGTGGCTGGTAAAGTTCCGTAGGGCCCTGTGGGGTTCTGTATGGACCTGTAGGGTTCCGTAGGGGCCTGCAGTGTTCTGTAAGTGCCCGTAGGTGTCTGTAGGGTTCCGTAGGCACCTGCAGTATTCTGTAGGAGCCCATAGGGTTTTAGTGAGGTTCCGTTGTGTTGCTAAGGGTCTTGTAGAGTGCTGTCAGGTCCTGGAGTATTCTGTAGGGTTCCAGAGGGGCTGGTAGGGTTCCGTCGAAATCTGAAGGGTTCCCTAGGGGCCCGTAGAGTCCCGTCGATTTCCGTAGGGGCCTGTAGGGTTGTGTAAGTGCCCGCAGGGGTTGGTAGGAGCTTGTAGGGTGCCATATGTTTCCGGAGGGTTGTGTAGGGTTCCGTAGGGGCCTGTGGTGTTCCCTAGGGGCCTGTAGAGTCTCGTACAGTTCCGTAGGGTCCTGTAGGTTTCCATAAGCGCCCGCAGAGGTCTGAAGGGGCCCATACTGTTCCGTAAGGATCCATAGGGTTCCGTAGAGCTTCGTAGGTTCCCTAGAGGCCTCTGGAGTACCGCAGGAGCCAGTAGTGTTCTGTAGGGGCCCGTAGGGTTCCTTCCATAGGAGCTGATAGTGTTCCATAGGGTGCTCTAGGGTTGAGTAAGTGCCCGCAGGAGTCTGTAGGAATCCGTGGGATTCTGTAAGGTTCTGGAGGGTTCTGCAGGGTTCCGTAGGGGCCCGTAGAGTTCCGTAGTGGCTGGTAAAGTTCCGTAGGGCCCTGTACCGTTCCGTAACTGCCTGCAAGGGTCTTTAGGCTTCTGTAGGGGCTGGTAGGGTTCCATAAAGTTCCGTGGGTTCCTGCAGAGTTCTGCAAGTGCCCGCAAGGGCCTGTAGGGGCGCACAGTGTTTCTGCCAGGTTCCGTAGAGTTCCGTAGGGGCCATATTTTTCTGTAGTGGCTGGTAGTATTCTGTAGGGGTCTGTAGGGTTCCGTAGGCGCCTGCAGTGTTCTGTAGGAGCCCATAGGGTTTTAGTGAGGTTCCGTTGTGTTGCTAAGGGTCTTGTAGAGTGCTGTCGGGTCCTGGAGTATTCTGTAGGGTTCCAGAGGGCCTCATAGGGTTCCATCGAAATCTATAGGGTTCCCTAGGGGCCCGTAGAGTCCCGTAGATTTCCGTAGGGGCCTGTAGGGTTGTGTAAGTGCCCGCAGGGGTTGGTAGGAGCTTGTAGGGTGCCATATGTTTCCGGAGGGTTGTGTAGGGTTCCGTAGGGGCCTGTGGTGTTCCCTAGGGGCCTGTAGAGTCTCGTACAGTTTCGGTAGGGTCCTGTAGGTTTCCATAAGCGCCCGCAGAGGTCTGAAGGGGCCCGTACTGTGCCGTAAGGATCCATAGGGTTCCGTAGAGCTTCGTAGGTTCCCTAGAGGCCTCTGGAGTACCGCAGGAGCCAGTAGTGTTCCGTAGGGTCCTCTAGGGTTGAGTAAGTGCCCGCAGGAGTCTGTAGGAATCCGTGGGATTCTGTAAGGTTCTGGAGGGTTCTGCAGGGTTCCGTAGGGGCCCGTAGAGTTCCGTAGTGGCTGGTAAAGTTCCCTAGGGCCCTGTACCGTTCCGTAACTGCCTGCAAGGGTCTTTAGGCTTCCGTAAGGGCTGGTAGGGTTCCATAAAGTTCCGTGAGTTCCTGCAGAGTTCTGCAAGTGCCCGCAAGGACCTGTAGGGGCGCACAGTGTTTCTGCCAGGTTCCGTAGAGTTCCGTAGGGGCCATATTTTTCTGTAGTGGCTGGTAGTATTCTGTAGGGGTCTGTAGGTTTCCGTAGGCGCCTACAGTGTTCTGTAGGAGCCCATAGGGTTTTAGTGAGGTTCCGTTGTGTTGCTAAGGGTCTTGTAGAGTGCTGTCGGGTCCTGGAGTATTCTGTAGGGTTCCAGAGGGGCTCGTAGGGTTCCGTCGAAATCTGTAGGGTTCCCTAGGGGCCCATAGAGTCCCGTAGATTGCCGTTGGGACCTGTAGGGTTGTGTAAGTGCTCGCAGGGGTTGGTAGGAGCTTGTAGGGTTCCATAAGTTTCCAGAGGGTTGTGTAGGGTTCCGTAGGGGCCTGTGGTGTTCCCTAGGGGCCTGTAGAGTCTCGTACGGTTCCGTAGGGGCCTGTGGTGTTCCCTAGGGGCCTGTAGAGTCTCGTACAGTTCCGTAGGGTCCTGTAGGTTTCCATAAGCGCCCGCAGAGGTCTGAATGGGCCCGTACTGTTCCGTAAGGATCCATAGGGCTCCGTAGAGCTTCGTAGGTTCCCTAGAGGCCTGTGGAGTACCGCAGGAGCCAGTAGTGTTCTGTAGGGGCCCGTAGGGTTCCTTCCATAGGGGCTGGCAGTGTTCCCTAGGGGCCTGTAGGGTTGATTTAGTGCCCGCAGAAGTCTGTAGGAGTCTGTGGGATTCTGTAAGGTTCCGGAGGGTTCTGCAGGGTTCCGTAGGGGCCCGTAGAGTTCCGTAGTGGCTGGTAAAGTTCCGTAGGGCCCTGTGGGGTTCTGTATGGACCTGTAGGGTTCCGTAGGGGCCTGCAGTGTTCTGTAAGTGCCCGTAGGTGTCTGTAGGGTTCCGTAGGCACCTGCAGTATTCTGTAGGAGCCCATAGGGTTTTAGTGAGGTTCCGTTGTGTTGCTAAGGGTCTTGTAGAGTGCTGTCAGGTCCTGGAGTATTCTGTAGGGTTCCAGAGGGGCTGGTAGGGTTCCGTCGAAATCTGAAGGGTTCCCTAGGGGCCCGTAGAGTCCCGTCGATTTCCGTAGGGGCCTGTAGGGTTGTGTAAGTGCCCGCAGGGGTTGGTAGGAGCTTGTAGGGTGCCATATGTTTCCGGAGGGTTGTGTAGGGTTCCGTAGGGGCCTGTGGTGTTCCCTAGGGGCCTGTAGAGTCTCGTACAGTTCTGTAGGGTCCTGTAGGTTTCCATAAGCGCCCGCAGAGGTCTGAAGGGGCCCATACTGTTCCGTAAGGATCCATAGGGTTCCGTAGAGCTTCGTAGGTTCCCTAGAGGCCTCTGGAGTACCGCAGGAGCCAGTAGTGTTCTGTAGGGGCCCGTAGGGTTCCTTCCATAGGAGCTGGTAGTGTTCCATAGGGTGCTCTAGGGTTGAGTAAGTGCCCGCAGGAGTCTGTAGGAATCCGTGGGATTCTGTAAGGTTCTGCAGGGTTCTGCAGGGTTCCGTAGGGGCCCGTAGAGTTCCGTAGTGGCTGGTAAAGTTCCGTAGGGCCCTGTACCGTTCCGTAACTGCCTGCAAGGGTCTTTAGGCTTCTGTAGGGGCTGGTAGGGTTCCATAAAGTTCCGTGGGTTCCTGCAGAGTTCTGCAAGTGCCCGCAAGGGCCTGTAGGGGCGCACAGTGTTTCTGCCAGGTTCCGTAGAGTTCCGTAGGGGCCATATTTTTCTGTAGTGGCTGGTAGTATTCTGTAGGGGTCTGTAGGGTTCCGTAGGCGCCTGCAGTGTTCTGTAGGAGCCCATAGGGTTTTAGTGAGGTTCCGTTGTGTTGCTAAGGGTCTTGTAGAGTGCTGTCGGGTCCTGGAGTATTCTGTAGGGTTCCAGAGGGCCTCATAGGGTTCCATCGAAATCTATAGGGTTCCCTAGGGGCCCATAGAGTCCCGTAGATTTCCGTAGGGACCTGTAGGGTTGTGTAAGTGCCCGCAGAAGTCTGTAGGAGTCTGTGGGATTCTGTAAGGTTCTGCAGGGTTCTGCAGGGTTCTGTAGGGGCCCGTAGAGTTCCGTAGTGGCTGGTAAAGTTCCCTAGGGCCCTGTACCGTTCCGTAACTGCCTGCAAGGGTCTTTAGGCCTCCGTAGGGGCTGGTAGGTTTCCATAAAGTTCCGTGGGGCACTGTGGGGTTCTGTATGGACCTGTAGGGTTCCGTAGGGGCCTGCAGTGTTCTGTAAGTGCCCGCAGGTGTCTGTAGGGTTCCGTAGGGGTCTCTAGGGTTCTGTAGGCACCTGCAGTGTTCTGTAGGAGCCCATAGGGTTTTAGTGAGGTTCCGTTGTGTTGCTAAGGGTCTTGTAGAGTGCTGTCGGGTCCTGGAGTATTCTGTAGGGTTCCAGAGGGGCTGGTAGGTTTCCGTCGAAATCTGAAGGGTTCCCTAGGGGCTTGTAGAGTCCCGTAGATTTCCGTAGGGGCCTGTAGGGTTGTGTAAGTGCCCGCAGGGGTTGGTAGGAGCTTGTAGGGTGCCATATGTTTCCGGAGGGTTGTGTAGGGTTCCGTAGGGGCCTGTGGTGTTCCCTAGGGGCCTGTAGAGTCTCGTACAGTTTCGGTAGGGTCCTGTAGGTTTCCATAAGCGCCCGCAGAGGTCTGAAGGGGCCCGTACTGTGCCGTAAGGATCTATAGGGTTCCGTAGAGTTTCGTAGGTTCCCTAGAGGCCTCTGGAGTACCGCAGGAGCCAGTAGTGTTCCGTAGGGTCCTCTAGGGTTGAGTAAGTGCCCGCAGGAGTCTGTAGGAATCCGTGGGATTCTGTAAGGTTCTGGAGGGTTCTGCAGGGTTCCGTACGGACCCGTAGAGTTCCGTAGTGGCTGGTAAAGTTCCGTAGGGCCCTGTGGGGTTCTGTATGGACCTGTAGGGTTCCGTAGGGGCCTGCAGGGTTCCGTAAGTGCCCGCAGGTGTCTGTAGGGTTCCGTAGGGGTCTGTAGGGTTCCGTAGGCACCTGCAGTGTTCTGTAGGAGCCCATAGGGTTTTAGTGAGGTTCCGTTGTGTTGCTAAGGGTCTTGTAGAGTGCTGTCGGGTCCTGGAGTATTCTGTAGGGTTCCAGAGGGCCTCGTAGGGTTCCGTCGAAATCTGAAGGGTTCCCTAGGGGCCCATAGAGTCCCGTAGATTTCTGTAGGGACCTGTAGGGTTGTGTAAGTGCCCGCAGAAGTCTGTAGGAGTCTGTGGGATTCTGTAAGGTTCTGGAGGGTTCTGCAGGGTTCCGTAGGGGCCCGTAGAGGTCCGTAGTGGCTGGTAAAGTTCCGTAGGGCCCTGTGGGGTTCTGTATGGACCTGTAGGGTTCCGTAGGGGCCTGCAGTGTTCTGTAAGTGCCCGTGGGTGTCTGTACGGGTCTGTAGGGTTCCGTAGGCACCTACAGTGTTCTGTAGGAGCCCATAGGGTTTTAGTGAGGTTCCGTTGTGTTGCTAAGGGTCTTGTAGAGTGCTGTCGGGTCCTGGAATATTCTGTAGGGTTCCAGAGGGGCTGGTAGGGTTCCGTCGAAATCTGAAGGGTTCCCTAGGGGCCCGTAGAGTCCCGTAGATTTCCGTAGGGACCTGTAGGGTTGTGTAAGTGCCCGCAGGGGTTGGTAGGAGCTTGTAGGGTGCCATATGTTTCCGGAGGGTTGTGTAGGGTTCCGTAGGGGCCTGTGGTGTTCCCTAGGGGCCTGTAGAGTCTCGTACAGTTCCGTAGTGTCCTGTAGGTTTCCATAAGCGCCCGCAGAGGTCTGAAGGGGCCCGTACTGTGCCGTAAGGATCCATAGGGTTCCGTAGAGCTTTGTAGGTTCCCTAGAGGACTGTAGAGTACTGCAGGAGCCAGTAGTGTTCTGTAGGGGCCCGTAGGGTTCCTTCCATAGGAGCTGGCAGTGTTCCGTATGGTCCTCTAGGGTTGAGTAAGTGCCCGCAGGAGTCTGTAGGAATCCGTGGGATTCTGTAAGGTTCTGGAGGGTTCTGCAGGGTTCCGTAGGGGCCCCTAGAGTTCCGTAGTGGCTGTTAAAGTTCCCTAGGGCCCTGTACCGTTCCGTAACTGCCTGCAATGGTCTTTAGACTTCCGTAGGGGCTGGCACGGTTCCATAAAGTTCCGTGGGTTCCTGCAGAGTTCTGCAAGTGCCCGCAAGGGCCTGTAGGGTGCACAGTGTTTCTGCCAGGTTCCGTAGAGTTCCGTAGGGGCCATATTTTTCTGTAGTGGCTGGTAGTAATCCGTAGGGGTCGGCAGGGTTCCATAAAGTTCCATGGGTTCCTGCAGAGTTCTGCAAGTGCCCGCAAGGGCCTGTAGGGGCCCACGGTGTTTCTGCCAGGTTCCGTAGAGTTCCGTAGGGGCCATATTTTTCTGTAGTGGCTGGTAGTATTCCGTAGGGGTCTGTAGGTTTCCGTAGGCACCTACAGTGTTCTGTAGGAGCCCATAGGGTTTTAGTGAGGTTCCGTTGTGTTGCTAAGGGTCTTGTAGAGTGCTGTCGGGTCCTGGAGTATTCTGTAGGGTTCCAGAGGGGCTCGTAGGGTTCCATCGAAATCTGAAGGGTTCCCTAGGGGCCCATAGAGTCCCGTAGATTGCCGTAGGGACCTGTAGGGTTGTGTAAGTGCCCGCAGGGGTTGGTAGGAGCTTGTAGGGTGCCATATGTTTCCGGAGGGTTGTGTAGGGTTCCGTAGGGGCCTGTGGTGTTCCCTAGGGGCCTGTAGAGTCTCGTACGGTTCCGTAGGGGCCTGTGGTGTTCCCTAAGGGCCTGTAGAGTCTCGTACAGTTCCGTAGGGTCCTGTAGGTTTCCATAAGCGCCCGCAGAGGTCTGAATGGGCCCATACTGTTCCATAAGGATCCATAGGGTTCCGTAGAGCTTCGTAGGTTCCCTAGAGGCCTCCGGAGTACCGCAGGAGCCAGTAGTGTTCTGTAGGGGCCCGTAGGGTTCCTTCCATAGGAGCTGGCAGTGTTCCGTAGGGTCCTCTAGGGTTGAGTAAGTGCCCGCAGGAGTCTGTAGGAATCCGTGGGATTCTGTAAGGTTCTGCAGGGTTCTGCAGGGTTCCGTAGGGGCCCGTAGAGTTCCGTAGTGGCTGGTAAAGTTCCCTAGGGCCCTGTACCGTTCCGTAACTGCCTGCAAGGGTCTTTAGGCTTCCGTAGGGGCTGGCAGGGTTCCATAAAGTTCCGTGGGTTCCTGCAGAGTTCTGCAAGTGCCCACAAGGGCCTGTAGGGGTGCACAGTGTTTCTGCCAGGTTCCGTAGAGTTCCGTAGGGGCCATATTTTTCTGTAGTGGCTGGTAGTATTCCGTAGGGGTCTGTAGGTTTCCGTAGGCACCTACAGTGTTCTGTAGGAGCCCATAGGGTTTTAGTGAGGTTCCGTTGTGTTGCTAAGGGTCTTGTAGAGTGCTGTCGGGTCCTGGAGTATTCTGTAGGGTTCCAGAGGGGCTCGTAGGGTTCCCTCGAAATCTGTAGGGTTCCCTAGGGGCCCATAGAGTCCCGTGGATTGCCGTAGGGACCTGTAGGGTTGTGTAAGTGCTCGCAGGGGTTGGTAGGAGCTTGTAGGGTTCCATAAGTTTCCAGAGGGTTGTGTAGGGTTCCGTAGGGGCCTGTGGTGTTCCCTAAGGGCCTGTAGAGTCTCGTACAGTTTCGGTAGGGTCCTGTAGGTTTCCATAAGCGCCCGCAGAGGTCTGAAGGGGCCCGTACTGTGCCTTAAGGATCCATAGGGTTCCGTAGAGCTTCGTAGGTTCCCTAGAGGCCTCTGGAGTACCACAGGAGCCAGTAGTGTTCTGTAGGGGCCCGTAGGGTTCCTTCCATAGGAGCTGGCAGTGTTCCGTAGGGTCCTCTAGGGTTGAGTAAGTGCCCGCAGGAGTCTGTAGGAATCTGTGGGATTCTGTAAGGTTCTGCAGGGTTCCGTAGGAACCCGTAGAGTTCCGTAGTGGCTGGTAAAGTTCCGTAGGGCCCTGTGGGGTTCTGTATGGACCTGTAGGGTTCCGTAGGGGCCTGCAGGGTTCCGTAAGTGCCCGCAGGTGTCTGTAGGGTTCCGTAGGGGTCTGTAGGGTTCCGTAGGCACCTGCAGTGTTCTGTAGGAGCCCATAGGGTTTTAGTGAGGTTCCGTTGTGTTGCTAAGGGTCTTGTAGAGTGCTGTCGGGTCCTGGAGTATTCTGTAGGGTTCCAGAGGGCCTCGTAGGGTTCCGTCGAAATCTGAAGGGTTCCCTAGGGGCCCATAGAGTCCCGTAGATTTCTGTAGGGACCTGTAGGGTTGTGTAAGTGCCCGCAGAAGTCTGTAGGAGTCTGTGGGATTCTGTAAGGTTCTGGAGGGTTCTGCAGGGTTCCGTAGGGGCCCGTAGAGGTCCGTAGTGGCTGGTAAAGTTCCGTAGGGCCCTGTGGGGTTCTGTATGGACCTGTAGGGTTCCGTAGGGGCCTGCAGTGTTCTGTAAGTGCCCGTGGGTGTCTGTACGGGTCTGTAGGGTTCCGTAGGCACCTACAGTGTTCTGTAGGAGCCCATAGGGTTTTAGTGAGGTTCCGTTGTGTTGCTAAGGGTCTTGTAGAGTGCTGTCGGGTCCTGGAATATTCTGTAGGGTTCCAGAGGGGCTGGTAGGGTTCCGTCGAAATCTGAAGGGTTCCCTAGGGGCCCGTAGAGTCCCGTAGATTTCCGTAGGGACCTGTAGGGTTGTGTAAGTGCCCGCAGGGGTTGGTAGGAGCTTGTAGGGTGCCATATGTTTCCGGAGGGTTGTGTAGGGTTCCGTAGGGGCCTGTGGTGTTCCCTAGGGGCCTGTAGAGTCTCGTACAGTTCCGTAGTGTCCTGTAGGTTTCCATAAGCGCCCGCAGAGGTCTGAAGGGGCCCGTACTGTGCCGTAAGGATCCATAGGGTTCCGTAGAGCTTTGTAGGTTCCCTAGAGGACTGTAGAGTACTGCAGGAGCCAGTAGTGTTCTGTAGGGGCCCGTAGGGTTCCTTCCATAGGAGCTGGCAGTGTTCCGTATGGTCCTCTAGGGTTGAGTAAGTGCCCGCAGGAGTCTGTAGGAATCCGTGGGATTCTGTAAGGTTCTGGAGGGTTCTGCAGGGTTCCGTAGGGGCCCCTAGAGTTCCGTAGTGGCTGTTAAAGTTCCCTAGGGCCCTGTACCGTTCCGTAACTGCCTGCAATGGTCTTTAGACTTCCGTAGGGGCTGGCACGGTTCCATAAAGTTCCGTGGGTTCCTGCAGAGTTCTGCAAGTGCCCGCAAGGGCCTGTAGGGGCGCACAGTGTTTCTGCCAGGTTCCGTAGAGTTCCGTAGGGGCCATATTTTTCTGTAGTGGCTGGTAGTAATCCGTAGGGGTCGGCAGGGTTCCATAAAGTTCCATGGGTTCCTGCAGAGTTCTGCAAGTGCCCGCAAGGGCCTGTAGGGGCCCACGGTGTTTCTGCCAGGTTCCGTAGAGTTCCGTAGGGGCCATATTTTTCTGTAGTGGCTGGTAGTATTCCGTAGGGGTCTGTAGGTTTCCGTAGGCACCTACAGTGTTCTGTAGGAGCCCATAGGGTTTTAGTGAGGTTCCGTTGTGTTGCTAAGGGTCTTGTAGAGTGCTGTCGGGTCCTGGAGTATTCTGTAGGGTTCCAGAGGGGCTCGTAGGGTTCCATCGAAATCTGAAGGGTTCCCTAGGGGCCCATAGAGTCCCGTAGATTGCCGTAGGGACCTGTAGGGTTGTGTAAGTGCCCGCAGGGGTTGGTAGGAGCTTGTAGGGTGCCATATGTTTCCGGAGGGTTGTGTAGGGTTCCGTAGGGGCCTGTGGTGTTCCCTAGGGGCCTGTAGAGTCTCGTACGGTTCCGTAGGGGCCTGTGGTGTTCCCTAAGGGCCTGTAGAGTCTCGTACAGTTCCGTAGGGTCCTGTAGGTTTCCATAAGCGCCCGCAGAGGTCTGAATGGGCCCATACTGTTCCATAAGGATCCATAGGGTTCCGTAGAGCTTCGTAGGTTCCCTAGAGGCCTCCGGAGTACCGCAGGAGCCAGTAGTGTTCTGTAGGGGCCCGTAGGGTTCCTTCCATAGGAGCTGGCAGTGTTCCGTAGGGTCCTCTAGGGTTGAGTAAGTGCCCGCAGGAGTCTGTAGGAATCCGTGGGATTCTGTAAGGTTCTGCAGGGTTCTGCAGGGTTCCGTAGGGGCCCGTAGAGTTCCGTAGTGGCTGGTAAAGTTCCCTAGGGCCCTGTACCGTTCCGTAACTGCCTGCAAGGGTCTTTAGGCTTCCGTAGGGGCTGGCAGGGTTCCATAAAGTTCCGTGGGTTCCTGCAGAGTTCTGCAAGTGCCCACAAGGGCCTGTAGGGGTGCACAGTGTTTCTGCCAGGTTCCGTAGAGTTCCGTAGGGGCCATATTTTTCTGTAGTGGCTGGTAGTATTCCGTAGGGGTCTGTAGGTTTCCGTAGGCACCTACAGTGTTCTGTAGGAGCCCATAGGGTTTTAGTGAGGTTCCGTTGTGTTGCTAAGGGTCTTGTAGAGTGCTGTCGGGTCCTGGAGTATTCTGTAGGGTTCCAGAGGGGCTCGTAGGGTTCCCTCGAAATCTGTAGGGTTCCCTAGGGGCCCATAGAGTCCCGTGGATTGCCGTAGGGACCTGTAGGGTTGTGTAAGTGCTCGCAGGGGTTGGTAGGAGCTTGTAGGGTTCCATAAGTTTCCAGAGGGTTGTGTAGGGTTCCGTAGGGGCCTGTGGTGTTCCCTAGGGGCCTGTAGAGTCTCGTACAGTTTCGGTAGGGTCCTGTAGGTTTCCATAAGCGCCCGCAGAGGTCTGAAGGGGCCCGTACTGTGCCTTAAGGATCCATAGGGTTCCGTAGAGCTTCGTAGGTTCCCTAGAGGCCTCTGGAGTACCACAGGAGCCAGTAGTGTTCTGTAGGGGCCCGTAGGGTTCCTTCCATAGGAGCTGGCAGTGTTCCGTAGGGTCCTCTAGGGTTGAGTAAGTGCCCGCAGGAGTCTGTAGGAATCTGTGGGATTCTGTAAGGTTCTGCAGGGTTCCGTAGGAACCCGTAGAGTTCCGTAGTGGCTGGTAAAGTTCCCTAGGGCCCTGTACCGTTCCGTAACTGCCTGCAAGGGTCTTTAGGCTTCCGTAGGGGCTGGCAGGGTTCCATAAAGTTCCGTGGGTTCCTGCAGAGTTCTGCAAGTGCCCGCAAGGGCCAGTAGGGGCCCACAGTGTTTCTGCCAGGTTCCGTAGAGTTCCGTAGGGGCCATATTTTTCTGTAGTGGCTGGTAGTATTCCGTAGGGGTCTGTAGGTTTCCATAGGCATCTACAGTGTTCTGTAGGAGCCCATAGGGTTTTAGTGAGGTTCCGTTGTGTTGCTAAGGGTCTTGTAGAGTGCTGTCGGGTCCTGGAGTATTCTGTAGGGTTCCAGAGGGGCTCGTAGGGTTCCCTCGAAATCTGTAGGGTTCCCTAGGGGCCCGTGGAGTCCCGTAGATTTCCGTAGGGGCCTGTAGGGTTATGTAAGTGCCCGCAGGGGTTGGTAGGAGCTTGTAGGGTGCCATATGTTTCCGGAGGGTTGTGTAGGGTTCCGTAGGGGCCTGTGGTGTTCCCTAGGGGCCTGTAGAGTCTCGTACAGTTCTGTAGGGTCCTGTAGGTTTCCATAAGCGCCCGCAGAGGTCTGAAGGGGCCCATACTGTTCCGTAAGGATCCATAGGGTTCCGTAGAGCTTCGTAGGTTCCCTAGAGGCCTCTGGAGTACCGCAGGAGCCAGTAGTGTTCCGTAGGGTCCTCTAGGGTTGAGTAAGTGCCCGCAGGAGTCTGTAGGAATCCGTGGGATTCTGTAAGGTTCTGGAGGGTTCTGCAGGGTTCCGTAGGGGCCCGTAGAGTTCCGTAGTGGCTGGTAAAGTTCCGTAGGGCCCTGTGGGGTTCTGTATGGACCTGTAGGGTTCCATAGGGGCCTGCAGTGTTCTGTAAGTGCCCGTAGGTGTCTGTACGGGTCTGTAGGGTTCCGTAGGGGTCTGTAGGGTTCCGTAGGCACCTGCAGTGTTCTGTAGGAGCCCATAGGGTTTTAGTGAGGTTCCGTTGTGTTGCTAAGGGTCTTGTAGAGTGCTGTCGGGTCCTGGAGTATTCTGTAGGGTTCCAGAGGGGCTGGTAGGGTTCTGTCGAAATCTGAAGGGTTGCCTAGGGGCCCGTAGCGTCCCATAGATTTCCGTAGGGGCCTGTAGGGTTGTGTAAGTGCCCGCAGGGGTTGGTAGGAGCTTGTAGGGTGCCATATGTTTCCGGAGGGTTGTGTAGGGTTCCGTAGGGGCCTGTGGTGTTCCCTAGGGGCCTGTAGAGTCTCGTACAGTTTCGGTAGGGTCCTGTAGGTTTCCATAAGCGCCCGCAGAGGTCTGAAGGGGCCCGTACTGTGCCGTAAGGATCCATAGGGTTCCGTAGAGCTTCGTAGGTTCCCTAGAGGCCTCTGGAGTACCGCAGGAGCCAGTAGTGTTCCGCAGGGTCCTCTAGGGTTGAGTAAGTGCCCGCAGGAGTCTGTAGGAATCCGTGGGATTCTGTAAGGTTCTGGAGGGTTCTGCAGGGTTCCGTAGGGGCCCGTAGAGTTCCGTAGTGGCTGGTAAAGTTCCGTAGGGCCCTGTGTGGTTCTGTATGGACCTGTAGGATTCCATAGGGGCCTGCAGTGTTCTGTAAGTGCCCGTAGGTGTCTGTACGGGTCTGTAGGGTTCCGTAGGCACCTACAGTGTTCTGTAGGAGCCCATAGGGTTTTAGTGAGGTTCCGTTGTGTTGCTAAGGGTCTTGTAGAGTCCTGTCGGGTCCTGGAGTATTCTGTAGGGTTCCAGAGGGCCTTGTAGGGTTCCGTCGAAATCTGAAGGGTTCCCTAGGTGCCCGTAGAGTCCCATAGATTTCCGTAGGGGCCTGTAGGGTTGTGTAAGTGCCCGCAGAAGTCTGTAGGAGTCTGTGGGATTCTGTCAGATTCTGGAGGGTTCTGCAGGGTTCCGTAGGGACCCGTAGAGTTCCATAGTGGCTGGTAAAGTTCCGTAGGGCCCTGTGGGGTTCTGTATGGACCTGTAGGGTTCCGTAGGGGCCTGCAGTGTTCCGTAAGTGCCCGCAGGTGTCTGTAGGGTTCCGTAGGGGTCTGTAGGGTTCCGTAGGCACCTGCAGTGTTCTGTAGGAGCCCATAGGGTTTTAGTGAGGTTCCGTTGTGTTGCTAAGGGTCTTGTAGAGTGCTGTCGGGTCCTGGAGTATTCTGTAGGGTTCCAGAGGGGCTGGTAGGGTTCCGTCGAAATCTGAAGGGTTCCCTAGGGGCCCGTAGAGTCCCGTAGATTTCCGTAGGGGCCTGTAGGGTTATGTAAGTGCCCGCAGGGGTTGGTAGGAGCTTGTAGGGTGCCATATGTTTCCGGAGGGTTGTGTAGGGTTCCGTAGGGGCCTGTGGTGTTCCCTAGGGGCCTGTAGAGTCTCGTACAGTTTCGGTAGGGTCCTGTAGGTTTCCATAAGCGCCCGCAGAGGTCTGAAGGGGCCCGTACTGTGCCGTAAGGATCCATAGGGTTCCGTAGAGCTTCGTAGGTTCCCTAGAGGCCTCTGGAGTACCGCAGGAGCCAGTAGTGTTCCGTAGGGTCCTCTAGGGTTGAGTAAGTGCCCACAGGAGTCTGTAGGAATCCGTGGGATTCTGTAAGGTTCTGCAGGGTTCTGCAGGGTTCCGTAGGGGCCAGTAGAGTTCCATAGTGGCTGGTAAAGTTCCCTAGGGCCCTGTACCGTTCCGTAACTGCCTGCAAGGGTCTTTAGGCTTCCGTAGGGGCTGGCAGGGTTCCATAAAGTTCCGTGGGTTCCTGCAGAGTTCTGCAAGTGCCCGCAAGGGCCTGTAGGGGCGCACAGTGTTTCTGCCAGGTTCCGTAGAGTTCCGTAGGGGCCATATTTTTCTGTAGTGGCTGGTAGTATTCCGTAGGGGTCTGTAGGTTTCCGTAGGCACCTACAGTGTTCTGTAGGAGCCCATAGGGTTTTAGTGAGGTTCCGTTGTGTTGCTAAGGGTCTTGTAGAGTGCTGTCGGGTCCTGGAGTATTCTGTAGGGTTCCAGAGGGGCTCGTAGGGTTCCGTCGAAATCTGTAGGGTTCCCTAGGGGCCCATAGAGTCCCGTAGATTTCCGTAGGGACCTGTAGGGTTGTGTAAGTGCTCGCAGGGGTTGGTAGGAGCTTGTAGGGTTCCATAAGTTTCCAGAGGGTTGTGTAGGGTTCCGTAGGGTCCTGTGGTGTACCCTAGGGGCCTGTAGAGTCTCGTACGGTTCCGTAGGGGCCTGTGGTGTTCCCTAGGGGCCTGTAGAGTCTCGTACAGTTCCGTAGGGTCCTGTAGGTTTCCATAAGCGCCCGCAGAGGTCTGAATGGGCCCGTACTGTTCCGTAAGGATCCATAGGGCTCCGTAGAGCTTCGTAGGTTCCCTAGAGGCCTCTGGAGTACCGCAGGAGCCAGTAGTGTTCTGTAGGGGCCCGTAGGGTTCCTTCCATAGGAGCTGGCAGTGTTCCGTAGGGTCCTCTAGGGTTGAGTAAGTGCCCGCAGGAGTCTGTAGGAATCCGTGGGATTCTGTAAGGTTCTGGAGGGTTCTGCAGGGTTCCGTAGGGGCCCGTAGAGTTCCATAGTGGCTGGTAAAGTTCCCTAGGGCCCTGTACCATTCCGTAACTGCCTGCAAGGGTCTTTAGGCTTCCGTAGGGGCTGGTAGGGTTCCATAAAGTTCCGTGGGTTCCTGCAGAGTTCTGCAAGTGCCCGCAAGGGCCTGTAGGGCCCCACAGTGTTTCTGCCAGGTTCCGTAGAGTTCCGTAGGGGCCATATTTTTCTGTAGTGGCTGGTAGTATTCTGTAGGGGTCTGTAGGTTTCCGTAGGCACCTACAGTGTTCTGTAGGAGCCCATAGGGTTTTAGTGAGGTTCCGTTGTGTTGCTAAGGGTCTTGTAGAGTGCTGTCGGGTCCTGGAGTATTCTGTAGGGTTCCAGAGGGCCTCATAGGTTTCCATCGAAATCTGTAGGGTTCCCTAGGGGCCCATAGAGTCCCGTAGATTTCCGTAGGGACCTGTAGGGTTGTGTAAGTGCCCGCAGAAGTCTGTAGGAGTCTGTGGGATTCTGTAAGGTTCTGGAGGGTTCTGCAGGGTTCCCTAGGGACCCGTAGAGTTCCGTAGTGGCTGGTAAAGTTCCGTAGGGCCCTGTGGGGTTCTGTATGGACCTGTAGGGTTCTGTAGGGGCCTGCAGTGTTCCGTAAGTGCCCGCAGGTGTCTGTAGGGTTCCGTAGGGGTCTGTAGGGTTCCGTAGGCACCTGCAGTGTTCTGTAGGAGCCCATAGGGTTTTAGTGAGGTTCCGTTGTGTTGCTAAGGGTCTTGTAGAGTGCTGTCGGGTCCTGGAGTATTCTGTAGGGTTCCAGAGGGCCTTGTAGGGTTCCGTCGAAATCTGAAGGGTTCCCTAGGGGCCCGTAGAGTCCCGTAGATTTCCGTAGGGGCCTGTAGGGTTATGTAAGTGCCCGCAGGGGTTGGTAGGAGCTTGTAGGGTGCCATATGTTTCCGGAGGGTTGTGTAGGGTTCCGTAGGGGCCTGTGGTGTTCCCTAGGGGCCTGTAGAGTCTCGTACAGTTTCGGTAGGGTCCTGTAGGTTTCCATAAGCGCCCGCAGAGGTCTGAAGGGGCCCGTACTGTGCCGTAAGGATCCATAGGGTTCCGTAGAGCTTCGTAGGTTCCCTAGAGGCCTCTGGAGTACCGCAGGAGCCAGTAGTGTTCCGTAGGGTCCTCTAGGGTTGAGTAAGTGCCCGCAGGAGTCTGTAGGAATCCGTGGGATTCTGTAAGGTTCTGGAGGGTTCTGCAGGGTTCCGTAGGGGCCCGTAGAGTTCCGTAGTGGCTGGTAAAGTTCCTTAGGTCCCTGTACCGTTCCGTAACTGCCTGCAATGGTCTTTAGGCTTTTGTAGGGGCTGGTAGGGTTCCATAAAGTTCCGTGGGTTCCTGCAGAGTTCTGCAAGTGCCCGCAAGGGCCTGTAGGGGCGCACAGTGTTTCTGCCAGGTTCCGTAGAGTTCCGTAGGGGCCATATTTTTCTGTAGTGGTGGTAGTATTCTGTAGGGGTCTGTAGGGTTCCGTAGGCACCTGCAGTGTTCTGTAGGAGCCCATAGGGTTTTAGTGAGGTTCCGTTGTGTTGCTAAGGGTCTTGTAGAGTGCTGTCGGGTCCTGGAGTATTCTGTAGGGTTCCAGAGGGGCTCGTAGGGTTCCGTCGAAATCTGTAGGGTTCCCTAGGGGCCCATAGAGTCCCGTAGATTGCCGTAGGGACCTGTAGGGTTGTGTAAGTGCTCGCAGGGGTTGGTAGGAGCTTGTAGGGTTCCATATGTTTCCGGAGGGTTGTGTAGGGTTCCGTAGGGGCCTGTGGTGTTCCCTAAGGGCCTGTAGAGTCTCGTACGGTTCCGTAGGGGCCTGTGGTGTTCCCTAGGGGCCTGTAGAGTCTCGTACAGTTCCGTAGGGTCCTGTAGGTTTCCATAAGCGCCCGCAGAGGTCTGAATGGGCCCGTACTGTTCCGTAAGGATCCATAGGGCTCCATAGAGCTTCGTAGGTTCCCTAGAGGCCTGTAGAGAACCGCAGGAGCCAGTAGTGTTCTGTAGGGGCCCGTAGGGTTCCTTCCATAGGAGCTGGCAGCGTTCCGTAGGGTCCTCTAGGGTTGAGTAAGTGCCCGCAGGAGTCTGTAGGAATCCGTGGGATTCTGTAAGGTTCTGGAGGGTTCTGCAGGGTTCCGTAGGGGCCCGTAGAGTTCCATAGTGGCTGGTAAAGTTCCCTAGGGCCCTGTACCGTTCCGTAACTGCCTGCAAGGGTCTTTAGGCTTCCGTAGGGGCTGGCAGGGTTCCATAAAGTTCCGTGGGTTCCTGCAGAGTTCTGCAAGTTCCCGCAAGGGCCTGTAGGGGCGCACAGTGTTTCTGCCAGGTTCCGTAGAGTTCCGTAGGGGCCATATTTTTCTGTAGTGGCTGGTAGTATTCCGTAGGGGTCTGTAGGTTTCCGTAGGCACCTACAGTGTTCTGTAGGAGCCCATAGGGTTTTAGTGAGGTTCCGTTGTGTTGCTAAGGGTCTTGTAGAGTGCTGTCGGGTCCTGGAGTATTCTGTAGGGTTCCAGAGGGGCTCGTAGGGTTCCATCGAAATCTGTAGGGTTCCCTAGGGGCCCATAGAGTCCCGTAGATTGCCGTAGGGACCTGTAGGGTTGTGTAAGTGCTCGCAGAGGTCGGTAGGAGCTTGTAGGGTTCCATAAGTTTCCAGAGGGTTGTGTAGGGTTCCGTAGGGTCCTGTGGTGTACCCTAGGGGCCTGTAGAGTCTCGTACGGTTCCGTAGGGGCCTGTGGTGTTCCCTAGGGGCCTGTAGAGTCTCTTAGAGTTCCGTAGGGTCCTGTAGGTTTCCATAAGCGCCCGCAGAGGTCTGAATGGGCCCGTACTGTTCCGTAAGGATCCATAGGGCTCCGTAGAGCTTCGTAGGTTCCCTAGAGGCCTCTGGAGTACCGCAGGAGCCAGTAGTGTTCTGTAGGGGCCCGTAGGGTTCCTTCCATAGGAGCTGGCAGTGTTCCGTAGGGTCCTCTAGGGTTGAGTAAGTGCCCGCAGGAGTCTGTAGGAATCCGTGGGATTCTGTAAGGTTCTGGAGGGTTCTGCAGGGTTCCGTAGGGGCCCGTAGAGTTCCGTAGTGGCTGGTAAAGTTCCCTAGGGCCCTGTACCGTTCCGTAACTGCCTGCAAGGGTCTTTAGGCTTCCGTAGGGGCTGGCAGGGTTCCATAAAGTTCCGTGGGTTCCTGCAGAGTTCTGCAAGTGCCCACAAGGGCCTGTAGGGTTGCACAGTGTTTCTGCCAGGTTCCGTAGAGTTCCGTAGGGGCCATATTTTTCTGTAGTGGCTGGTAGTATTCCGTAGGGGTCTGTAGGTTTCTGTAGGCACCTACAGTGTTCTGTAGGAGCCCATAGGGTTTTAGTGAGGTTCCGTTGTGTTGCTAAGGGTCTTGTAGAGTGCTGTCGGGTCCTGGAGTATTCTGTAGGGTTCCAGAGGGGCTCGTAGGGTTCCCTCGAAATCTGTAGGGTTCCCTAGGGGCCCATAGAGTCCCGTAGATTTCCGTAGGGACCTGTAGGGTTGTGTAAGTGCCCGCAGGGGTTGGTAGGAGCTTGTAGGGTTCCATAAGTTTCCAGAGGGTTGTGTAGGGTTCCGTAGGGGCCTGTGGTGTTCCCTAAGGGCCTGTAGAGTCTCGTACAGTTTCGGTAGGGTCCTGTAGGTTTCCATAAGCGCCCGCAGAGGTCTGAAGGGGCCCATACTGTTCCGTAAGGATCCATAGGGTTCCGTAGAGCTTCGTAGGTTCCCTAGAGGCCTCTGGAGTACCGCAGGAGCCAGTAGTGTTCCGTAGGGTCCTCTAGGGTTGAGTAAGTGCCCGCAGGAGTCTGTAGGAATCCGTGGGATTCTGTAAGGTTCTGGAGGGTTCTGCAGGGTTCCGTAGGGGCCCGTAGAGTTCCGTAGTGGCTGGTAAAGTTCCGTAGGGCCCTGTGGAGTTCTGTATGGACCTGTAGGGTTCCATAGGGGCCTGCAGTGTTCTGTAAGTGCCCGTAGGTGTCTGTACGGGTCTGTAGGGTTCCGTAGGCACCTGCAGTGTTCTGTAGGAGCCCATAGGGTTTTAGTGAGGTTCCGTTGTGTTGCTAAGGGTCTTGTAGAGTGCTGTCGGGTCCTGGAGTATTCTGTAGGGTTCCAGAGGGGCTCGTAGGGTTCTGTCGAAATCTGAAGGGTTGCCTAGGGGCCCGTAGCGTCCCATAGATTTCCGTAGGGGCCTGTAGGGTTATGTAAGTGCCCGCAGGGGTTGGTAGGAGCTTGTAGGGTGCCATATGTTTCCGGAGGGTTGTGTAGGGTTCCGTAGGGGCCTGTGGTGTTCCCTAGGGGCCTGTAGAGTCTTGTACAGTTTCGGTAGGGTCCTGTAGGTTTCCATAAGCGCCCGCAGAGGTCTGAAGGGGCCCGTACTGTGCCGTAAGGATCCATAGGGTTCCGTAGAGCTTCGTAGGTTCCCTAGAGGCCTCTGGAGTACCGCAGGAGCCAGTAGTGTTCCGTAGGGTCCTCTAGGGTTGAGTAAGTGCCCGCAGGAGTCTGTAGGAATCCGTGGGATTCTGTAAGGTTCTGGAGGGTTCTGCAGGGTTCCGTAGGGGCCCGTAGAGTTCCGTAGTGGCTGGTAAAGTTCCGTAGGGCCCTGTGTGGTTCTGTATGGACCTGTAGGATTCCATAGGGGCCTGCAGTGTTCTGTAAGTGCCCGTAGGTGTCTGTACGGGTCTGTAGGGTTCCGTAGGCACCTACAGTGTTCTGTAGGAGCCCATAGGGTTTTAGTGAGGTTCCGTTGTGTTGCTAAGGGTCTTGTAGAGTGCTGTCGGGTCCTGGAGTATTCTGTAGGGTTCCAGAGGGCCTTGTAGGGTTCCGTCGAAATCTGAAGGGTTCCCTAGGTGCCCGTAGAGTCCCATAGATTTCCGTAGGGGCCTGTAGGGTTGTGTAAGTGCCCGCAGAAGTCTGTAGGAGTCTGTGGGATTCTGTCAGATTCTGGAGGGTTCTGCAGGGTTCCGTAGGGACCCGTAGAGTTCCATAGTGGCTGGTAAAGTTCCGTAGGGCCCTGTGGGGTTCTGTATGGACCTGTAGGGTTCCGTAGGGGCCTGCAGTGTTCCGTAAGTGCCCGCAGGTGTCTGTAGGGTTCCGTAGGGGTCTGTAGGGTTCCGTAGGCACCTGCAGTGTTCTGTAGGAGCCCATAGGGTTTTAGTGAGGTTCCGTTGTGTTGCTAAGGGTCTTGTAGAGTGCTGTCGGGTCCTGGAGTATTCTGTAGGGTTCCAGAGGGGCTGGTAGGGTTCCGTCGAAATCTGAAGGGTTCCCTAGGGGCCCGTAGAGTCCCGTAGATTTCCGTAGGGGCCTGTAGGGTTATGTAAGTGCCCGCAGGGGTTGGTAGGAGCTTGTAGGGTGCCATATGTTTCCGGAGGGTTGTGTAGGGTTCCGTAGGGGCCTGTGGTGTTCCCTAGGGGCCTGTAGAGTCTCGTACAGTTTCGGTAGGGTCCTGTAGGTTTCCATAAGCGCCCGCAGAGGTCTGAAGGGGCCCGTACTGTGCCGTAAGGATCCATAGGGTTCCGTAGAGCTTCGTAGGTTCCCTAGAGGCCTCTGGAGTACCGCAGGAGCCAGTAGTGTTCCGTAGGGTCCTCTAGGGTTGAGTAAGTGCCCGCAGGAGTCTGTAGGAATCCGTGGGATTCTGTAAGGTTCTGGAGGGTTCTGCAGGGTTCCGTAGGGGCCAGTAGAGTTCCATAGTGGCTGGTAAAGTTCCCTAGGGCCCTGTACCGTTCCGTAACTGCCTGCAAGGGTCTTTAGGCTTCCGTAGGGGCTGGTAGGGTTCCATAAAGTTCCGTGGGTTCCTGCAGAGTTCTTCAAGTGCCCGCAAGGGCCTGTAGGGGCGCACAGTGTTTCTGCCAGGTTCCGTAGAGTTCCGTAGGGGCCATATTTTTCTGTAGTGGCTGGTAGTATTCCGTAGGGGTCTGTAGGTTTCCGTAGGCACCTACAGTGTTCTGTAGGAGCCCATAGGGTTTTAGTGAGGTTCCGTTGTGTTGCTAAGGGTCTTGTAGAGTGCTGTCGGGTCCTGGAGTATTCTGTAGGGTTCCAGAGGGGCTCGTAGGGTTCCGTCGAAATCTGTAGGGTTCCCTAGGGGCCCATAGAGTCCCGTAGATTGCCGTAGGGACCTGTAGGGTTGTGTAAGTGCTCGCAGGGGTTGGTAGGAGCTTGTAGGGTTCCATAAGTTTCCAGAGGGTTGTGTAGGGTTCCGTAGGGTCCTGTGGTGTACCCTAGGGGCCTGTAGAGTCTCGTACGGTTCCGTAGGGGCCTGTGGTGTTCCCTAGGGGCCTGTAGAGTCTCGTACAGTTCCGTAGGGTCCTGTAGGTTTCCATAAGCGCCCGCAGAGGTCTGAAGGGGCCCGTACTGTTCCGTAAGGTTCCATAGGGCTCCGTAGAGCTTCGTAGGTTCCCTAGAGGCCTGTGGAGTACCGCAGGAGCCAGTAGTGTTCTGTAGGGGCCCGTAGGGTTCCTTCCATAGGAGCTGGCAGTGTTCCGTAGGGTCCTCTAGGGTTGAGTAAGTGCCCGCAGGAGTCTGTAGGAATCCGTGGGATTCTGTAAGGTTCTGGAGGGTTCTGCAGGGTTCCGTAGGGGCCCGTAGAGTTCCATAGTGGCTGGTAAACTTCCCTAGGGCCCTGTACCGTTCCGTAACTGCCTGCAAGGGTCTTTAGGCTTCCGTAGGGGCTGGTAGGGTTCCATAAAGTTCCGTGGGTTCCTGCAGAGTTCTGCAAGTGCCCGCAAGGGCCTGTAGGGGCCCACAGTGTTTCTGCCAGGTTCCGTAGAGTTCCGTAGGGGCCATATTTTTCTGTAGTGGCTGGTAGTATTCCGTAGGGGTCTGTAGGTTTCCGTAGGCACCTACAGTGTTCTGTAGGAGCCCATAGGGTTTTAGTGAGGTTCCGTTGTGTTGCTAAGGGTCTTGTAGAGTGCTGTCGGGTCCTGGAGTATTCTGTAGGGTTCCAGAGGGCCTCGTAGGGTTCCGTCGAAATCTATAGGGTTCCCTAGGGGCCCCTAGAGTCCTGTAGATTTCCGTAGGGACCTGTAGGGTTGTGTAAGTGCCCGCAGAAGTCTGTAGGAGTCTGTGGGATTCTGTAAGGTTCTGGAGGGTTCTGCAGGGTTCCGTAGGGGCCTGTGGTGTTCCCTAGGGGCCTGTAGAGTCTCGTACAGTTCCGTAGGGTCCTGTAGGTTTCCATAAGCGCCCGCAGAGGTCTGAAGGGGCCCGTACTGTGCCTTAAGGATCCATAGGGTTCCGTAGAGCTTCGTAGGTCTCTACAGGCCTCTGGAGTACCACAGGAGCCAGTAGTGTTCTGTAGGGGCCCGTAGGGTTCCTTCCATAGGAGCTGGCAGTGTTCCGTAGGGTCCTCTAGGTTTGAGTAAGTGCCCGCAGGAGTCTGTAGGAATCCGTGGGATTCTGTAAGGTTCTGGAGGGTTCTGCAGGGTTCCGTAGGGGCCCGTAGAGTTCCGTAGTGGCTGGTAAAGTTCCCTAGGGCCCTGTACCGTTCCGTAACTGCCTGCAAGGGTCTTTAGGCTTCCGTAGGGGCTGGCAGGGTTCCATAAAGTTCCGTGGGTTCCTGCAGAGTTCTGCAAGTGCCCGCAAGGGCCTGTAGGGGCGCACAGTGTTTCTGCCAGGTTCCGTAGAGTTCCGTAGGGGCCATATTTTTCTGTAGTGGCTGGTAGTATTCCGTAGGGGTCTGTAGGTTTCCGTAGGCACCTACAGTGTTCTGTAGGAGCCCATAGGGTTTTAGTGAGGTTCCGTTGTGTTGCTAAGGGTCTTGTAGAGTGCTATCGGGTCCTGGAGTATTCTGTAGGGTTCCAGAGGGGCTCGTAGGGTTCCGTCGAAATCTGTAGGGTTCCCTAGGGGCCCATAGAGTCCCGTGGATTGCCGTAGGGACCTGTAGGGTTGTGTAAGTGCTCGCAGGGGTTGGTAGGAGCTTGTAGGGTTCCATAAGTTTCCAGAGGGTTGTGTAGGGTTCCGTAGGGGCCTGTGGTGTTCCCTAGGGGCCTGTAGAGTCTCGTACGGTTCCGTAGGGGCCTGTGGTGTTCCCTAGGGGCCTGTAGAGTCTCTTAGAGTTCCGTAGGGTCCTGTAGGTTTCCATAAGCGCCCGCAGAGGTCTGAAGGGGCCCGTACTGTTCCGTAAGGATCCATAGGGCTCCATAGAGCTTCGTAGGTTCCCTAGAGGCCTCTGGAGTACCGCAGGAGCCAGTAGTGTTCTGTAGGGGCCCGTAAGGTTCCTTCCATAGGAGCTGGCAGTGTTCCGTAGGGTCCTCTAGGGTTGAGTAAGTGCCCGCAGGAGTCTGTAGGAATCCGTGGGATTCTGTAAGGTTCTGCAGGGTTCCGTAGGAACCCGTAGAGTTCCGTAGTGGCTGGTAAAGTTCCCTAGGGCCCTGTACCGTTCCGTAACTGCCTGCAAGGGTCTTTAGGCTTCCGTAGGGGCTGGCAGGGTTCCATAAAGTTCCGTGGGTTCCTGCAGAGTTCTGCAAGTGCCCGCAAGGGCCTGTAGGGGCCCACAGTGTTTCTGCCAGGTTCCGTAGAGTTCCGTAGGGGCCATATTTTTCTGTAGTGGCTGGTAGTATTCCGTAGGGGTCTGTAGGTTTCCATAGGCATCTACAGTGTTCTGTAGGAGCCCATAGGGTTTTAGTGAGGTTCCGTTGTGTTGCTAAGGGTCTTGTAGAGTGCTGTCGGGTCCTGGAGTATTCTGTAGGGTTCCAGAGGGGCTCGTAGGGTTCTGTCGAAATCTGAAGGGTTGCCTAGGGGCCCGTAGCGTCCCATAGATTTCCGTAGGGGCCTGTAGGGTTATGTAAGTGCCCGCAGGGGTTGGTAGGAGCTTGTAGGGTGCCATATGTTTCCGGAGGGTTGTGTAGGGTTCCGTAGGGGCCTGTGGTGTTCCCTAGGGGCCTGTAGAGTCTTGTACAGTTTCGGTAGGGTCCTGTAGGTTTCCATAAGCGCCCGCAGAGGTCTGAAGGGGCCCGTACTGTGCCGTAAGGATCCATAGGGTTCCGTAGAGCTTCGTAGGTTCCCTAGAGGCCTCTGGAGTACCGCAGGAGCCAGTAGTGTTCCGTAGGGTCCTCTAGGGTTGAGTAAGTGCCCGCAGGAGTCTGTAGGAATCCGTGGGATTCTGTAAGGTTCTGGAGGGTTCTGCAGGGTTCCGTAGGGGCCCGTAGAGTTCCGTAGTGGCTGGTAAAGTTCCGTAGGGCCCTGTGTGGTTCTGTATGGACCTGTAGGATTCCATAGGGGCCTGCAGTGTTCTGTAAGTGCCCGTAGGTGTCTGTACGGGTCTGTAGGGTTCCGTAGGCACCTACAGTGTTCTGTAGGAGCCCATAGGGTTTTAGTGAGGTTCCGTTGTGTTGCTAAGGGTCTTGTAGAGTGCTGTCGGGTCCTGGAGTATTCTGTAGGGTTCCAGAGGGCCTTGTAGGGTTCCGTCGAAATCTGAAGGGTTCCCTAGGTGCCCGTAGAGTCCCATAGATTTCCGTAGGGGCCTGTAGGGTTGTGTAAGTGCCCGCAGAAGTCTGTAGGAGTCTGTGGGATTCTGTCAGATTCTGGAGGGTTCTGCAGGGTTCCGTAGGGACCCGTAGAGTTCCATAGTGGCTGGTAAAGTTCCGTAGGGCCCTGTGGGGTTCTGTATGGACCTGTAGGGTTCCGTAGGGGCCTGCAGTGTTCCGTAAGTGCCCGCAGGTGTCTGTAGGGTTCCGTAGGGGTCTGTAGGGTTCCGTAGGCACCTGCAGTGTTCTGTAGGAGCCCATAGGGTTTTAGTGAGGTTCCGTTGTGTTGCTAAGGGTCTTGTAGAGTGCTGTCGGGTCCTGGAGTATTCTGTAGGGTTCCAGAGGGGCTGGTAGGGTTCCGTCGAAATCTGAAGGGTTCCCTAGGGGCCCGTAGAGTCCCGTAGATTTCCGTAGGGGCCTGTAGGGTTATGTAAGTGCCCGCAGGGGTTGGTAGGAGCTTGTAGGGTGCCATATGTTTCCGGAGGGTTGTGTAGGGTTCCGTAGGGGCCTGTGGTGTTCCCTAGGGGCCTGTAGAGTCTCGTACAGTTTCGGTAGGGTCCTGTAGGTTTCCATAAGCGCCCGCAGAGGTCTGAAGGGGCCCGTACTGTGCCGTAAGGATCCATAGGGTTCCGTAGAGCTTCGTAGGTTCCCTAGAGGCCTCTGGAGTACCGCAGGAGCCAGTAGTGTTCCGTAGGGTCCTCTAGGGTTGAGTAAGTGCCCGCAGGAGTCTGTAGGAATCCGTGGGATTCTGTAAGGTTCTGGAGGGTTCTGCAGGGTTCCGTAGGGGCCAGTAGAGTTCCATAGTGGCTGGTAAAGTTCCCTAGGGCCCTGTACCGTTCCGTAACTGCCTGCAAGGGTCTTTAGGCTTCCGTAGGGGCTGGCAGGGTTCCATAAAGTTCCGTGGGTTCCTGCAGAGTTCTTCAAGTGCCCGCAAGGGCCTGTAGGGGCGCACAGTGTTTCTGCCAGGTTCCGTAGAGTTCCGTAGGGGCCATATTTTTCTGTAGTGGCTGGTAGTATTCCGTAGGGGTCTGTAGGTTTCCGTAGGCACCTACAGTGTTCTGTAGGAGCCCATAGGGTTTTCGTGAGGTTCCGTTGTGTTGCTAAGGGTCTTGTAGAGTGCTGTCGGGTCCTGGAGTATTCTGTAGGGTTCCAGAGGGGCTCGTAGGGTTCCGTCGAAATCTGTAGGGTTCCCTAGGGGCCCATAGAGTCCCGTAGATTGCCGTAGGGACCTGTAGGGTTGTGTAAGTGCTCGCAGGGGTTGGTAGGAGCTTGTAGGGTTCCATAAGTTTCCAGAGGGTTGTGTAGGGTTCCGTAGGGTCCTGTGGTGTACCCTAGGGGCCTGTAGAGTCTCGTACGGTTCCGTAGGGGCCTGTGGTGTTCCCTAGGGGCCTGTAGAGTCTCTTAGAGTTCCGTAGGGTCCTGTAGGTTTCCATAAGCGCCCGCAGAGGTCTGAAGGGGCCCGTACTGTTCCGTAAGGTTCCATAGGGCTCCGTAGAGCTTCGTAGGTTCCCTAGAGGCCTGTGGAGTACCGCAGGAGCCAGTAGTGTTCTGTAGGGGCCCGTAGGGTTCCTTCCATAGGAGCTGGCAGTGTTCCGTAGGGTCCTCTAGGGTTGAGTAAGTGCCCGCAGGAGTCTGTAGGAATCCGTGGGATTCTGTAAGGTTCTGGA
This sequence comes from Numenius arquata, assembly GCF_964106895.1. Classification (NCBI taxonomy): domain Eukaryota; kingdom Metazoa; phylum Chordata; class Aves; order Charadriiformes; family Scolopacidae; genus Numenius; species Numenius arquata. The sequence goes on along the minus strand of NW_027414271.1, from coordinate 298,919 downwards.
GGGTTCTGCAGGGTTCCGTAGGGGCCCGTAGAGTTCCATAGTGGCTGGTAAAGTTCCCTAGGGCCCTGTACCGTTCCGTAACTGCCTGCAAGGGTCTTTAGGCTTCCGTAGGGGCTGGTAGGGTTCCATAAAGTTCCGTGGGTTCCTGCAGAGTTCTGCAAGTGCCCGCAAGGGCCTGTAGGGGCCCACAGTGTTTCTGCCAGGTTCCGTAGAGTTCCGTAGGGGCCATATTTTTCTGTAGTGGCTGGTAGTATTCCGTAGGGGTCTGTAGGTTTCCGTAGGCACCTACAGTGTTCTGTAGGAGCCCATAGGGTTTTAGTGAGGTTCCGTTGTGTTGCTAAGGGTCTTGTAGAGTGCTGTCGGGTCCTGGAGTATTCTGTAGGGTTCCAGAGGGCCTCGTAGGGTTCCGTCGAAATCTATAGGGTTCCCTAGGGGCCCCTAGAGTCCTGTAGATTTCCGTAGGGACCTGTAGGGTTGTGTAAGTGCCCGCAGAAGTCTGTAGGAGTCTGTGGGATTCTGTAAGGTTCTGGAGGGTTCTGCAGGGTTCCGTAGGGGCCTGTGGTGTTCCCTAGGGGCCTGTAGAGTCTCGTACAGTTCCGTAGGGTCCTGTAGGTTTCCATAAGCGCCCGCAGAGGTCTGAAGGGGCCCGTACTGTGCCTTAAGGATCCATAGGGTTCCGTAGAGCTTCGTAGGTTCCCTACAGGCCTCTGGAGTACCACAGGAGCCAGTAGTGTTCTGTAGGGGCCCGTAGGGTTCCTTCCATAGGAGCTGGCAGTGTTCCGTAGGGTCCTCTAGGTTTGAGTAAGTGCCCGCAGGAGTCTGTAGGAATCCGTGGGATTCTGTAAGGTTCTGCAGGGTTCTGCAGGGTTCCGTAGGGGCCCGTAGAGTTCCGTAGTGGCTGGTAAAGTTCCCTAGGGCCCTGTACCGTTCCGTAACTGCCTGCAAGGGTCTTTAGGCTTCCGTAGGGGCTGGCAGGGTTCCATAAAGTTCCGTGGGTTCCTGCAGAGTTCTGCAAGTGCCCGCAAGGGCCTGTAGGGGCGCACAGTGTTTCTGCCAGGTTCCGTAGAGTTCCGTAGGGGCCATATTTTTCTGTAGTGGCTGGTAGTATTCCGTAGGGGTCTGTAGGTTTCCGTAGGCACCTACAGTGTTCTGTAGGAGCCCATAGGGTTTTAGTGAGGTTCCGTTGTGTTGCTAAGGGTCTTGTAGAGTGCTATCGGGTCCTGGAGTATTCTGTAGGGTTCCAGAGGGGCTCGTAGGGTTCCGTCGAAATCTGTAGGGTTCCCTAGGGGCCCATAGAGTCCCGTGGATTGCCGTAGGGACCTGTAGGGTTGTGTAAGTGCTCGCAGGGGTTGGTAGGAGCTTGTAGGGTTCCATAAGTTTCCAGAGGGTTGTGTAGGGTTCCGTAGGGGCCTGTGGTGTTCCCTAGGGGCCTGTAGAGTCTCGTACGGTTCCGTAGGGGCCTGTGGTGTTCCCTAGGGGCCTGTAGAGTCTCTTAGAGTTCCGTAGGGTCCTGTAGGTTTCCATAAGCGCCCGCAGAGGTCTGAATGGGCCCGTACTGTTCCGTAAGGATCCATAGGGCTCCATAGAGCTTCGTAGGTTCCCTAGAGGCCTCTGGAGTACCGCAGGAGCCAGTAGTGTTCTGTAGGGGCCCGTATGGTTCCTTCCATAGGAGCTGGCAGTGTTCCGTAGGGTCCTCTAGGGTTGAGTAAGGTCCCGCAGGAGTCTGTAGGAATCCGTGGGATTCTGTAAGGTTCTGCAGGGTTCCGTAGGAACCCGTAGAGTTCCGTAGTGGCTGGTAAAGTTCCCTAGGGCCCTGTACCGTTCCGTAACTGCCTGCAAGGGTCTTTAGGCTTCCGTAGGGGCTGGCAGGGTTCCATAAAGTTCCGTGGGTTCCTGCAGAGTTCTGCAAGTGCCCGCAAGGGCCTGTAGGGGCCCACAGTGTTTCTGCCAGGTTCCGTAGAGTTCCGTAGGGGCCATATTTTTCTGTAGTGGCTGGTAGTATTCCGTAGGGGTCTGTAGGTTTCCATAGGCATCTACAGTGTTCTGTAGGAGCCCATAGGGTTTTAGTGAGGTTCCGTTGTGTTGCTAAGGGTCTTGTAGAGTGCTGTCGGGTCCTGGAGTATTCTGTAGGGTTCCAGAGGGCCTCATAGGGTTCCATCGAAATCTATAGGGTTCCCTAGGGGCCCCTAGAGTCCCGTAGATTTCCGTAGGGACCTGTAGGGTTGTGTAAGTGCCCGCAGAAGTCTGTAGGAGTCTGTGGGATTCTGTAAGGTTCTGGAGGGTTCTGCAGGGTTCCCTAGGGACCCGTAGAGTTCCGTAGTGGCTGGTAAAGTTCCGTAGGGCCCTGTGGGGTTCTGTATGGACCTGTAGGGTTCCGTAGGGGCCTGCAGTGTTCCGTAAGTGCCCGCAGGTGTCTGTAGGGTTCCGTAGGGGTCTCTAGGGTTCCGTAGGCACCTGCAGTGTTCTGTAGGAGCCCATAGGGTTTTAGTGAGGTTCCGTTGTGTTGCTAAGGGTCTTGTAGAGTGCTGTCGGGTCCTGGAGTATTCTGTAGGGTTCCAGAGGGGCTGGTAGGGTTCCGTCGAAATCTGAAGGGTTCCCTAGGGGCCCGTAGAGTCCCGTAGATTTCCGTAGGGGCCTGTAGGGTTATGTAAGTGCCCGCAGGGGTTGGTAGGAGCTTGTAGGGTGCCATATGTTTCCGGAGGGTTGTGTAGGGTTCCGTAGGGGCCTGTGGTGTTCCCTAGGGGCCTGTAGAGTCTCGTACAGTTTCGGTAGGGTCCTGTAGGTTTCCATAAGCGCCCACAAAGGTCTGAATGGGCCCGTACTGTGCCGTAAGGATCCATAGGGTTCCGTAGAGCTTCGTAGGTTCCCTAGAGGCCTCTGGAGTACCGCAGGAGCCAGTAGTGTTCCGTAGGGTCCTCTAGGGTTGAGTAAGTGCCCGCAGGAGTCTGTAGGAATCCGTGGGATTCTGTAAGGTTCTGGAGGGTTCTGCAGGGTTCTGTAGGGGCCCGTAGAGTTCCATAGTGGCTGGTAAAGTTCCGTAGGGCCCTGTGTGGTTCTGTATGGACCTGTAGGATTCCATAGGGGCCTGCAGTGTTCTGTAAGTGCCCGTAGGTGTCTGTAGGGGTCTGTAGGTTTCCGTAGGCACCTACAGTGTTCTGTAGGAGCCCATAGGGTTTTAGTGAGGTTCCGTTGTGTTGCTAAGGGTCTTGTAGAGTGGTGTCGGGTCCTGGAGTATTCTGTAGGGTTCCAGAGGGGCTGGTAGGGTTCCATCGAAATCTATAGGGTTCCCTAGGGGCCCGTAGAGTCCCGTAGATTTCCGTAGGGACCTGTAGGCTTGTGTAAGTGCCCGCAGAAGTCTATAGGAGTCTGTGGGATTCTGTAAGGTTCTGGAGGGTTCTGCAGGGTTCCCTAGGGACCCGTAGAGTTCCGTAGTGGCTGGTAAATTTCCGTAGGGCCCTGTGGGGTTCTGTATGGACCTGTAGGGTTCTGTAGGGGCCTGCAGTGTTCCGTAAGTGCCCGCAGGTGTCTGTAGGGTTCCGTAGGGGTCTGTAGGGTTCCGTAGGCACCTGCAGTGTTCTGTAGGAGCCCATAGGGTTTTAGTGAGGTTCCGTTGTGTTGCTAAGGGTCTTGTAGAGTCCTGTCGGGTCCTGGAGTATTCTGTAGGGTTCCAGAGGGGCTGGTAGGGTTCCGTCGAAATCTGAAGGGTTCCCTAGGGGCCCGTAGAGTCCCGTAGATTTCCGTAGGGGCCTGTAGGGTTATGTAAGTGCCCGCAGGGGTTGGTAGGAGCTTGTAGGGTGCCATATGTTTCCGGAGGGTTGTGTAGGGTTCCGTAGGGGCCTGTGGTGTTCCCTAGGGGCCTGTAGAGTCTCGTACAGTTTCGGTAGGGTCCTGTAGGTTTCCATAAGCGCCCGCAGAGGTCTGAATGGGCCCGTACTGTGCCGTAAGGATCCATAGGGTTCCGTAGAGCTTCGTAGGTTCCCTAGAGGCCTCTGGAGTACCGCAGGAGCCAGTAGTGTTCCGTAGGGTCCTCTAGGGTTGAGTAAGTGCCCGCAGGAGTCTGTAGGAATCCGTGGGATTCTGTAAGGTTCTGGAGGGTTCTGCAGGGTTCCGTAGGGGCCCGTAGAGTTCCATAGTGGCTGGTAAAGTTCCCTAGGGCCCTGTACCGTTCCGTAACTGCCTGCAAGGGTCTTTAGGCTTCCGTAGGGGCTGGCAGGGTTCCATAAAGTTCCGTGGGTTCCTGCAGAGTTCTGCAAGTGCCCGCAAGGGCCTGTAGGGGCGCACAGTGTTTCTGCCAGGTTCCGTAGAGTTCCGTAGGGGCCATATTTTTCTGTAGTGGTGGTAGTATTCCGTAGGGGTCTGTAGGTTTCCGTAGGCACCTACAGTGTTCTGTAGGAGCCCATAGGGTTTTAGTGAGGTTCCGTTGTGTTGCTAAGGGTCTTGTAGAGTGCTGTCGGGTCCTGGAGTATTCTGTAGGGTTCCAGAGGGGCTCGTAGGGTTCCGTCGAAATCTGTAGGGTTCCCTAGGGGCCCATAGAGTCCCGTGGATTGCCGTAGGGACCTGTAGGGTTGTGTAAGTGCTTGCAGGGGTTGGTAGGAGCTTGTAGGGTTCCATAAGTTTCCAGAGGGTTGTGTAGGGTTCCGTAGGGGCCTGTGGTGTTCCCTAAGGGCCTGTAGAGTCTCGTACGGTTCCGTAGGGGCCTGTGGTGTTCCCTAGGGGCCTGTAGAGTCTCTTAGAGTTCCGTAGGGTCCTGTAGGTTTCCATAAGCGCCCGCAGAGGTCTGAATGGGCCCGTACTGTTCCGTAAGGATCCATAGGGCTCCGTAGAGCTTCGTAGGTTCCCTAGAGGCCTCTGGAGTACCGCAGGAGCCAGTAGTGTTCTGTAGGGGCCCGTAGGGTTCCTTCCATAGGAGCTGGCAGTGTTCCGTAGGGTCCTCTAGGGTTGAGTAAGTGCCCGCAGGAGTCTGTAGGAATCCGTGGGATTCTGTAAGGTTCTGCAGGGTTCTGCAGGGTTCCGTAGGGGCCCGTAGAGTTCCGTAGTGGCTGGTAAAGTTCCCTAGGGCCCTGTACCGTTCCGTAACTGCCTGCAAGGGTCTTTAGGCTTCCGTAGGGGCTGGTAGGGTTCCATAAAGTTCCGTGGGTTCCTGCAGAGTTCTGCAAGTGCCCGCAAGGGCCTGTAGGGGCCCACAGTGTTTCTGCCAGGTTCCGTAGAGTTCCGTAGGGGCCATATTTTTCTGTAGTGGTGGTAGTATTCTGTAGGGGTCTGTAGGGTTCCGTAGGCGCCTGCAGTGTTCTGTAGGAGCCCATAGGGTTTTAGTGAGGTTCCGTTGTGTTGCTAAGGGTCTTGTAGAGTGCTGTCGGGTCCTGGAGTATTCTGTAGGGTTCCAGAGGGGCTCGTAGGGTTCCGTCGAAATCTGTAGGGTTCCCTAGGGGCCCATAGAGTCCCGTAGATTTCCGTAGGGACCTGTAGGGTTGTGTAAGTGCTCGCAGGGGTTGGTAGGAGCTTGTAGGGTTCCATAAGTTTCCAGAGGGTTGTGTAGGGTTCCGTAGGGGCCTGTGGTGTTCCCTAAGGGCCTGTAGAGTCTCGTACGGTTCCGTAGGGGCCTGTGGTGTTCCCTAGGGGCCTGTAGAGTCTCGTACAGTTCCGTAGGGTCCTGTAGGTTTCCATAAGCGCCCGCAGAGGTCTGAATGGGCCCGTACTGTTCCGTAAGGATCCATAGGGCTCCGTAGAGCTTCGTAGGTTCCCTAGAGGCCTCTGGAGTACCGCAGGAGCCAGTAGTGTTCTGTAGGGGCCCGTAGGGTTCCTTCCATAGGAGCTGGCAGTGTTCCGTAGGGTCCTCTAGGGTTGAGTAAGTGCCCGCAGGAGTCTGTAGGAATCCGTGGGATTCTGTAAGGTTCTGGAGGGTTCTGCAGGGTTCCGTAGGGGCCAGTAGAGTTCCATAGTGGCTGGTAAAGTTCCCTAGGGCCCTGTACCGTTCCGTAACTGCCTGCAAGGGTCTTTAGGCTTCCGTAGGGGCTGGTAGGGTTCCATAAAGTTCCGTGGGTTCCTGCAGAGTTCTGCAAGTGCCCGCAAGGGCCTGTAGGGGCCCACAGTGTTTCTGCCAGGTTCCGTAGAGTTCCGGAGGGGCCATATTTTTCTGTAGTGGTGGTAGTATTCTGTAGGGGTCTGTAGGGTTCCGTAGGCGCCTGCAGTGTTCTGTAGGAGCCCATAGGGTTTTAGTGAGGTTCCGTTGTGTTGCTAAGGGTCTTGTAGAGTGGTGTCGGGTCCTGGAGTATTCTGTAGGGTTCCAGAGGGCCTCATAGGGTTCCATCGCAATCTATAGGGTTCCCTAGGGGCCCCTAGAGTCCCGTAGATTTCCGTAGGGACCTGTAGGGTTGTGTAAGTGCCCGCAGAAGTCTGTAGGAGTCTGTGGGATTCTGTAAGGTTCTGGAGGGTTCTGCAGGGTTCCCTAGGGACCCGTAGAGTTCCGTAGTGGCTGGTAAATTTCCGTAGGGCCCTGTGGGGTTCTGTATGGACCTGTAGGGTTCCGTAGGGGCCTGCAGGGTTCCGTAAGTGCCCGCAGGTGTCTGTAGGGTTCCGTAGGGGTCTCTAGGGTTCCGTAGGCACCTGCAGTGTTCTGTAGGAGCCCATAGGGTTTTAGTGAGGTTCCGTTGTGTTGCTAAGGGTCTTGTAGAGTCCTGTCGGGTCCTGGAGTATTCTGTAGGGTTCCAGAGGGGCTGGTAGGGTTCCGTCGAAATCTGAAGGGTTCCCTAGGGGCCCGTAGAGTCCCGTAGATTTCCGTAGGGGCCTGTAGGGTTATGTAAGTGCCTGCAGGGGTTGGTAGGAGCTTGTAGGGTGCCATATGTTTCCGGAGGGTTGTGTAGGGTTCCGTAGGGGCCTGTGGTGTTCCCTAGGGGCCTGTAGAGTCTTGTACAGTTTCGGTAGGGTCCTGTAGGTTTCCATAAGCGCCCGCAGAGGTCTGAAGGGGCCCGTACTGTTCCGTAAGGATCCATAGGGTTCCGTAGAGTTTCGTAGGTTCCCTAGAGGCCTCTGGAGTACCGCAGGAGCCAGTAGTGTTCCGTAGGGTCCTCTAGGGTTGAGTAAGTGCCCGCAGGAGTCTGTAGGAATCCGTGGGATTCTGTAAGGTTCTGGAGGGTTCTGCAGGGTTCCGTAGGGGTCCGTAGAGTTCCATAGTGGCTGGTAAAGTTCCCTAGGGCCCTGTACCGTTCCGTAACTGCCTGCAAGGGTCTTTAGGCTTTTGTAGGGGCTGGCAGGGTTCCATAAAGTTCCGTGGGTTCCTGCAGAGTTCTGCAAGTGCCCGCAAGGGCCTGTAGGGGCCCACAGTGTTTCTGCCAGGTTCCGTAGAGTTCCGTAGGGGCCATATTTTTCTGTAGTGGCTGGTAGCATTCTGTAGGGGTCTGTAGGGTTCCGTAGGCACCTACAGTGTTCTGTAGGAGCCCATAGGGTTTTAGTGAGGTTCCGTTGTGTTGCTAAGGGTCTTGTAGAGTGCTGTCGGGTCCTGGAGTATTCTGTAGGGTTCCAGAGGGGCTCGTAGGGTTCCGTCGAAATCTGTAGGGTTCCCTAGGGGCCCATAGAGTCCCGTAGATTTCCGTAGGGACCTGTAGGGTTGTGTAAGTGCTCGCAGGGGTTGGTAGGAGCTTGTAGGGTTCCATATGTTTCCGGAGGGTTGTGTAGGGTTCCGTAGGGGCCTGTGGTGTTCCCTAGGGGCCTGTAGAGTCTCGTACAGTTCCGTAGGGGCCTGTGGTGTTCCCTAGGGGCCTGTAGAGTCTCGTACAGTTCCGTAGGGTCCTGTAGGTTTCCATAAGCGCCCGCAGAGGTCTGAATGGGCCCGTACTGTTCCGTAAGGATCCATAGGGTTCCGTAGAGCTTTGTAGGTTCCCTAGAGGCCTCTGGAGTACCGCAGGAGCCAGTAGTGTTCTGTAGGGGCCCGTAGGGTTCCTTCCATAGGAGCTGGCAGTGTTCCCTAGGGTCCTCTAGGGTTGAGTAAGTGCCCGCAGGAGTCTGTAGGAATCCGTGGGATTCTGTAAGGTTCTGGAGGGTTCTGCAGGGTTCCGTAGGGGCCAGTAGAGTTCCATAGTGGCTGGTAAAGTTCCCTAGGGCCCTGTACCGTTCCGTAACTGCCTGCAAGGGTCTTTAGGCTTCCGTAGGGGCTGGTAGGGTTCCATAAAGTTCCGTGGGTTCCTGCAGAGTTCTGCAAGTGCCCGCAAGGGCCTGTAGGGGCCCACAGTGTTTCTGCCAGGTTCCGTAGAGTTCCGGAGGGGCCATATTTTTCTGTAGTGGTGGTAGTATTCTGTAGGGGTCTGTAGGGTTCCGTAGGCGCCTGCAGTGTTCTGTAGGAGCCCATAGGGTTTTAGTGAGGTTCCGTTGTGTTGCTAAGGGTCTTGTAGAGTGGTGTCGGGTCCTGGAGTATTCTGTAGGGTTCCAGAGGGCCTCATAGTGTTCCATCGAAATCTATAGGGTTCCCTAGGGGCCCCTAGAGTCCCGTAGATTTCCGTAGGGACCTGTAGGGTTGTGTAAGTGCCCGCAGAAGTCTGTAGGAGTCTGTGGGATTCTGTAAGGTTCTGGAGGGTTCTGCAGGGTTCCCTAGGGATCCGTAGAGTTCCGTAGTGGCTGGTAAATTTCCGTAGGGCCCTGTGGGGTTCTGTATGGACCTGTAGGGTTCCGTAGGGGCCTGCAGGGTTCCGTAAGTGCCCGCAGGTGTCTGTAGGGTTCCGTAGGGGTCTGTAGGGTTCCGTAGGCACCTGCAGTGTTCTGTAGGAGCCCATAGGGTTTTAGTGAGGTTCCGTTGTGTTGCTAAGGGTCTTGTAGAGTCCTGTCGCGTCCTGGAGTATTCTGTAGGGTTCCAGAGGGGCTGGTAGGGTTCCGTCGAAATCTGAAGGGTTCCCTAGGGGCCCGTAGAGTCCCGTAGATTTCCGTAGGGGCCTGTAGGGTTATGTAAGTGCCCGCAGGGGTTGGTAGGAGCTTGTAGGGTGCCATATGTTTCCGGAGGGTTGTGTAGGGTTCCGTAGGGGCCTGTGGTGTTCCCTAGGGGCCTGTAGAGTCTCGTACAGTTTCGGTAGGGTCCTGTAGGTTTCCATAAGCGCCCGCAGAGGTCTGAAGGGGCCCGTACTGTGCCGTAAGGATCCATAGGGTTCCGTAGAGTTTCGTAGGTTCCCTAGAGGCCTCTGGAGTACCGCAGGAGCCAGTAGTGTTCCGTAGGGTCCTCTAGGGTTGAGTAAGTGCCCGCAGGAGTCTGTAGGAATCCGTGGGATTCTGTAAGGTTCTGGAGGGTTCTGCAGGGTTCCGTAGGGGTCCGTAGAGTTCCATAGTGGCTGGTAAAGTTCCCTAGGGCCCTGTACCGTTCCGTAACTGCCTGCAAGGGTCTTTAGGCTTTTGTAGGGGCTGGCAGGGTTCCATAAAGTTCCGTGGGTTCCTGCAGAGTTCTGCAAGTGCCCGCAAGGGCCTGTAGGGGCCCACAGTGTTTCTGCCAGGTTCCGTAGAGTTCCGTAGGGGCCATATTTTTCTGTAGTGGCTGGTAGCATTCTGTAGGGGTCTGTAGGTTTCCGTAGGCACCTACAGTGTTCTGTAGGAGCCCATAGGGTTTTAGTGAGGTTCCGTTGTGTTGCTAAGGGTCTTGTAGAGTGCTGTCGGGTCCTGGAGTATTCTGTAGGGTTCCAGAGGGGCTCGTAGGGTTCCGTCGAAATCTGTAGGGTTCCCTAGGGGCCCATAGAGTCCCGTAGATTTCCGTAGGGACCTGTAGGGTTGTGTAAGTGCTCGCAGGGGTTGGTAGGAGCTTGTAGGGTTCCATATGTTTCCGGAGGGTTGTGTAGGGTTCCGTAGGGGCCTGTGGTGTTCCCTAAGGGCCTGTAGAGTCTCGTACAGTTCCGTAGGGGCCTGTGGTGTTCCCTAGGGGCCTGTAGAGTCTCGTACAGTTTCGGTAGGGTCCTGTAGGTTTCCATAAGCGCCCGCAGAGGTCTGAAGGGGCCCGTACTGTGCCTTAAGGATCCATAGGGTTCCGTAGAGCTTCGTAGGTTCCCTAGAGGCCTCTGGAGTACCACAGGAGCCAGTAGTGTTCTGTAGGGGCCCGTAGGGTTCCTTCCATAGGAGCTGGCAGTGTTCCGTAGGGTCCTCTAGGGTTGAGTAAGTGCCCGCAGGAGTCTGTAGGAATCCGTGGGATTCTGTAAGGTTCTGCAGGGTTCCGTAGGAACCCGTAGAGTTCCGTAGTGGCTGGTAAAGTTCCCTAGGGCCCTGTACCGTTCCGTAACTGCCTGCAAGGGTCTTTAGGCTTCCGTAGGGGCTGGCAGGGTTCCATAAAGTTCCGTGGGTTCCTGCAGAGTTCTGCAAGTGCCCGCAAGGGCCTGTAGGGGCCCACAGTGTTTCTGCCAGGTTCCGTAGAGTTCCGTAGGGGCCATATTTTTCTGTAGTGGCTGGTAGTATTCCGTAGGGGTCTGTAGGTTTCCGTAGGCACCTACAGTGTTCTGTAGGAGCCCATAGGGTTTTAGTGAGGTTCCGTTGTGTTGCTAAGGGTCTTGTAGAGTGCTGTCGGGTCCTGGAGTATTCTGTAGGGTTCCAGAGGGGCTCGTAGGGTTCCCTCGAAATCTGTAGGGTTCCCTAGGGGCCCCTAGAGTCCCGTAGATTTCCGTAGGGACCTGTAGGGTTGTGTAAGTGCCCGCAGGTGTTGGTAGGAGCTTGTAGGGTGCCATATGTTTCCGGAGGGTTGTGTAGGGTTCCGTAGGGGCCTGTGGTGTTCCCTAGGGGCCTGTAGAGTCTCGTACAGTTCTGTAGGGTCCTGTAGGTTTCCATAAGCGCCCGCAGAGGTCTGAAGGGGCCCATACTGTTCCGTAAGGATCCATAGGGTTCCGTAGAGCTTCGTAGGTTCCCTAGAGGCCTCTGGAGTACCGCAGGAGCCAGTAGTGTTCCGTAGGGTCCTCTAGGGTTGAGTAAGTGCCCGCAGGAGTCTGTAGGAATCCGTGGGATTCTGTAAGGTTCTGGAGGGTTCTGCAGGGTTCCGTAGGGGCCCGTAGAGTTCCGTAGTGGCTGGTAAAGTTCCGTAGGGCCCTGTGGGGTTCTGTATGGACCTGTAGGGTTCCATAGGGGCCTGCAGTGTTCTGTAAGTGCCCGTAGGTGTCTGTACGGGTCTGTAGGGTTCCGTAGGCACCTGCAGTGTTCTGTAGGAGCCCATAGGGTTTTAGTGAGGTTCCGTTGTGTTGCTAAGGGTCTTGTAGAGTGCTGTCGGGTCCTGGAGTATTCTGTAGGGTTCCAGAGGGGCTGGTAGGGTTCTGTCGAAATCTGAAGGGTTCCCTAGGGGCCCGTAGCGTCCCATAGATTTCCGTAGGGGCCTGTAGGGTTGTGTAAGTGCCCGCAAGGGTTGGTAGGAGCTTGTAGGGTGCCATATGTTTCCGGAGGGTTGTGTAGGGTTCCGTAGGGGCCTGTGGTGTTCCCTAGGGGCCTGTAGAGTCTCGTACAGTTTCGGTAGGGTCCTGTAGGTTTCCATAAGCGCCCGCAGAGGTCTGAAGGGGCCCGTACTGTGCCGTAAGGATCTATAGGGTTCCGTAGAGCTTCGTAGGTTCCCTAGAGGCCTCTGGAGTACCGCAGGAGCCAGTAGTGTTCCGTAGGGTCCTCTAGGGTTGAGTAAGTGCCCGCAGGAGTCTGTAGGAATCCGTGGGATTCTGTAAGGTTCTGGAGGGTTCTGCAGGGTTCCGTAGGGGCCCGTAGAGTTCCGTAGTGGCTGGTAAAGTTCCGTAGGGCCCTGTGTGGTTCTGTATGGACCTGTAGGATTCCATAGGGGCCTGCAGTGTTCTGTAAGTGCCCGTAGGTGTCTGTATGGGTCTGTAGGGTTCCGTAGGCACCTACAGTGTTCTGTAGGAGCCCATAGGGTTTTAGTGAGGTTCCGTTGTGTTGCTAAGGGTCTTGTAGAGTGCTGTCGGGTCCTGGAGTATTCTGTAGGGTTCCAGAGGGCCTTGTAGGGTTCCGTCGAAATCTGAAGGGTTCCCTAGGTGCCCGTAGAGTCCCATAGATTTCCGTAGGGGCCTGTAGGGTTGTTTAAGTGCCCGCAGAAGTCTGTAGGAGTCTGTGGGATTCTGTCAGATTCTGGAGGGTTCTGCAGGGTTCCGTAGGGACCCGTAGAGTTCCATAGTGGCTGGTAAAGTTCCGTAGGGCCCTGTGGGGTTCTGTATGGACCTGTAGGGTTCCGTAGGGGCCTGCAGTGTTCCGTAAGTGCCCGCAGGTGTCTGTAGGGTTCCGTAGGGGTCTGTAGGGTTCCGTAGGCACCTGCAGTGTTCTGTAGGAGCCCATAGGGTTTTAGTGAGGTTCCGTTTTTTGCTAAGGGTCTTGTAGAGTCCTGTCGGGTCCTGGAGTATTCTGTAGGGTTCCAGAGGGCCTTGTAGGGTTCCGTCGAAATCTGAAGGGTTCCCTAGGGGCCCGTAGAGTCCCGTAGATTTCCGTAGGGGCCTGTAGGGTTATGTAAGTGCCCGCAGGGGTTGGTAGGAGCTTGTAGGGTGCCATATGTTTCCGGAGGGTTGTGTAGGGTTCCGTAGGGGCCTGTGGTGTTCCCTAGGGGCCTGTAGAGTCTCGTACAGTTTCGGTAGGGTCCTGTAGGTTTCCATAAGCGCCCGCAAAGGTCTGAAGGGGCCCGTACTGTGCCGTAAGGATCCATAGGGTTCCGTAGAGCTTCGTAGGTTCCCTAGAGGCCTCTGGAGTACCGCAGGAGCCAGTAGTGTTCCGTAGGGTCCTCTAGGGTTGAGTAAGTGCCCGCAGGAGTCTGTAGGAATCCGTGGGATTCTGTAAGGTTCTGCAGGGTTCTGCAGGGTTCCGTAGGGGCCCGTAGAGTTCCGTAGTGGCTGGTAAACTTCCCTAGGGCCCTGTACCGTTCCGTAACTGCCTGCAATGGTCTTTAGGCTTCCGTAGGGGCTGGTAGGGTTCCATAAAGTTCCGTGGGTTCCTGCAGAGTTCTGCAAGTGCCCGCAAGGGCCTGTAGGGGCCCACAGTGTTTCTGCCAGGTTCCGTAGAGTTCCGTAGGGGCCATATTTTTCTGTAGTGGTGGTAGTATTCTGTAGGGGTCTGTAGGGTTCCGTAGGCACCTGCAGTGTTCTGTAGGAGCCCATAGGGTTTTAGTGAGGTTCCGTTGTGTTGCTAAGGGTCTTGTAGAGTGCTGTCGGGTCCTGGAGTATTCTGTAGGGTTCCAGAGGGGCTCGTAGGGTTCCGTCGAAATCTGTAGGGTTCCCTAGGGGCCCATAGAGTCCCGTAGATTGCCGTAGGGACCTGTAGGGTTGTGTAAGTGCTCGCAGGGGTTGGTAGGAGCTTGTAGGGTTCCATATGTTTCCGGAGGGTTGTGTAGGGTTCCGTAGGGGCCTGTGGTGTTCCCTAAGGGCCTGTAGAGTCTCGTACGGTTCCGTAGGGGCCTGTGGTGTTCCCTAGGGGCCTGTAGAGTCTCGTACAGTTCCGTAGGGTCCTGTAGGTTTCCATAAGCGCCCGCAGAGGTCTGAATGGGCCCGTACTGTTCCGTAAGGATCCATAGGGCTCCATAGAGCTTCGTAGGTTCCCTAGAGGCCTGTAGAGAACCGCAGGAGCCAGTAGTGTTCTGTAGGGGCCCGTAAGGTTCCTTCCATAGGAGCTGGCAGTGTTCCGTAGAGTCCTCTAGGGTTGAGTAAGTGCCCGCAGGAGTCTGTAGGAATCTGTGGGATTCTGTAAGGTTCTGCAGGGTTCCGTAGGGGCCCGTAGAGTTCCGTAGTGGCTGGTAAAGTTCCTTAGGTCCCTGTACCGTTCCGTAACTGCCTGCAATGGTCTTTAGGCTTCCGTAGGGGCTGGCAGGGTTCCATAAAGTTCCGTGGGTTCCTGCAGAGTTCTGCAAGTGCCCGCAAGGGCCAGTAGGGGCCCACAGTGTTTCTGCCAGGTTCCGTAGAGTTCCGTAGGGGCCATATTTTTCTGTAGTGGCTGGTAGTATTCTGTAGGGGTCTGTAGGTTTCCGTAGGCACCTACAGTGTTCTGTAGGAGCCCATAGGGTTTTAGTGAGGTTCCGTTGTGTTGCTAAGGGTCTTGTAGAGTGCTGTCGGGTCCTGGAGTATTCTGTAGGGTTCCAGAGGGCCTCGTAGGGTTCCGTCGAAATCTGAAGGGTTCCCTAGGGGCCCGTAGAGTCCCGTAGATTTCCGTAGGGGCCTGTAGGGTTATGTAAGTGCCCGCAGGGGTTGGTAGGAGCTTGTAGGGTGCCATATGTTTCCGGAGGGTTGTGTAGGGTTCCGTAGGGGCCTGTGGTGTTCCCTAGGGGCCTGTAGAGTCTCGTACAGTTTCGGTAGGGTCCTGTAGGTTTCCATAAGCGCCCGCAGAGGTCTGAAGGGGCCCGTACTGTGCCGTAAGGATCCATAGGGTTCCGTAGAGTTTCGTAGGTTCCCTAGAGGCCTCTGGAGTACCGCAGGAGCCAGTAGTGTTCCGTAGGGTCCTCTAGGGTTGAGTAAGTGCCCGCAGGAGTCTGTAGGAATCCGTGGGATTCTGTAAGGTTCTGGAGGGTTCTGCAGGGTTCCGTAGGGGTCCGTAGAGTTCCATAGTGGCTGGTAAAGTTCCCTAGGGCCCTGTACCGTTCCGTAACTGCCTGCAATGGTCTTTAGGCTTTTGTAGGGGCTGGCAGGGTTCCATAAAGTTCCGTGGGTTCCTGCAGAGTTCTGCAAGTGCCCGCAAGGGCCTGTAGGGGCCCACAGTGTTTCTGCCAGGTTCCGTAGAGTTCCGTAGGGGCCATATTTTTCTGTAGTGGCTGGTAGCATTCTGTAGGGGTCTGTAGGTTTCCGTAGGCACCTACAGTGTTCTGTAGGAGCCCATAGGGTTTTAGTGAGGTTCCGTTGTGTTGCTAAGGGTCTTGTAGAGTGCTGTCGGGTCCTGGAGTATTCTGTAGGGTTCCAGAGGGGCTCGTAGGGTTCCGTCGAAATCTGTAGGGTTCCCTAGGGGCCCATAGAGTCCCGTAGATTTCCGTAGGGACCTGTAGGGTTGTGTAAGTGCTCGCAGGGGTTGGTAGGAGCTTGTAGGGTTCCATATGTTTCCGGAGGGTTGTGTAGGGTTCCGTAGGGGCCTGTGGTGTTCCCTAAGGGCCTGTAGAGTCTCGTACAGTTCCGTAGGGGCCTGTGGTGTTCCCTAGGGGCCTGTAGAGTCTCGTACAGTTCCGTAGGGTCCTGTAGGTTTCCATAAGCGCCCGCAGAGGTCTGAAGGGGCCCGTACTGTGCCTTAAGGATCCATAGGGTTCCGTAGAGCTTCGTAGGTTCCCTAGAGGCCTCTGGAGTACCACAGGAGCCAGTAGTGTTCTGTAGGGGCCCGTAGGGTTCCTTCCATAGGAGCTGGCAGTGTTCCGTAGGGTCCTCTAGGGTTGAGTAAGTGCCCGCAGGAGTCTGTAGGAATCCGTGGGATTCTGTAAGGTTCTGCAGGGTTCCGTAGGAACCCGTAGAGTTCCGTAGTGGCTGGTAAAGTTCCCTAGGGCCCTGTACCGTTCCGTAACTGCCTGCAAGGGTCTTTAGGCTTCCGTAGGGGCTGGCAGGGTTCCATAAAGTTCCGTGGGTTCCTGCAGAGTTCTGCAAGTGCCCGCAAGGGCCTGTAGGGGCCCACAGTGTTTCTGCCAGGTTCCGTAGAGTTCCGTAGGGGCCATATTTTTCTGTAGTGGCTGGTAGTATTCCGTAGGGGTCTGTAGGTTTCCGTAGGCACCTACAGTGTTCTGTAGGAGCCCATAGGGTTTTAGTGAGGTTCCGTTGTGTTGCTAAGGGTCTTGTAGAGTGGTGTCGGGTCCTGGAGTATTCTGTAGGGTTCCAGAGGGGCTCGTAGGGTTTCGTCAAAATCCGTAGGTTTCCCTTGGGGCCCCTAGAGTCCCGTAGATTTCCGTAGGGACCTGTAGGGTTGTGTAAGTGCCCGCAGGTGTTGGTAGGAGCTTGTAGGGTGCCATATGTTTCCGGAGGGTTGTGTAGGGTTCCGTAGGGGCCTGTGGTGTTCCCTAGGGGCCTGTAGAGTCTCGTACAGTTCTGTAGGGTCCTGTAGGTTTCCATAAGCGCCCGCAGAGGTCTGAAGGGGCCCATACTGTTCCGTAAGGATCCATAGGGTTCCGTAGAGCTTTGTAGGTTCCCTAGAGGCCTCTGGAGTACCGCAGGAGCCAGTAGTGTTCCGTAGGATCCTCTAGGGTTGAGTAAGTGCCCGCAGGAGTCTGTAGGAATCCGTGGGATTCTGTAAGGTTCTGGAGGGTTCTGCAGGGTTCCGTAGGGGCCCGTAGAGTTCCATAGTGGCTGGTAAAGTTCCGTAGGGCCCTGTGTGGTTCTGTATGGACCTGTAGGATTCCATAGGGGCCTGCAGTGTTCTGTAAGTGCCCGTAGGTGTCTGTATGGGTCTGTAGGGTTCCGTAGGCACCTACAGTGTTCTGTAGGAGCCCATAGGGTTTTAGTGAGGTTCCGTTGTGTTGCTAAGGGTCTTGTAGAGTGCTGTCGGGTCCTGGAGTATTCTGTAGGGTTCCAGAGGGCCTTGTAGGGTTCCGTCGAAATCTGAAGGGTTCCCTAGGTGCCCGTAGAGTCCCATAGATTTCCGTAGGGGCCTGTAGGGTTGTTTAAGTGCCCGCAGAAGTCTGTAGGAGTCTGTGGGATTCTGTCAGATTCTGGAGGGTTCTGCAGGGTTCCGTAGGGACCCGTAGAGTTCCATAGTGGCTGGTAAAGTTCCGTAGGGCCCTGTGGGGTTCTGTATGGACCTGTAGGGTTCCGTAGGGGCCTGCAGTGTTCCGTAAGTGCCCGCAGGTGTCTGTAGGGTTCCGTAGGGGTCTGTAGGGTTCCGTAGGCACCTGCAGTGTTCTGTAGGAGCCCATAGGGTTTTAGTGAGGTTCCGTTTTTTGCTAAGGGTCTTGTAGAGTCCTGTCGGGTCCTGGAGTATTCTGTAGGGTTCCAGAGGGCCTTGTAGGGTTCCGTCGAAATCTGAAGGGTTCCCTAGGGGCCCGTAGAGTCCCGTAGATTTCCGTAGGGGCCTGTAGGGTTATGTAAGTGCCCGCAGGGGTTGGTAGGAGCTTGTAGGGTGCCATATGTTTCCGGAGGGTTGTGTAGGGTTCCGTAGGGGCCTGTGGTGTTCCCTAGGGGCCTGTAGAGTCTCGTACAGTTTCGGTAGGGTCCTGTAGGTTTCCATAAGCGCCCACAAAGGTCTGAAGGGGCCCGTACTGTGCCGTAAGGATCCATAGGGTTCCGTAGAGCTTCGTAGGTTCCCTAGAGGCCTCTGGAGTACCGCAGGAGCCAGTAGTGTTCCGTAGGGTCCTCTAGGGTTGAGTAAGTGCCCGCAGGAGTCTGTAGGAATCCGTGGGATTCTGTAAGGTTCTGCAGGGTTCTGCAGGGTTCCGTAGGGGCCCGTAGAGTTCCGTAGTGGCTGGTAAACTTCCCTAGGGCCCTGTACCGTTCCGTAACTGCCTGCAATGGTCTTTAGGCTTCCGTAGGGGCTGGTAGGGTTCCATAAAGTTCCGTGGGTTCCTGCAGAGTTCTGCAAGTGCCCGCAAGGGCCTGTAGGGGCCCACAGTGTTTCTGCCAGGTTCCGTAGAGTTCCGGAGGGGCCATATTTTTCTGTAGTGGTGGTAGTATTCTGTAGGGGTCTGTAGGGTTCCGTAGGCGCCTGCAGTGTTCTGTAGGAGCCCATAGGGTTTTAGTGAGGTTCCGTTGTGTTGCTAAGGGTCTTGTAGAGTGGTGTCGGGTCCTGGAGTATTCTGTAGGGTTCCAGAGGGCCTCATAGGGTTCCATCGCAATCTATAGGGTTCCCTAGGGGCCCCTAGAGTCCCGTAGATTTCCGTAGGGACCTGTAGGGTTGTGTAAGTGCCCGCAGAAGTCTGTAGGAGTCTGTGGGATTCTGTAAGGTTCTGGAGGGTTCTGCAGGGTTCCCTAGGGACCCGTAGAGTTCCGTAGTGGCTGGTAAATTTCCGTAGGGCCCTGTGGGGTTCTGTATGGACCTGTAGGGTTCCGTAGGGGCCTGCAGGGTTCCGTAAGTGCCCGCAGGTGTCTGTAGGGTTCCGTAGGGGTCTCTAGGGTTCCGTAGGCACCTGCAGTGTTCTGTAGGAGCCCATAGGGTTTTAGTGAGGTTCCGTTGTGTTGCTAAGGGTCTTGTAGAGTCCTGTCGGGTCCTGGAGTATTCTGTAGGGTTCCAGAGGGGCTGGTAGGGTTCCGTCGAAATCTGAAGGGTTCCCTAGGGGCCCGTAGAGTCCCGTAGATTTCCGTAGGGGCCTGTAGGGTTATGTAAGTGCCTGCAGGGGTTGGTAGGAGCTTGTAGGGTGCCATATGTTTCCGGAGGGTTGTGTAGGGTTCCGTAGGGGCCTGTGGTGTTCCCTAGGGGCCTGTAGAGTCTTGTACAGTTTCGGTAGGGTCCTGTAGGTTTCCATAAGCGCCCGCAGAGGTCTGAAGGGGCCCGTACTGTTCCGTAAGGATCCATAGGGTTCCGTAGAGTTTCGTAGGTTCCCTAGAGGCCTCTGGAGTACCGCAGGAGCCAGTAGTGTTCCGTAGGGTCCTCTAGGGTTGAGTAAGTGCCCGCAGGAGTCTGTAGGAATCCGTGGGATTCTGTAAGGTTCTGGAGGGTTCTGCAGGGTTCCGTAGGGGTCCGTAGAGTTCCATAGTGGCTGGTAAAGTTCCCTAGGGCCCTGTACCGTTCCGTAACTGCCTGCAAGGGTCTTTAGGCTTTTGTAGGGGCTGGCAGGGTTCCATAAAGTTCCGTGGGTTCCTGCAGAGTTCTGCAAGTGCCCGCAAGGGCCTGTAGGGGCCCACAGTGTTTCTGCCAGGTTCCGTAGAGTTCCGTAGGGGCCATATTTTTCTGTAGTGGCTGGTAGCATTCTGTAGGGGTCTGTAGGGTTCCGTAGGCACCTACAGTGTTCTGTAGGAGCCCATAGGGTTTTAGTGAGGTTCCGTTGTGTTGCTAAGGGTCTTGTAGAGTGCTGTCGGGTCCTGGAGTATTCTGTAGGGTTCCAGAGGGGCTCGTAGGGTTCCGTCGAAATCTGTAGGGTTCCCTAGGGGCCCATAGAGTCCCGTAGATTTCCGTAGGGACCTGTAGGGTTGTGTAAGTGCTCGCAGGGGTTGGTAGGAGCTTGTAGGGTTCCATATGTTTCCGGAGGGTTGTGTAGGGTTCCGTAGGGGCCTGTGGTGTTCCCTAGGGGCCTGTAGAGTCTCGTACAGTTCCGTAGGGGCCTGTGGTGTTCCCTAGGGGCCTGTAGAGTCTCGTACAGTTCCGTAGGGTCCTGTAGGTTTCCATAAGCGCCCGCAGAGGTCTGAATGGGCCCGTACTGTTCCGTAAGGATCCATAGGGTTCCGTAGAGCTTTGTAGGTTCCCTAGAGGCCTCTGGAGTACCGCAGGAGCCAGTAGTGTTCTGTAGGGGCCCGTAGGGTTCCTTCCATAGGAGCTGGCAGTGTTCCGTAGGGTCCTCTAGGGTTGAGTAAGTGCCCGCAGGAGTCTGTAGGAATCCGTGGGATTCTGTAAGGTTCTGGAGGGTTCTGCAGGGTTCCGTAGGGGCCAGTAGAGTTCCATAGTGGCTGGTAAAGTTCCCTAGGGCCCTGTACCGTTCCGTAACTGCCTGCAAGGGTCTTTAGGCTTCCGTAGGGGCTGGTAGGGTTCCATAAAGTTCCGTGGGTTCCTGCAGAGTTCTGCAAGTGCCCGCAAGGGCCTGTAGGGGCCCACAGTGTTTCTGCCAGGTTCCGTAGAGTTCCGGAGGGGCCATATTTTTCTGTAGTGGTGGTAGTATTCTGTAGGGGTCTGTAGGGTTCCGTAGGCGCCTGCAGTGTTCTGTAGGAGCCCATAGGGTTTTAGTGAGGTTCCGTTGTGTTGCTAAGGGTCTTGTAGAGTGGTGTCGGGTCCTGGAGTATTCTGTAGGGTTCCAGAGGGCCTCATAGTGTTCCATCGAAATCTATAGGGTTCCCTAGGGGCCCCTAGAGTCCCGTAGATTTCCGTAGGGACCTGTAGGGTTGTGTAAGTGCCCGCAGAAGTCTGTAGGAGTCTGTGGGATTCTGTAAGGTTCTGGAGGGTTCTGCAGGGTTCCCTAGGGACCCGTAGAGTTCCGTAGTGGCTGGTAAATTTCCGTAGGGCCCTGTGGGGTTCTGTATGGACCTGTAGGGTTCCGTAGGGGCCTGCAGGGTTCCGTAAGTGCCCGCAGGTGTCTGTAGGGTTCCGTAGGGGTCTGTAGGGTTCCGTAGGCACCTGCAGTGTTCTGTAGGAGCCCATAGGGTTTTAGTGAGGTTCCGTTGTGTTGCTAAGGGTCTTGTAGAGTCCTGTCGCGTCCTGGAGTATTCTGTAGGGTTCCAGAGGGGCTGGTAGGGTTCCGTCGAAATCTGAAGGGTTCCCTAGGGGCCCGTAGAGTCCCGTAGATTTCCGTAGGGGCCTGTAGGGTTATGTAAGTGCCCGCAGGGGTTGGTAGGAGCTTGTAGGGTGCCATATGTTTCCGGAGGGTTGTGTAGGGTTCCGTAGGGGCCTGTGGTGTTCCCTAGGGGCCTGTAGAGTCTCGTACAGTTTCGGTAGGGTCCTGTAGGTTTCCATAAGCGCCCGCAGAGGTCTGAAGGGGCCCGTACTGTGCCGTAAGGATCCATAGGGTTCCGTAGAGTTTCGTAGGTTCCCTAGAGGCCTCTGGAGTACCGCAGGAGCCAGTAGTGTTCCGTAGGGTCCTCTAGGGTTGAGTAAGTGCCCGCAGGAGTCTGTAGGAATCCGTGGGATTCTGTAAGGTTCTGGAGGGTTCTGCAGGGTTCCGTAGGGGCCCGTAGAGTTCCGTAGTGGCTGGTAAAGTTCCGTAGGGCCCTGTGTGGTTCTGTATGGACCTGTAGGATTCCATAGGGGCCTGCAGTGTTCTGTAAGTGCCCGTAGGTGTCTGTATGGGTCTGTAGGGTTCCGTAGGCACCTACAGTGTTCTGTAGGAGCCCATAGGGTTTTAGTGAGGTTCCGTTGTGTTGCTAAGGGTCTTGTAGAGTGGTGTCGGGTCCTGGAGTATTCTGTAGGGTTCCAGAGGGCCTCATAGGGTTCCATCGAAATCTATAGGGTTCCCTAGGGGCCCCTAGAGTCCCGTAGATTTCCGTAGGGACCTGTAGGGTTGTGTAAGTGCCCGCAGAAGTCTGTAGGAGTCTGTGGGATTCTGTAAGGTTCTGGAGGGTTCTGCAGGGTTCCCTAGGGACCCGTAGAGTTCCGTAGTGGCTGGTAAAGTTCCGTAGGGCCCTGTGGGGTTCTGTATGGACCTGTAGGGTTCTGTAGGGGCCTGCAGTGTTCCGTAAGTGCCCGCAGGTGTCTGTAGGGTTCCGTAGGGGTCTGTAGGGTTCCGTAGGCACCTGCAGTGTTCTGTAGGAGCCCATAGGGTTTTAGTGAGGTTCCGTTGTGTTGCTAAGGGTCTTGTAGAGTGCTGTCGGGTCCTGGAGTATTCTGTAGGGTTCCAGAGGGGCTGGTAGGGTTCCGTCGAAATCTGAAGGGTTCCCTAGGGGCCCGTAGAGTCCCGTAGATTTCCGTAGGGGCCTGTAGGGTTATGTAAGTGCCCGCAGGGGTTGGTAGGAGCTTGTAGGGTGCCATATGTTTCCGGAGGGTTGTGTAGGGTTCCGTAGGGGCCTGTGGTGTTCCCTAGGGGCCTGTAGAGTCTCGTACAGTTTCGGTAGGGTCCTGTAGGTTTCCATAAGCGCCCGCAGAGGTCTGAAGGGGCCCGTACTGTGCCGTAAGGATCCATAGGGTTCCGTAGAGCTTCGTAGGTTCCCTAGAGGCCTCTGGAGTACCGCAGGAGCCAGTAGTGTTCCGTAGGGTCCTCTAGGGTTGAGTAAGTGCCCGCAGGAGTCTGTAGGAATCCGTGGGATTCTGTAAGGTTCTGGAGGGTTCTGCAGGGTTCCGTAGGGGCCCGTAGAGTTCCATAGTGGCTGGTAAAGTTCCCTAGGGCCCTGTACCGTTCCGTAACTGCCTGCAAGGGTCTTTAGGCTTCCGTAGGGGCTGGCAGGGTTCCATAAAGTTCCGTGGGTTCCTGCAGAGTTCTGCAAGTGCCCGCAAGGGCCTGTAGGGGCGCACAGTGTTTCTGCCAGGTTCCGTAGAGTTCCGTAGGGGCCATATTTTTCTGTAGTGGTGGTAGTATTCCGTAGGGGTCTGTAGGTTTCCGTAGGCACCTACAGTGTTCTGTAGGAGCCCATAGGGTTTTAGTGAGGTTCCGTTGTGTTGCTAAGGGTCTTGTAGAGTCCTGTCGGGTCCTGGAGTATTCTGTAGGGTTCCAGAGGGCCTTGTAGGGTTCCGTCGAAATCTGAAGGGTTCCCTAGGGGCCCGTAGAGTCCCGTAGATTTCCGTAGGGGCCTGTAGGGTTATGTAAGTGCCCGCAGGGGTTGGTAGGAGCTTGTAGGGTGCCATATGTTTCCGGAGGGTTGTGTAGGGTTCCGTAGGGGCCTGTGGTGTTCCCTAGGGGCCTGTAGAGTCTCGTACAGTTTCAGTAGGGTCCTGTAGGTTTCCATAAGCGCCCGCAGAGGTCTGAAGGGGCCCGTACTGTGCCGTAAGGATCCATAGGGTTCCGTAGAGCTTCGTAGGTTCCCTAGAGGCCTCTGGAGTACCGCAGGAGCCAGTAGTGTTCCGTAGGGTCCTCTAGGGTTGAGTAAGTGCCCGCAGGAGTCTGTAGGAATCCGTGGGATTCTGTAAGGTTCTGGAGGGTTCTGCAGGGTTCCGTAGGGGCCCGTAGAGTTCCGTAGTGGCTGGTAAAGTTCCCTAGGGCCCTGTACCGTTCCGTAACTGCCTGCAAGGGTCTTTAGGCTTCCGTAGGGGCTGGTAGGGTTCCATAAAGTTCCGTGGGTTCCTGCAGAGTTCTGCAAGTGCCCGCAAGGGCCTGTAGGGGCCCACAGTGTTTCTGCCAGGTTCCGTAGAGTTCCGTAGGGGCCATATTTTTCTGTAGTGGTGGTAGTATTCTGTAGGGGTCTGTAGGGTTCCGTAGGCGCCTGCAGTGTTCTGTAGGAGCCCATAGGGTTTTAGTGAGGTTCCGTTGTGTTGCTAAGGGTCTTGTAGAGTGCTGTCGGGTCCTGGAGTATTCTGTAGGGTTCCAGAGGGGCTCGTAGGGTTCCGTCGAAATCTGTAGGGTTCCCTAGGGGCCCATAGAGTCCCGTAGATTTCCGTAGGGACCTGTAGGGTTGTGTAAGTGCTCGCAGGGGTTGGTAGGAGCTTGTAGGGTTCCATAAGTTTCCAGAGGGTTGTGTAGGGTTCCGTAGGGGCCTGTGGTGTTCCCTAAGGGCCTGTAGAGTCTCGTACGGTTCCGTAGGGGCCTGTGGTGTTCCCTAGGGGCCTGTAGAGTCTCGTACAGTTCCGTAGGGTCCTGTAGGTTTCCATAAGCGCCCGCAGAGGTCTGAAGGGGCCCGTACTGTGCCGTAAGGATCCATAGGGTTCCGTAGAGCTTCGTAGGTTCCCTAGAGGCCTCTGGAGTACCGCAGGAGCCAGTAGTGTTCTGTAGGGGCCCGTAGGGTTCCTTCCATAGGAGCTGGCAGTGTTCCGTAGGGTCCTCTAGGGTTGAGTAAGTGCCCGCAGGAGTCTGTAGGAATCCATGGGATTCTGTAAGGTTCTGGAGGGTTCTGCAGGGTTCCGTAGGGGCCCGTAGAGTTCCGTAGTGGCTGGTAAAGTTCCCTAGGGCCCTGTACCGTTCCGTAACTGCCTGCAAGGGTCTTTAGGCTTCCGTAGGGGCTGGTAGGGTTCCATAAAGTTCCGTGGGTTCCTGCAGAGTTCTGTAAGTGCCCGCAAGGGCCTGTAGGGGCCCACAGTGTTTCTGCCAGGTTCCGTAGAGTTCCGTAGGGGCCATATTTTTCTGTAGTGGCTGGTAGTATTCTGTAGGGGTCTGTAGGTTTCCGTAGGCACCTGCAGTGTTCTGTAGGAGCCCATAGGGTTTTAGTGAGGTTCCGTTGTGTTGCTAAGGGTCTTGTAGAGTGCTGTCGGGTCCTGGAGTATTCTGTAGGGTTCCAGAGGGCCTCATAGGGTTCCGTCGAAATCTATAGGGTTCCCTAGGGACCCATAGAGTCCCGTAGATTTCCGTAGGGACCTGTAGGGTTGTGTAAGTGCCCGCAGAAGTCTGTAGGAGTCTGTGGGATTCTGTAAGGTTCTGGAGGGTTCTGCAGGGTTCCGTAGGGGCCCGTAGAGTTCCGTAGTGGCTGGTAAAGTTCCCTAGGGCCCTGTACCGTTCCGTAACTGCCTGCAAGGGTCTTTAGGCTTCCGTAGGGGCTGGTAGGGTTCCATAAAGTTCCGTGGGGCACTGTGGGGTTCTGTATGGACCTGTAGGGTTCCGTAGGGGCCTGCAGTGTTCTGTAAGTGCCCGCAGGTGTCTGTAGGGTTCCGTAGGGGTCTGTAGGTTTCCGTAGGCACCTGCAGTGTTCTGTAGGAGCCCATAGGGTTTTAGTGAGGTTCCGTTGTGTTGCTAAGGGTCTTGTAGAGTGGTGTCGGGTCCTGGAGTATTCTGTAGGGTTCCAGAGGGGCTGGTAGGGTTCCGTCGAAATCTGAAGGGTTCCCTAGGGCCCGTAGAGTCCCGTAGATTTCCGTAGGGGCCTGTAGGGTTGTGTAAGTGCCCGCAGGGGTTGGTAGGAGCTTGTAGGGTGCCATATGTTTCCGGAGGGTTGTGTAGGGTTCCGTAGGGGCCTGTGGTGTTTCCTAGGGGCCTGTAGAGTCTCGTACAGTTTCGGTAGGGTCCTGTAGGTTTCCATAAGCACCCGCAGAGGTCTGAAGGGGCCCGTACTGTGCCGTAAGGATCCATAGGGTTCCGTAGAGCTTCGTAGGTTCCCTAGAGGCCTCTGGAGTACCGCAGGAGCCAGTAGTGTTCCGTAGGGTCCTCTAGGGTTGAGTAAGTGCCCGCAGGAGTCTGTAGGAATCCGTGGGATTCTGTAAGGTTCTGGAGGGTTCTGCAGGGTTCCGTAGGGGCCCGTAGAGTTCCGTAGTGGCTGGTAAAGTTCCCTAGGGCCCTGTACCGTTCCGTAACTGCCTGCAAGGGTCTTTAGGCTTCCGTAGGGGCTGGTAGGGTTCCATAAAGTTCCGTGGGTTCCTGCAGAGTTCTGCAAGTGCCCGCAAGGGCCTGTAGGGGCGCACAGTGTTTCTGCCAGGTTCCGTAGAGTTCCGTAGGGGCCATATTTTTCTGTAGTGGCTGGTAGTATTCTGTAGGGGTCTGTAGGTTTCCGTAGGCGCCTGCAGTGTTCTGTAGGAGCCCATAGGGTTTTAGTGAGGTTCCGTTGTGTTGCTAAGGGTCTTGTAGAGTGCTGTCGGGTCCTGGAGTATTCTGTAGGGTTCCAGAGGGGCTCGTAGGGTTCCGTCGAAATCTGTAGGGTTCCCTAGGGGCCCATAGAGTCCCGTAGATTGCCGTTGGGACCTGTAGGGTTGTGTAAGTGCTCGCAGGGGTTGGTAGGAGCTTGTAGGGTTCCATAAGTTTCCAGAGGGTTGTGTAGGGTTCCGTAGGCGCCTGCAGTGTTCTGTAGGAGCCCATAGGGTTTTAGTGAGGTTCCGTTGTGTTGCTAAGGGTGTTGTAGAGTGCTGTCGGGTCCTGGAGTATTCTGTAGGGTTCCAGAGGGGCTGGTAGGGTTCCGTCGAAATCTGAAGGGTTCCCTAGGGGCCCATAGAGTCCCGTAGATTTCCGTAGGGACCTGTAGGGTTATGTAAGTGCCCGCAGGGGTTGGTAGGAGCTTGTAGGGTGCCATATGTTTCCGGAGGGTTGTGTAGGGTTCCGTAGGGGCCTGTGGTGTTCCCTAGGGGCCTGTAGAGTCTCGTACAGTTTCGGTAGGGTCCTGTAGGTTTCCATAAGCACCCGCAGAGGTCTGAAGGGGCCCGTACTGTGCCGTAAGGATCCATAGGGTTCCGTAGAGCTTCGTAGGTTCCCTAGAGGCCTCTGGAGTACCGCAGGAGCCAGTAGTGTTCCGTAGGGTCCTCTAGGGTTGAGTAAGTGCCCGCAGGAGTCTGTAGGAATCCGTGGGATTCTGTAAGGTTCTGGAGGGTTCTGCAGGGTTCCGTAGGGGCCCGTAGAGTTCCGTAGTGGCTGGTAAAGTTCCCTAGGGCCCTGTACCGTTCCGTAACTGCCTGCAAGGGTCTTTAGGCTTCCGTAGGGGCTGGTAGGGTTCCATAAAGTTCCGTGGGTTCCTGCAGAGTTCTGCAAGTGCCCGCAAGGGCCTGTAGGGGCCCACAGTGTTTCTGCCAGGTTCCGTAGAGTTCCGTAGGGGCCATATTTTTCTGTAGTGGCTGGTAGTATTCTGTAGGGGTCTGTAGGTTTCCGTAGGCGCCTGCAGTGTTCTGTAGGAGCCCATAGGGTTTTAGTGAGGTTCCGTTGTGTTGCTAAGGGTCTTGTAGAGTGCTGTCGGGTCCTGGAGTATTCTGTAGGGTTCCAGAGGGGCTCGTAGGGTTCCATCGAAATCTGTAGGGTTCCCTAGGGGCCCATAGAGTCCCGTAGATTGCCGTTGGGACCTGTAGGGTTGTGTAAGTGCTCGCAGGGGTTGGTAGGAGCTTGTAGGGTTCCATAAGTTTCCAGAGGGTTGTGTAGGGTTCCGTAGGGGCCTGTGGTGTTCCCTAGGGGCCTGTAGAGTCTCGTACGGTTCCGTAGGGGCCTGTGGTGTTCCCTAGGGGCCTGTAGAGTCTCGTACAGTTCCGTAGGGTCCTGTAGGTTTCCATAAGCGCCCGCAGAGGTCTGAATGGGCCCGTACTGTTCCGTAAGGATCCATAGGGCTCCGTAGAGCTTCGTAGGTTCCCTAGAGGCCTGTGGAGTACCGCAGGAGCCAGTAGTGTTCTGTAGGGGCCCGTAGGGTTCCTTCCATAGGGGCTGGCAGTGTTCCCTAGGGGCCTGTAGGGTTGTGTAAGTGCCCGCAGAAGTCTGTAGGAGTCTGTGGGATTCTGTAAGGTTCCGGAGGGTTCTGCAGGGTTCCGTAGGGGCCCGTAGAGTTCCGTAGTGGCTGGTAAAGTTCCGTAGGGCCCTGTGGGGTTCTGTATGGACCTGTAGGGTTCCGTAGGGGCCTGCAGTGTTCTGTAAGTGCCCGTAGGTGTCTGTAGGGTTCCGTAGGCACCTGCAGTATTCTGTAGGAGCCCATAGGGTTTTAGTGAGGTTCCGTTGTGTTGCTAAGGGTCTTGTAGAGTGCTGTCGGGTCCTGGAGTATTCTGTAGGGTTCCAGAGGGGCTGGTAGGGTTCCGTCGAAATCTGAAGGGTTCCCTAGGGGCCCGTAGAGTCCCATAGATTTCCGTAGGGGCCTGTAGGGTTGTGTAAGTGCCCGCAGGGGTTGGTAGGAGCTTGTAGGGTGCCATATGTTTCCGGAGGGTTGTGTAGGGTTCCGTAGGGGCCTGTGGTGTTCCCTAGGGGCCTGTAGAGTCTCGTACAGTTCCGTAGGGTCCTGTAGGTTTCCATAAGCGCCCGCAGAGGTCTGAAGGGGCCCGTACTGTGCCGTAAGGATCCATAGGGTTCCGTAGAGCTTCGTAGGTTCCCTAGAGGCCTCTGGAGTACCGCAGGAGCCAGTAGTGTTCTGTAGGGGCCCGTAGGGTTCCTTCCATAGGAGCTGGCAGTGTTCCGTAGGGTCCTCTAGGGTTGAGTAAGTGCCCGCAGGAGTCTGTAGGAATCCATGGGATTCTGTAAGGTTCTGGAGGGTTCTGCAGGGTTCCGTAGGGGCCCGTAGAGTTCCGTAGTGGCTGGTAAAGTTCCCTAGGGCCCTGTACCGTTCCGTAACTGCCTGCAAGGGTCTTTAGGCTTCCGTAGGGGCTGGTAGGGTTCCATAAAGTTCCGTGGGTTCCTGCAGAGTTCTGTAAGTGCCCGCAAGGGCCTGTAGGGGCCCACAGTGTTTCTGCCAGGTTCCGTAGAGTTCCGTAGGGGCCATATTTTTCTGTAGTGGCTGGTAGTATTCTGTAGGGGTCTGTAGGTTTCCGTAGGCACCTGCAGTGTTCTGTAGGAGCCCATAGGGTTTTAGTGAGGTTCCGTTGTGTTGCTAAGGGTCTTGTAGAGTGCTGTCGGGTCCTGGAGTATTCTGTAGGGTTCCAGAGGGCCTCATAGGGTTCCGTCGAAATCTATAGGGTTCCCTAGGGACCCATAGAGTCCCGTAGATTTCCGTAGGGACCTGTAGGGTTGTGTAAGTGCCCGCAGAAGTCTGTAGGAGTCTGTGGGATTCTGTAAGGTTCTGGAGGGTTCTGCAGGGTTCCGTAGGGGCCCGTAGAGTTCCGTAGTGGCTGGTAAAGTTCCCTAGGGCCCTGTACCGTTCCGTAACTGCCTGCAAGGGTCTTTAGGCTTCCGTAGGGGCTGGTAGGGTTCCATAAAGTTCCGTGGGGCACTGTGGGGTTCTGTATGGACCTGTAGGGTTCCGTAGGGGCCTGCAGTGTTCTGTAAGTGCCCGCAGGTGTCTGTAGGGTTCCGTAGGGGTCTGTAGGTTTCCGTAGGCACCTGCAGTGTTCTGTAGGAGCCCATAGGGTTTTAGTGAGGTTCCGTTGTGTTGCTAAGGGTCTTGTAGAGTGGTGTCGGGTCCTGGAGTATTCTGTAGGGTTCCAGAGGGGCTGGTAGGGTTCCGTCGAAATCTGAAGGGTTCCCTAGGGCCCGTAGAGTCCCGTAGATTTCCGTAGGGGCCTGTAGGGTTGTGTAAGTGCCCGCAGGGGTTGGTAGGAGCTTGTAGGGTGCCATATGTTTCCGGAGGGTTGTGTAGGGTTCCGTAGGGGCCTGTGGTGTTTCCTAGGGGCCTGTAGAGTCTCGTACAGTTTCGGTAGGGTCCTGTAGGTTTCCATAAGCACCCGCAGAGGTCTGAAGGGGCCCGTACTGTGCCGTAAGGATCCATAGGGTTCCGTAGAGCTTCGTAGGTTCCCTAGAGGCCTCTGGAGTACCGCAGGAGCCAGTAGTGTTCCGTAGGGTCCTCTAGGGTTGAGTAAGTGCCCGCAGGAGTCTGTAGGAATCCGTGGGATTCTGTAAGGTTCTGGAGGGTTCTGCAGGGTTCCGTAGGGGCCCGTAGAGTTCCGTAGTGGCTGGTAAAGTTCCCTAGGGCCCTGTACCGTTCCGTAACTGCCTGCAAGGGTCTTTAGGCTTCCGTAGGGGCTGGTAGGGTTCCATAAAGTTCCGTGGGTTCCTGCAGAGTTCTGCAAGTGCCCGCAAGGGCCTGTAGGGGCGCACAGTGTTTCTGCCAGGTTCCGTAGAGTTCCGTAGGGGCCATATTTTTCTGTAGTGGCTGGTAGTATTCTGTAGGGGTCTGTAGGTTTCCGTAGGCGCCTGCAGTGTTCTGTAGGAGCCCATAGGGTTTTAGTGAGGTTCCGTTGTGTTGCTAAGGGTCTTGTAGAGTGCTGTCGGGTCCTGGAGTATTCTGTAGGGTTCCAGAGGGGCTCGTAGGGTTCCGTCGAAATCTGTAGGGTTCCCTAGGGGCCCATAGAGTCCCGTAGATTGCCGTTGGGACCTGTAGGGTTGTGTAAGTGCTCGCAGGGGTTGGTAGGAGCTTGTAGGGTTCCATAAGTTTCCAGAGGGTTGTGTAGGGTTCCGTAGGCGCCTGCAGTGTTCTGTAGGAGCCCATAGGGTTTTAGTGAGGTTCCGTTGTGTTGCTAAGGGTGTTGTAGAGTGCTGTCGGGTCCTGGAGTATTCTGTAGGGTTCCAGAGGGGCTGGTAGGGTTCCGTCGAAATCTGAAGGGTTCCCTAGGGGCCCATAGAGTCCCGTAGATTTCCGTAGGGACCTGTAGGGTTATGTAAGTGCCCGCAGGGGTTGGTAGGAGCTTGTAGGGTGCCATATGTTTCCGGAGGGTTGTGTAGGGTTCCGTAGGGGCCTGTGGTGTTCCCTAGGGGCCTGTAGAGTCTCGTACAGTTTCGGTAGGGTCCTGTAGGTTTCCATAAGTGCCCGCAGAGGTCTGAAGGGGCCCGTACTGTGCCGTAAGGATCCATAGGGTTCCGTAGAGCTTCGTAGGTTCCCTAGAGGCCTCTGGAGTACCGCAGGAGCCAGTAGTGTTCCGTAGGGTCCTCTAGGGTTGAGTAAGTGCCCGCAGGAGTCTGTAGGAATCCGTGGGATTCTGTAAGGTTCTGGAGGGTTCTGCAGGGTTCCGTAGGGGCCCGTAGAGTTCCGTAGTGGCTGGTAAAGTTCCCTAGGGCCCTGTACCGTTCCGTAACTGCCTGCAAGGGTCTTTAGGCTTCCGTAGGGGCTGGTAGGGTTCCATAAAGTTCCGTGGGTTCCTGCAGAGTTCTGCAAGTGCCCGCAAGGGCCTGTAGGGGCGCACAGTGTTTCTGCCAGGTTCCGTAGAGTTCCGTAGGGGCCATATTTTTCTGTAGTGGCTGGTAGTATTCTGTAGGGGTCTGTAGGGTTCCGTAGGCGCCTGCAGTGTTCTGTAGGAGCCCATAGGGTTTTAGTGAGGTTCCGTTGTGTTGCTAAGGGTCTTGTAGAGTGCTGTCGGGTCCTGGAGTATTCTGTAGGGTTCCAGAGGGCCTCATAGGGTTCCATCGAAATCTATAGGGTTCCCTAGGGGCCCATAGAGTCCCGTAGATTTCCGTAGGGACCTGTAGGGTTGTGTAAGTGCCCGCAGGAGTCTGTAGGAATCCGTGGGATTCTGTAAGGTTCTGGAGGGTTCTGCAGGGTTCCGTAGGGGCCCGTAGAGTTCCGTAGTGGCTGGTAAAGTTCCCTAGGGCCCTGTACCGTTCCGTAACTGCCTGCAAGGGTCTTTAGGCTTCCGTAAGGGCTGGTAGGGTTCCATAAAGTTCCGTGGGTTCCTGCAGAGTTCTGCAAGTGCCCGCAAGGGCCTGTAGGGGCCCACAGTGTTTCTGCCAGGTTCCGTAGAGTTCCGTAGGGGCCATATTTTTCTGTAGTGGCTGGTAGTATTCTGTAGGGGTCTGTAGGTTTCCGTAGGTGCCTACAGTGTTCTGTAGGAGCCCATAGGGTTTTAGTGAGGTTCCGTTGTGTTGCTAAGGGTCTTGTAGAGTGCTGTCGGGTCCTGGAGTATTCTGTAGGGTTCCAGAGGGGCTGGTAGGGTTCCGTCGAAATCTGAAGGGTTCCCTAGGGGCCCATAGAGTCCCGTAGATTTCCATAGGGACCTGTAGGGTTGTGTAAGTGCCCGCAGAAGTCTGTAGGAGTCTGTGGGATTCTGTAACGTTCCGGAGGGTTCTGCAGGGTTCCGTAGGGGCCCGTAGAGGTCCGTAGTGGCTGGTAAAGTTCCGTAGGGCCCTGTGGGGTTCTGTATGGACCTGTAGGGTTCCGTAGGGGTCTGCAGGGTTCCGTAAGTGCCCGCAGTGTTCTGTAGGAGCCCATAGGGTTTTCGTGAGGTTCCGTTGTGTTGCTAAGGGTCTTGTAGAGTGCTGTCGGGTCCTGGAGTATTCTGTAGGGTTCCAGAGGGGCTGGTAGGGTTCCGTCGAAATCTGTAGGGTTCCCTAGGGGCCCATAGAGTCCCGTAGATTGCCGTAGGGACCTGTAGGGTTGTGTAAGTGCTCGCAGGGGTTGGTAGGAGCTTGTAGGGTTCCATAAGTTTCCAGAGGGTTGTGTAGGGTTCCGTAGGGGCCTGTGGTGTTCCCTAGGGGCCTGTAGAGTCTCGTACAGTTCCGTAGGGTCCTGTAGGTTTCCATAAGTGCCCGCAGAGGTCTGAAGGGGCCCGTACTGTTCCGTAAGGATCCATAGGGCTCCGTAGAGCTTCGTAGGTTCCCTAGAGGCCTGTGGAGTACCGCAGGAGCCAGTAGTGTTCTGTAGGGGCCCGTAGGGTTCCTTCCATAGGGGCTGGCAGTGTTCCGTAGGGGCCTGTAGGCTTGTGTAAGTGCCTGCAGAAGTCTGTAGGAGTCTGTGGGATTCTGTAAGGTTCCGGAGGGTTCTGCAGGGTTCCGTAGGGGCCCGTAGAGTTCCGTAGTGGCTGGTAAAGTTCCGTAGGGCCCTGTGGGGTTCTGTATGGACCTGTAGGGTTCCGTAGGGGCCTGCAGTGTTCTGTAAGTGCCCGTAGGTGTCTGTATGGACCTGTAGGGTTCCGTAGGCACCTGCAGTATTCTGTAGGAGCCCATAGGGTTTTAGTGAGGTTCCGTTGTGTCGCTAAGGGTCTTGTAGAGTGCTGTCGGGTCCTGGAGTATTCGCTAGGGTTCCAGAGGGGCTCGTAGGGTTCCGTCGAAATCTGTAGGCTTCCCTAGGGGCCCATAGAGTCCCGTAGATTTCCGTAGGGACCTGTAGGGTTGTGTAAGTGCCCGCAGGGGTTGGTAGGAGCTTGTAGGGTTCCATTAGTTCCCAGAGGGTTGTGTTCCATAAGTTTCCGTAGGGGTCTGTGGTGTTCCCTAGGGGCCTGTAGAGTCTCGTACGGTTCCGTAGGGGCCTGTGGTGTTCCCTAGGGTCCTGTAGAGTCTCGTACAGTTCCGTAGGGTCCTGTAGGTTTCCATAAGCGCCCGCAGCGGTCTGAAGGGGCCCGTACTGTTCCGTAAGGATCCATAGGGTTCCGTAGAGCTTCGTAGGTTCCCTAGAGGCGTGTAGAGTACTGCAGGAGCCAGTAGTGTTCTGTAGGGGCCCGTAGGGTTCCTTCCATAGGAGCTGGCAGTGTTCCGTAGGGGCCTCTAGGGTTGTGTAAGTGCCCGCAGCAGTCTGTAGGAGTCTGTGGGATTCTGTAAGGTTCTGGAGGGTTCTGCAGGGTTCTGTAGGGGCCTGTAGAGTTCCGTAGTGGCTGGTAAAGTTCCGTAGGGCCCTGTGGGGTTCTGTATGGACCTGTAGGGTTCTGTAGGGGCCTGCAGGGTTCTGTAAGTGCCCGCAGGTGTCTGTAGGGTTCCGTACGGGTCTGTAGGGTTCCGTAGGCGCCTGCAGTGTTCTGTAAGAGCCCATAGGGTTTTAGTGAGGTTCCGTTGTGTCGCTAAGGGTCTTGTAGAGTGCTGTCGGGTCCTGGAGTATTCTGTAGGGTTCCAGAGGGGCTCGTAGGGTTCTGTCGAAATCTGTAGGCTTCCCTAGGGACCCGTGGAGTCCCGTAGATTTCCGTAGGGACCTGTAGGTTTGTGTAAGTGCCCGCAGGGGTTGGTAGGAGCTTGTAGGGTGCCATAAGTTTCCAGAGGGTTGTGTAGGGTTCCGTAGGGGCCTGTGGTGTTCCCTAGGGGCCTGTAGAGTCTCGTACGGTTCCGTAGGGGCCTGTGGTGTTCCCTAGGGGCCTGTAGAGTCTCGTACGGTTTTGTAGGGGCCTGTAGTGTTCCCTAGGGGCCTCTAGAGTCTCGTACAGTTCCGTAGGGTCCTGTAGGTTTCCATAAGCGCCCGCAGAGGTCTGAAGGGGCCCGTACTGTTCCGTAAGGAGCCATAGGGTTCTGTAGAGCTTCGTAGGTTCCCTAGAGGCCTGTAGAGTACCGCAGGAGCCAGTAGTGTTCTGTAGGGGCCCGTAAGGTTCCTTCCGTAGGGGCTGGCAGTGTTCCGTAGGGGCCTCTAGGGTTGTGTAAGTGCCCGCAGCAGTCTGTAGGAGTCTGTGGAATTCTGTAAGGTTCCGGAGGGTTCTGCATGGTTCTGTAGGGGCCCGTAGAGTTCCGTAGTGGCTGGTAAAGTTCCGTAGGGCCCTGTGGGGTTCTGTATGGACCTGTAGGGTTCTGTAGGGGCCTGCAGCATTCTGTAAGTGCCCGCAGGTGTCTGTAGGGTTCCGTAGGGGTCTGTAGGGTTCCGTAGGGGCCTGCAGTGTTCTGTAGGAGCCCATAGGGTTTTAGTGAGGTTCCGTTGTGTTGCTAAGGGTCTTGTAGAGTGCTGTCGGGTCCTGGAGTATTCTGTAGGGTTCCAGAGGGGCTCGTAGGGTTCCGTTGAAATCTGTAGGCTTCCCTAGGGGCCCGTGGAGTCCCGTAGATTTCCGTAGGAGCCTGTAGGGTTGTGTAAGTGCCCACAGGGGTTGGTAGGAGCTTGTAGGGTGCCATAAGTTTCCAGAGGGTTGTGTAGGGTTCCGTAGGGGCCGGTGGTGTTCCCTAGGGGCCTGTAGAGTCTCGTACGGTTCCGTAGGGTCCTGTAGGTTTCCATAAGCGCCCGCAGAGGTCTGAAGGGGCCCGTACTGTTCCGTAAGGATCCATAGGGCTCCGTAGAGCTTCGTAGGTTCCCTAGAGGCCTGTAGAGTACCGCAGGAACCAGTAGTGTTCTGTAGGGGCCCGTAGGGTTCCTTCCATAGGGGCTGGCAGTGTTCCGTAGGGTCCTCTAGGGTTGAGTAAGTGCCCGCAGGAGTCTGTAGGAGTCTGTGGGATTCTGTAAGGTTCCGGAGGGTTCTGCAGGGTTCCGTAGGGGCCCGTAGAGTTCCGTAGTGGCTGGTAAAGTTCCGTAGGGCCCTGTGGGCTTCTGTATGGACCTGTAGGGTTCCGTAGGGGCCTGCAGTGTTCTCTAAGTGCCCGTAGGTGTCTGTATGGACCTGTAGGGTTCCGTAGGCACCTGCAGTATTCTGTAGGAGCCCATAGGGTTTTAGTGAGGTTCCGTTGTGTCGCTAAGGGTCTTGTAGAGTGCTGTCGGGTCCTGGAGTATTCGCTAGGGTTCCAGAGGGGCTCGTAGGGTTCCGTCGAAATCTGTAGGCTTCCCTAGGGGCCCATAGAGTCCCGTAGATTTCCGTAGGGACCTGTAGGGTTGTGTAAGTGCCCGCAGGGGTTGGTAGGAGCTTGTAGGGTTCCATAAGTTCCCAGAGGGTTGTGTTCCATAAGTTTCCGTAGGGGTCTGTGGTGTTCCCTAGGGGCCTGTAGAGTCTCGTACGGTTCCGTAGGGGCCTGTGGTGTTCCCTAGGGGCCTGTAGAGTCTCGTACGGTTTTGTAGGGGCCTGTAAGTGTTCCCTAGGGGCCTCTAGAGTCTCGTACAGTTCCGTAGGGTCCTGTAGGTTTCCATAAGCGCCCACAGAGGTCTGAAGGGGCCCGTACTGTTCCGTAAGGATCCATAGGGTTCCGTAGAGCTTCGTAGGTTCCCTAGAGGCCTGTAGAGTACCGCAGGAGCCAGTAGTGTTCTGTAGGGGCCCGTAAGGTTCCTTCCGTAGGGGCTGGCAGTGTTCTGTAGGGGCCTCTAGGGTTGTGTAAGTGCCCGCAGCAGTCTGTAGGAGTCTGTGGGATTCTGTAAGGTTCTGGAGGGTTCTGCAGGGTTCTGTAGGGGCCCGTAGAGTTCCGTAGTGGCTGGTAAAGTTCCGTAGGGCCCTGTGGGGTTCTGTATGGACCTGTAGGGTTCTGTAGGGGCCTGCAGCATTCTGTAAGTGCCCGCAGGTGTCTGTAGGGTTCCGTAGGGGTCTGTAGGGTTCCGTAGGGGCCTGCAGTGTTCTGTAGGAGCCCATAGGGTTTTAGTGAGGTTCCGTTGTGTTGCTAAGGGTCTTGTAGAGTGCTGTCGGGTCCTGGAGTATTCTGTAGGGTTCCAGAGGGGCTCGTAGGGTTCCGTTGAAATCTGTAGGCTTCCCTAGGGGCCCGTGGAGTCCCGTAGATTTCCGTAGGGGCCTGTAGGGTTGTGTAAGTGCCCGCAGGAGTCTGTAGGAGTCTGTGGGATTCTGTAAGGTTCTGGAGGGTTCTGCAGGGTTCTGTAGGGGCCCGTAGAGTTCCGTAGTGGCTGGTAAAGTTCCGTAGGGCCCTGTGGGGTTCTGTATGGACCTGTAGGGTTCTGTAGGGGCCTGCAGCATTCTGTAAGTGCCCGCAGGTGTCTGTAGGGTTCCGTAGGGGTCTCTAGGGTTCCGAAGGGGCCTGCAGTGTTCTGTAGGAGCCCATAGGGTTTTAGTGAGGTTCCGTTGTGTTGCTAAGGGTCTTGTAGAGTGCTGTCGGGTCCTGGAGTATTCGCTAGGGTTCCAGAGGGGCTCGTAGGGTTCCGTTGAAATCTGTAGGCTTCCCTAGGGGCCTGTGGAGTCCCGTAGATTTCCGTAGGAGCCTGTAGGGTTGTGTAAGTGCCCGCAGGGGTTGGTAGGAGCTTGTAGGGTGCCATAAGTTTCCAGAGGGTTGTGTAGGGTTCCGTAGGGGCCTGTGGTGTTCCCTAGGGGCCTGTAGAGTCTCGTACAGTTCCGTAGGGTCCTGTAGGTTTCCATAAGCGCCCGCAGAGGTCTGAAGGGGCCCGTACTGTTCCGTAAGGATCCATAGGGTTCCGTAGAGCTTCGTAGGTTCCCTAGAGGCCTGTAGAGTACCGCAGGAGCCAGTAGTGTTCTGTAGGGGCCCGTAAGGTTCCTTCCGTAGGGGCTGGCAGTGTTCCGTAGGGGCCTCTAGGGTTGTGTAAGTGCCCGCAGCAGTCTGTAGGAGTCTGTGGGATTCTGTAAGGTTCTGGAGGGTTCTGCAGGGTTCTGTAGGGGCCCGTAGAGTTCCGTAGTGGCTGGTAAAGTTCCGTAGGGCCCTGTGGGGTTCTGTATGGACCTGTAGGGTTCTGTAGGGGCCTGCAGCATTCTGTAAGTGCCCGCAGGTGTCTGTAGGGTTCCGTAGGGGTCTGTAGGGTTCCGTAGGGGCCTGCAGTGTTCTGTAGGAGCCCATAGGGTTTTAGTGAGGTTCCGTTGTGTTGCTAAGGGTCTTGTAGAGTGCTGTCGGGTCCTGGAGTATTCGCTAGGGTTCCAGAGGGGCTCGTAGGGTTCCGTTGAAATCTGTAGGCTTCCCTAGGGGCCTGTGGAGTCCCGTAGATTTCCGTAGGAGCCTGTAGGGTTGTGTAAGTGCCCGCAGGGGTTGGTAGGAGCTTGTAGGGTGCCATAAGTTTCCAGAGGGTTGTGTAGGGTTCCGTAGGGGCCTGTGGTGTTCCCTAGGGGCCTGTAGAGTCTCGTACAGTTCCGTAGGGTCCTGTAGGTTTCCATAAGCGCCCGCAGAGGTCTGAAGGGGCCCGTACTGTTCCGTAAGGATCCACAGGGCTCCGTAGAGCTTCGTAGGTTCCCTAGAGGCCTGTAGAGTACCGCAGGAACCAGTAGTGTTCTGTAGGGGCCCGTAGGGTTCCTTCCATAGGGGCTGGCAGTGTTCCGTAGGGTCCTCTAGGGTTGAGTAAGTGCCCGCAGGAGTCTGTAGGAATCTGTGGGATTCTGTAAGGTTCCGGAGGGTTCTGCAGGGTTCCGTAGGAGCCCGTAGAGTTCCGTAGTGGCTGGTAAAGTTCCCTAGGGCCCTGTACCGTTCCGTAACTGCCTGCAAGGGTCTTTAGGCTTCCGTAGGGGCTGGTAGGGTTCCATAAAGTTCCGTGGGTTCCTGCAGAGTTCTGCAAGTGCCCGCAAGGGCCTGTAGGGGCCCACAGTGTTTCTGTCAGGTTCCGTAGAGTTCCGTAGGGGCCATAGTTTTCCGTAGCGGCTGGTAGTATTCCGTAGGGGTCTGTAGGGTTCCGTAGGGGCCTGCAGTGTTCTGTAGGAGCCCATAGGGTTTTAGTGAGGTTCCGTTGTGTTGCTAAGGGTCTTGTAGAGTGCTGTCGGGTCCTGGAGTATTCTGTAGGGTTCCAGAGGGGCTCGTAGGGTTCCGTTGAAATCTGTAGGCTTCCCTAGGGGCCCGTGGAGTCCTGTAGATTTCCGTAGGGACCTGTAGGGTTGTGTAAGTGCCCGCAGGGGTTGGTAGGAGCTTGTAGGGTGCCATAAGTTTCCAGAGGGTAGTGTAGGGTTCCGTAGGGGCCTGTAGTGTTCCCTAGCGACCTGTAGAGTCTCGTACGGTTCCGTAGGGGCCTGTGGTGTTCCCTAGGGGCCTGTAGAGTCTCGTACCGTTCCGTAGGGGCCTGTAGTGTTCCCTAGGGGCCTGTAGAGTCTCGTGCGGTTCCGTAGGGGCCTGTAGGTTTCCATAAGCGCCCGCAGAGGTCTGAAGGGGCCCGTACTGTTCCGTAAGGATCCATAGGGTTCCGTAGAGCTTCGTAGGTTCCCTAGAGGCCTGTAGAGTATCGCAGTAGCCAGTAGTGTTCTGTAGGGGCCCGTAAGGTTCCTTCCGTAGGGGCTGGCAGTGTTCCGTAGGGGCCTGTAGGGTTGTGTAAGTGCCCGCAGGAGTCTGTAGGAGTCTGTGGGATTCTGTAAGGTTCTGGAGGGTTCTGCAGGGTTCTGTAGGGGCCCGTAGAGTTCCGTAGTGGCTGGTAAAGTTCCGTAGGGCCCTGTGGGGTTCTGTATGGACCTGTAGGGTTCTGTAGGGGCCTGCAGGGTTCTGTAAGTGCCCGCAGGTGTCTGTAGGGTTCCGTAGGGGTCTCTAGGGTTCCGAAGGGGCCTGCAGTGTTCTGTAGGAGCCCATAGGGTTTTAGTGAGGTTCCGTTGTCTTGCTAAGGGTCTTGTAGAGTGCTGTCGGGTCCTGGAGTATTCTGTAGGGTTCCAGAGGGGCTCGTAGGGTTCCGTTGAAATCTGTAGGCTTCCCTAGGGGCCCGTGGAGTCCCGTAGATTTCCGTAGGGGCCTGTAGGGTTGTGTAAGTGCCCGCAGGGGTTGGTAGGAGCTTGTAGGGTGCCATAAGTTTCCAGAGGGTTGTGTAGGGTTCCGTAGGGGCCTGTGGTGTTCCCTAGGGGCCTCTAGAGTCTCGTACAGTTCCGTAGGGTCCTGTAGGTTTCCATAAGCGCCCGCAGAGGTCTGAAGGGGCCCGTCCTGTTCCGTAAGGATCCACAGGGCTCTGGAGAGAGTCATAGGTTCCCTAGAAGCCTGTAGAGTACCGCAGGAGCCAGTAGTGTTCTGTAGGGGCCCGTAGGGTTCCTTCCATAGGGGCTGGCAGTGTTCCCTAGGGTCCTCTAGGGTTGAGTAAGTGCCCGCAGGAGTCTGTAGGAATCCGTGGGATTCTGTAAGGTTCCGGAGGGTTCTGCAGGGTTCCGTAGGGGCCCGTAGAGTTCCGTAGTGGCTGGTAAAGTTCCCTAGGGCCCTGTACCATTCCGTAACTCCCTGCAAGGGTCTTTAGGCTTCCGTAGGGGCTGGTAGGGTTCCATAAAGTTCCGTGGGTTCCTGCAGAGTTCTGCAAGTGCCCGCAAGGGCCTGTAGGGGCCCACAGTGTTTCTGCCAGGTTCCGTAGAGTTCCGTAGGGGCCATAGGTTTCCGTAGCGGCTGGTAGTATTCCGTAGGGGTCTGTAGGGTTCCGTAGGCACCTGCAGTGTTCTGTAAGAGCCCATAGGGTTTTAGTGAGGTTCTGTTGTGTTGCTAAGGGTCTTGTAGAGTGCTGTCGGGTCCTGGAGTATTCTGTAGGGTTCCAGAGGGGCTCGTAGGGTTCCGTCAAAATCTGTAGGCTTCCCTAGGGGCCCATAGAGTCCCGTAGATTTCCGTAGGGGCCTGTAGGGTTGTGTAAGTGCCCGCAGGGGTTGGTAGGAGCTTGTAGGGTGCCATAAGTTTCCAGAGGGTTGTGTAGGGTTCCGTAGGGGCCTGTGGTGTTCCCTAGGGGCCTGTAGAGTCTCGTACGGTTCCGTAGGGGCCTGTAGTGTTCCCTAGGGGCCTGTAGAGTCTCGTACAGTTCCGTAGGGTCCTGTAGGTTTCCATAAGCGCCCGCAGAGGTCTGAAGGGGCCCGTACTGTTCCGTAAGGATCCATAGGGTTCCGTAGAGCTTCGTAGGTTCCCTAGAGGCCTGTAGAGTACCGCAGGAGCCAGTAGTGTTCTGTAGGGGCCCGTAGGGTTCCTTCCGTAGGGGCTGACAGTGTTCCGTAGGGGCCTGTAGGGTTGTGTAAGTGCCCGCAGCAGTCTGTAGGAGTCTGTGGGATTCTGTAAGGTTCTGGAGGGTTCTGCAGGGTTCTGTAGGGGCCCGTAGAGTTCCGTAGTGGCTGGTAAAGTTCCGTAGGGCCCTGTGGGGTTCTGTATGGACCTGTAGGGTTCTGTAGGGGCCTGCAGGGTTCTGTAAGTGCCCGCAGGTGTCTGTAGGGTTCCGTAGGGGTCTGTAGGGTTCCGTAGGCGCCTGCAGTGTTTTGTAAGAGCCCATAGGGTTTTAGTGAGGTTCCGTTGTGTTGCTAAGGGTCTTGTAGAGTGCTGTCGGGTCCTGGAGTATTCGCTAGGGTTCCAGAGGGGCTCGTAGGGTTCCGTCAAAATCTGTAGGCTTCCCTAGGGGCCCATAGAGTCCCGTAGATTTACGTAGGGGCCTGTAGGGTTGTGTAAGTGCCCGCAGGGGTTGGTAGGAGCTTGTAGGGTGCCATATGTTTCCGGAGGGTTCTGTAGGGTTCCGTAGGGGCCTGTGGTGTTCCCTAGGGGCCTGTAGAGTCTCGTACCGTTCCGTAGGGGCCTGTAGTGTTCCCTAGGGGCCTGTAGAGTCTCGTACAGTTCCGTAGCGTCCTGTACCGTTCCGTAACTGCCTGCAAGGATCTTTAGGCTTCCGTAGGGGCTGGTAGGGTTCCATAAAGTTCCGTGGGTTCCTGCAGAGTTCTGCAAGTGCCCGCAAGGGCCTTTAGGGGCGCACAGTGTTTCTGTCAGGTTCCGTAGAGTTCCGTAGGGGCCATAGGTTTCCGTAGTGGCTGGTAGTATTCCGTAGGGGTCTGTAGGGTTCCGTAGGCACCTGCAGTGTTCTGTAGGAGCCCATAGGGTTTTAGTGAGGTTCTGTTGTGTTGCTAAGGGTCTTGCAGAGTGCTGTCGGGTCCTGGAGTATTCTGTAGGGTTCCAGAGGGGCTCGTAGGGTTCCGTCAAAATCTGTAGGCTTCCCTAGGGGCCCGTGGAGTCCCGTAGATTTCCGTAGGGACCTGTAGGGTTGTGTAAGTGCCCGCAGGGGTTGGTAGGAGCTTGTAGGGTTCCATAAGTTCCCAGAGGGTTGTGTTCCATAAGTTTCCGTAGGGGTCTGTGGTGTTCCCTAGGGGCCTGTAGAGTCTCGTACGGTTCCGTAGGGGCCTGTGGTGTTCCCTAGGGTCCTGTAGAGTCTCGTACAGTTCCGTAGGGTCCTGTAGGTTTCCATAAGCGCCCGCAGCGGTCTGAAGGGGCCCGTACTGTTCCGTAAGGATCCATAGGGTTCCGTAGAGCTTCGTAGGTTTTCTAGAGGCCTGTAGAGTACCGCAGGAGCCAGTAGTGTTCTGTAGGGGCCCGTAGGGTTCCTTCCATAGGGGCTGGCAGTGTTCCGTAGGGGCCTCTAGGATTGTGTAAGTGCCCGCAGGAGTCTGTAGGAGTCTGTGGAATTCTGTAAGGTTCTGGAGGGTTCTGCAGGGTTCCGTAGGGGCCCGTAGAGTTCCGTAGTGGCTGGTAAAGTTCCCTAGGGCCCTGTGGGGTTCTGTATGGACCTGTAGGGTTCCGTAGGGGCCTGCAGGGTTCTGTAAGTGCCCGCAGGTGTCTGTAGGGTTCCGTAGGGGCCTGCAGGGTTTCGTAGGCACCTGCAGTGTTCTGTAGGAGCCCATAGGGTTTTAGTGAGGTTCCGTTGTGTTGCTAAGGGTCTTGTAGAGTGCTGTCGGGTCCTGGAGTATTCTGTAGGGTTCCAGAGGGGCTCGTAGGGTTCCGTCAAAATCTGTAGGCTTCCCTAGGGGCCCATAGAGTCCCGTAGATTTCCGTAGGGGCCTGTAGGGTTGTGTAAGTGCCCGCAGGGGTTGGTAGGAGCTTGTAGGGTGCCATATGTTTCCAGAGGGTTGTGTAGGGTTCCGTAGGGGCCTGTGGTGTTCCCTAGGGGCCTGTAGAGTCTCGTACCGTTCCGTAGGGGCCTGTAGTGTTCCCTAGGGGCCTCTAGAGTCTCGTACAGTTCCGTAGGGTCCTGTAGGTTTCCATAAGCGCCCGCAGAGGTCTGAAGGGGCCCGTACTGTTCCGTAAGGATCCATAGGGTTCCGTAGAGCTTCGTAGGTTCCCTAGAGGCCTGTAGAGTACCGCAGGAGCCAGTAGTGTTCTGTAGGGGCCCGTAGGGTTCCTTCCGTAGGGGCTGACAGTGTTCCGTAGGGGCCTGTAGGCTTGTGTAAGTGCCTGCAGAAGTCTGTAGGAGTCTGTGGGATTCTGTAAGGTTCCGGAGGGTTCTGCAGGGTTCCGTAGGGGCCCGTAGAGTTCCGTAGTGGCTGGTAAAGTTCCGTAGGGCCCTGTGGGGTTCTGTATGGACCTGTAGGGTTCCGTAGGGGCCTGCAGTGTTCTGTAAGTGCCCGTAGGTGTCTGTATGGACCTGTAGGGTTCCGTAGGCACCTGCAGTATTCTGTAGGAGCCCATAGGGTTTTAGTGAGGTTCCGTTGTGTCGCTAAGGGTCTTGTAGAGTGCTGTCGGGTCCTGGAGTATTCGCTAGGGTTCCAGAGGGGCTCGTAGGGTTCCGTCGAAATCTGTAGGCTTCCCTAGGGGCCCATAGAGTCCCGTAGATTTCCGTAGGGACCTGTAGGGTTGTGTAAGTGCCCGCAGGGGTTGGTAGGAGCTTGTAGGGTTCCATTAGTTCCCAGAGGGTTGTGTTCCATAAGTTTCCGTAGGGGTCTGTGGTGTTCCCTAGGGGCCTGTAGAGTCTCGTACGGTTCCGTAGGGGCCTGTGGTGTTCCCTAGGGTCCTGTAGAGTCTCGTACAGTTCCGTAGGGTCCTGTAGGTTTCCATAAGCGCCCGCAGCGGTCTGAAGGGGCCCGTACTGTTCCGTAAGGATCCATAGGGTTCCGTAGAGCTTCGTAGGTTCCCTAGAGGCGTGTAGAGTACTGCAGGAGCCAGTAGTGTTCTGTAGGGGCCCGTAGGGTTCCTTCCATAGGAGCTGGCAGTGTTCCGTAGGGGCCTCTAGGGTTGTGTAAGTGCCCGCAGCAGTCTGTAGGAGTCTGTGGGATTCTGTAAGGTTCTGGAGGGTTCTGCAGGGTTCTGTAGGGGCCTGTAGAGTTCCGTAGTGGCTGGTAAAGTTCCGTAGGGCCCTGTGGGGTTCTGTATGGACCTGTAGGGTTCTGTAGGGGCCTGCAGGGTTCTGTAAGTGCCCGCAGGTGTCTGTAGGGTTCCGTACGGGTCTGTAGGGTTCCGTAGGCGCCTGCAGTGTTCTGTAAGAGCCCATAGGGTTTTAGTGAGGTTCCGTTGTGTCGCTAAGGGTCTTGTAGAGTGCTGTCGGGTCCTGGAGTATTCTGTAGGGTTCCAGAGGGGCTCGTAGGGTTCTGTCGAAATCTGTAGGCTTCCCTAGGGACCCGTGGAGTCCCGTAGATTTCCGTAGGGACCTGTAGGTTTGTGTAAGTGCCCGCAGGGGTTGGTAGGAGCTTGTAGGGTGCCATAAGTTTCCAGAGGGTTGTGTAGGGTTCCGTAGGGGCCTGTGGTGTTCCCTAGGGGCCTGTAGAGTCTCGTACGGTTCCGTAGGGGCCTGTGGTGTTCCCTAGGGGCCTGTAGAGTCTCGTACGGTTTTGTAGGGGCCTGTAGTGTTCCCTAGGGGCCTCTAGAGTCTCGTACAGTTCCGTAGGGTCCTGTAGGTTTCCATAAGCGCCCGCAGAGGTCTGAAGGGGCCCGTACTGTTCCGTAAGGAGCCATAGGGTTCTGTAGAGCTTCGTAGGTTCCCTAGAGGCCTGTAGAGTACCGCAGGAGCCAGTAGTGTTCTGTAGGGGCCCGTAAGGTTCCTTCCGTAGGGGCTGGCAGTGTTCCGTAGGGGCCTCTAGGGTTGTGTAAGTGCC
This sequence comes from Numenius arquata, assembly GCF_964106895.1. Classification (NCBI taxonomy): domain Eukaryota; kingdom Metazoa; phylum Chordata; class Aves; order Charadriiformes; family Scolopacidae; genus Numenius; species Numenius arquata. Next base: position 255,767 of record NW_027414271.1, on the reverse strand, counting down.
CGCAGCAGTCTGTAGGAGTCTGTGGAATTCTGTAAGGTTCCGGAGGGTTCTGCATGGTTCTGTAGGGGCCCGTAGAGTTCCGTAGTGGCTGGTAAAGTTCCGTAGGGCCCTGTGGGGTTCTGTATGGACCTGTAGGGTTCTGTAGGGGCCTGCAGCATTCTGTAAGTGCCCGCAGGTGTCTGTAGGGTTCCGTAGGGGTCTGTAGGGTTCCGTAGGGGCCTGCAGTGTTCTGTAGGAGCCCATAGGGTTTTAGTGAGGTTCCGTTGTGTTGCTAAGGGTCTTGTAGAGTGCTGTCGGGTCCTGGAGTATTCTGTAGGGTTCCAGAGGGGCTCGTAGGGTTCCGTTGAAATCTGTAGGCTTCCCTAGGGGCCCGTGGAGTCCCGTAGATTTCCGTAGGAGCCTGTAGGGTTGTGTAAGTGCCCACAGGGGTTGGTAGGAGCTTGTAGGGTGCCATAAGTTTCCAGAGGGTTGTGTAGGGTTCCGTAGGGGCCGGTGGTGTTCCCTAGGGGCCTGTAGAGTCTCGTACGGTTCCGTAGGGTCCTGTAGGTTTCCATAAGCGCCCGCAGAGGTCTGAAGGGGCCCGTACTGTTCCGTAAGGATCCATAGGGCTCCGTAGAGCTTCGTAGGTTCCCTAGAGGCCTGTAGAGTACCGCAGGAACCAGTAGTGTTCTGTAGGGGCCCGTAGGGTTCCTTCCATAGGGGCTGGCAGTGTTCCGTAGGGTCCTCTAGGGTTGAGTAAGTGCCCGCAGGAGTCTGTAGGAGTCTGTGGGATTCTGTAAGGTTCCGGAGGGTTCTGCAGGGTTCCGTAGGGGCCCGTAGAGTTCCGTAGTGGCTGGTAAAGTTCCGTAGGGCCCTGTGGGCTTCTGTATGGACCTGTAGGGTTCCGTAGGGGCCTGCAGTGTTCTCTAAGTGCCCGTAGGTGTCTGTATGGACCTGTAGGGTTCCGTAGGCACCTGCAGTATTCTGTAGGAGCCCATAGGGTTTTAGTGAGGTTCCGTTGTGTCGCTAAGGGTCTTGTAGAGTGCTGTCGGGTCCTGGAGTATTCGCTAGGGTTCCAGAGGGGCTCGTAGGGTTCCGTCGAAATCTGTAGGCTTCCCTAGGGGCCCATAGAGTCCCGTAGATTTCCGTAGGGACCTGTAGGGTTGTGTAAGTGCCCGCAGGGGTTGGTAGGAGCTTGTAGGGTTCCATAAGTTCCCAGAGGGTTGTGTTCCATAAGTTTCCGTAGGGGTCTGTGGTGTTCCCTAGGGGCCTGTAGAGTCTCGTACGGTTCCGTAGGGGCCTGTGGTGTTCCCTAGGGGCCTGTAGAGTCTCGTACGGTTTTGTAGGGGCCTGTAAGTGTTCCCTAGGGGCCTCTAGAGTCTCGTACAGTTCCGTAGGGTCCTGTAGGTTTCCATAAGCGCCCACAGAGGTCTGAAGGGGCCCGTACTGTTCCGTAAGGATCCATAGGGTTCCGTAGAGCTTCGTAGGTTCCCTAGAGGCCTGTAGAGTACCGCAGGAGCCAGTAGTGTTCTGTAGGGGCCCGTAAGGTTCCTTCCGTAGGGGCTGGCAGTGTTCTGTAGGGGCCTCTAGGGTTGTGTAAGTGCCCGCAGCAGTCTGTAGGAGTCTGTGGGATTCTGTAAGGTTCTGGAGGGTTCTGCAGGGTTCTGTAGGGGCCCGTAGAGTTCCGTAGTGGCTGGTAAAGTTCCGTAGGGCCCTGTGGGGTTCTGTATGGACCTGTAGGGTTCTGTAGGGGCCTGCAGCATTCTGTAAGTGCCCGCAGGTGTCTGTAGGGTTCCGTAGGGGTCTGTAGGGTTCCGTAGGGGCCTGCAGTGTTCTGTAGGAGCCCATAGGGTTTTAGTGAGGTTCCGTTGTGTTGCTAAGGGTCTTGTAGAGTGCTGTCGGGTCCTGGAGTATTCTGTAGGGTTCCAGAGGGGCTCGTAGGGTTCCGTTGAAATCTGTAGGCTTCCCTAGGGGCCCGTGGAGTCCCGTAGATTTCCGTAGGGGCCTGTAGGGTTGTGTAAGTGCCCGCAGGAGTCTGTAGGAGTCTGTGGGATTCTGTAAGGTTCTGGAGGGTTCTGCAGGGTTCTGTAGGGGCCCGTAGAGTTCCGTAGTGGCTGGTAAAGTTCCGTAGGGCCCTGTGGGGTTCTGTATGGACCTGTAGGGTTCTGTAGGGGCCTGCAGCATTCTGTAAGTGCCCGCAGGTGTCTGTAGGGTTCCGTAGGGGTCTCTAGGGTTCCGAAGGGGCCTGCAGTGTTCTGTAGGAGCCCATAGGGTTTTAGTGAGGTTCCGTTGTGTTGCTAAGGGTCTTGTAGAGTGCTGTCGGGTCCTGGAGTATTCGCTAGGGTTCCAGAGGGGCTCGTAGGGTTCCGTTGAAATCTGTAGGCTTCCCTAGGGGCCTGTGGAGTCCCGTAGATTTCCGTAGGAGCCTGTAGGGTTGTGTAAGTGCCCGCAGGGGTTGGTAGGAGCTTGTAGGGTGCCATAAGTTTCCAGAGGGTTGTGTAGGGTTCCGTAGGGGCCTGTGGTGTTCCCTAGGGGCCTGTAGAGTCTCGTACAGTTCCGTAGGGTCCTGTAGGTTTCCATAAGCGCCCGCAGAGGTCTGAAGGGGCCCGTACTGTTCCGTAAGGATCCATAGGGTTCCGTAGAGCTTCGTAGGTTCCCTAGAGGCCTGTAGAGTACCGCAGGAGCCAGTAGTGTTCTGTAGGGGCCCGTAAGGTTCCTTCCGTAGGGGCTGGCAGTGTTCCGTAGGGGCCTCTAGGGTTGTGTAAGTGCCCGCAGCAGTCTGTAGGAGTCTGTGGGATTCTGTAAGGTTCTGGAGGGTTCTGCAGGGTTCTGTAGGGGCCCGTAGAGTTCCGTAGTGGCTGGTAAAGTTCCGTAGGGCCCTGTGGGGTTCTGTATGGACCTGTAGGGTTCTGTAGGGGCCTGCAGCATTCTGTAAGTGCCCGCAGGTGTCTGTAGGGTTCCGTAGGGGTCTGTAGGGTTCCGTAGGGGCCTGCAGTGTTCTGTAGGAGCCCATAGGGTTTTAGTGAGGTTCCGTTGTGTTGCTAAGGGTCTTGTAGAGTGCTGTCGGGTCCTGGAGTATTCGCTAGGGTTCCAGAGGGGCTCGTAGGGTTCCGTTGAAATCTGTAGGCTTCCCTAGGGGCCTGTGGAGTCCCGTAGATTTCCGTAGGAGCCTGTAGGGTTGTGTAAGTGCCCGCAGGGGTTGGTAGGAGCTTGTAGGGTGCCATAAGTTTCCAGAGGGTTGTGTAGGGTTCCGTAGGGGCCTGTGGTGTTCCCTAGGGGCCTGTAGAGTCTCGTACAGTTCCGTAGGGTCCTGTAGGTTTCCATAAGCGCCCGCAGAGGTCTGAAGGGGCCCGTACTGTTCCGTAAGGATCCACAGGGCTCCGTAGAGCTTCGTAGGTTCCCTAGAGGCCTGTAGAGTACCGCAGGAACCAGTAGTGTTCTGTAGGGGCCCGTAGGGTTCCTTCCATAGGGGCTGGCAGTGTTCCGTAGGGTCCTCTAGGGTTGAGTAAGTGCCCGCAGGAGTCTGTAGGAATCTGTGGGATTCTGTAAGGTTCCGGAGGGTTCTGCAGGGTTCCGTAGGAGCCCGTAGAGTTCCGTAGTGGCTGGTAAAGTTCCCTAGGGCCCTGTACCGTTCCGTAACTGCCTGCAAGGGTCTTTAGGCTTCCGTAGGGGCTGGTAGGGTTCCATAAAGTTCCGTGGGTTCCTGCAGAGTTCTGCAAGTGCCCGCAAGGGCCTGTAGGGGCCCACAGTGTTTCTGTCAGGTTCCGTAGAGTTCCGTAGGGGCCATAGTTTTCCGTAGCGGCTGGTAGTATTCCGTAGGGGTCTGTAGGGTTCCGTAGGGGCCTGCAGTGTTCTGTAGGAGCCCATAGGGTTTTAGTGAGGTTCCGTTGTGTTGCTAAGGGTCTTGTAGAGTGCTGTCGGGTCCTGGAGTATTCTGTAGGGTTCCAGAGGGGCTCGTAGGGTTCCGTTGAAATCTGTAGGCTTCCCTAGGGGCCCGTGGAGTCCTGTAGATTTCCGTAGGGACCTGTAGGGTTGTGTAAGTGCCCGCAGGGGTTGGTAGGAGCTTGTAGGGTGCCATAAGTTTCCAGAGGGTAGTGTAGGGTTCCGTAGGGGCCTGTAGTGTTCCCTAGCGACCTGTAGAGTCTCGTACGGTTCCGTAGGGGCCTGTGGTGTTCCCTAGGGGCCTGTAGAGTCTCGTACCGTTCCGTAGGGGCCTGTAGTGTTCCCTAGGGGCCTGTAGAGTCTCGTGCGGTTCCGTAGGGGCCTGTAGGTTTCCATAAGCGCCCGCAGAGGTCTGAAGGGGCCCGTACTGTTCCGTAAGGATCCATAGGGTTCCGTAGAGCTTCGTAGGTTCCCTAGAGGCCTGTAGAGTATCGCAGTAGCCAGTAGTGTTCTGTAGGGGCCCGTAAGGTTCCTTCCGTAGGGGCTGGCAGTGTTCCGTAGGGGCCTGTAGGGTTGTGTAAGTGCCCGCAGGAGTCTGTAGGAGTCTGTGGGATTCTGTAAGGTTCTGGAGGGTTCTGCAGGGTTCTGTAGGGGCCCGTAGAGTTCCGTAGTGGCTGGTAAAGTTCCGTAGGGCCCTGTGGGGTTCTGTATGGACCTGTAGGGTTCTGTAGGGGCCTGCAGGGTTCTGTAAGTGCCCGCAGGTGTCTGTAGGGTTCCGTAGGGGTCTCTAGGGTTCCGAAGGGGCCTGCAGTGTTCTGTAGGAGCCCATAGGGTTTTAGTGAGGTTCCGTTGTCTTGCTAAGGGTCTTGTAGAGTGCTGTCGGGTCCTGGAGTATTCTGTAGGGTTCCAGAGGGGCTCGTAGGGTTCCGTTGAAATCTGTAGGCTTCCCTAGGGGCCCGTGGAGTCCCGTAGATTTCCGTAGGGGCCTGTAGGGTTGTGTAAGTGCCCGCAGGGGTTGGTAGGAGCTTGTAGGGTGCCATAAGTTTCCAGAGGGTTGTGTAGGGTTCCGTAGGGGCCTGTGGTGTTCCCTAGGGGCCTCTAGAGTCTCGTACAGTTCCGTAGGGTCCTGTAGGTTTCCATAAGCGCCCGCAGAGGTCTGAAGGGGCCCGTCCTGTTCCGTAAGGATCCACAGGGCTCTGGAGAGAGTCATAGGTTCCCTAGAAGCCTGTAGAGTACCGCAGGAGCCAGTAGTGTTCTGTAGGGGCCCGTAGGGTTCCTTCCATAGGGGCTGGCAGTGTTCCCTAGGGTCCTCTAGGGTTGAGTAAGTGCCCGCAGGAGTCTGTAGGAATCCGTGGGATTCTGTAAGGTTCCGGAGGGTTCTGCAGGGTTCCGTAGGGGCCCGTAGAGTTCCGTAGTGGCTGGTAAAGTTCCCTAGGGCCCTGTACCATTCCGTAACTCCCTGCAAGGGTCTTTAGGCTTCCGTAGGGGCTGGTAGGGTTCCATAAAGTTCCGTGGGTTCCTGCAGAGTTCTGCAAGTGCCCGCAAGGGCCTGTAGGGGCCCACAGTGTTTCTGCCAGGTTCCGTAGAGTTCCGTAGGGGCCATAGGTTTCCGTAGCGGCTGGTAGTATTCCGTAGGGGTCTGTAGGGTTCCGTAGGCACCTGCAGTGTTCTGTAAGAGCCCATAGGGTTTTAGTGAGGTTCTGTTGTGTTGCTAAGGGTCTTGTAGAGTGCTGTCGGGTCCTGGAGTATTCTGTAGGGTTCCAGAGGGGCTCGTAGGGTTCCGTCAAAATCTGTAGGCTTCCCTAGGGGCCCATAGAGTCCCGTAGATTTCCGTAGGGGCCTGTAGGGTTGTGTAAGTGCCCGCAGGGGTTGGTAGGAGCTTGTAGGGTGCCATAAGTTTCCAGAGGGTTGTGTAGGGTTCCGTAGGGGCCTGTGGTGTTCCCTAGGGGCCTGTAGAGTCTCGTACGGTTCCGTAGGGGCCTGTAGTGTTCCCTAGGGGCCTGTAGAGTCTCGTACAGTTCCGTAGGGTCCTGTAGGTTTCCATAAGCGCCCGCAGAGGTCTGAAGGGGCCCGTACTGTTCCGTAAGGATCCATAGGGTTCCGTAGAGCTTCGTAGGTTCCCTAGAGGCCTGTAGAGTACCGCAGGAGCCAGTAGTGTTCTGTAGGGGCCCGTAGGGTTCCTTCCGTAGGGGCTGACAGTGTTCCGTAGGGGCCTGTAGGGTTGTGTAAGTGCCCGCAGCAGTCTGTAGGAGTCTGTGGGATTCTGTAAGGTTCTGGAGGGTTCTGCAGGGTTCTGTAGGGGCCCGTAGAGTTCCGTAGTGGCTGGTAAAGTTCCGTAGGGCCCTGTGGGGTTCTGTATGGACCTGTAGGGTTCTGTAGGGGCCTGCAGGGTTCTGTAAGTGCCCGCAGGTGTCTGTAGGGTTCCGTAGGGGTCTGTAGGGTTCCGTAGGCGCCTGCAGTGTTTTGTAAGAGCCCATAGGGTTTTAGTGAGGTTCCGTTGTGTTGCTAAGGGTCTTGTAGAGTGCTGTCGGGTCCTGGAGTATTCGCTAGGGTTCCAGAGGGGCTCGTAGGGTTCCGTCAAAATCTGTAGGCTTCCCTAGGGGCCCATAGAGTCCCGTAGATTTACGTAGGGGCCTGTAGGGTTGTGTAAGTGCCCGCAGGGGTTGGTAGGAGCTTGTAGGGTGCCATATGTTTCCGGAGGGTTCTGTAGGGTTCCGTAGGGGCCTGTGGTGTTCCCTAGGGGCCTGTAGAGTCTCGTACCGTTCCGTAGGGGCCTGTAGTGTTCCCTAGGGGCCTGTAGAGTCTCGTACAGTTCCGTAGCGTCCTGTACCGTTCCGTAACTGCCTGCAAGGATCTTTAGGCTTCCGTAGGGGCTGGTAGGGTTCCATAAAGTTCCGTGGGTTCCTGCAGAGTTCTGCAAGTGCCCGCAAGGGCCTTTAGGGGCGCACAGTGTTTCTGTCAGGTTCCGTAGAGTTCCGTAGGGGCCATAGGTTTCCGTAGTGGCTGGTAGTATTCCGTAGGGGTCTGTAGGGTTCCGTAGGCACCTGCAGTGTTCTGTAGGAGCCCATAGGGTTTTAGTGAGGTTCTGTTGTGTTGCTAAGGGTCTTGCAGAGTGCTGTCGGGTCCTGGAGTATTCTGTAGGGTTCCAGAGGGGCTCGTAGGGTTCCGTCAAAATCTGTAGGCTTCCCTAGGGGCCCGTGGAGTCCCGTAGATTTCCGTAGGGACCTGTAGGGTTGTGTAAGTGCCCGCAGGGGTTGGTAGGAGCTTGTAGGGTTCCATAAGTTCCCAGAGGGTTGTGTTCCATAAGTTTCCGTAGGGGTCTGTGGTGTTCCCTAGGGGCCTGTAGAGTCTCGTACGGTTCCGTAGGGGCCTGTGGTGTTCCCTAGGGTCCTGTAGAGTCTCGTACAGTTCCGTAGGGTCCTGTAGGTTTCCATAAGCGCCCGCAGCGGTCTGAAGGGGCCCGTACTGTTCCGTAAGGATCCATAGGGTTCCGTAGAGCTTCGTAGGTTTTCTAGAGGCCTGTAGAGTACCGCAGGAGCCAGTAGTGTTCTGTAGGGGCCCGTAGGGTTCCTTCCATAGGGGCTGGCAGTGTTCCGTAGGGGCCTCTAGGATTGTGTAAGTGCCCGCAGGAGTCTGTAGGAGTCTGTGGAATTCTGTAAGGTTCTGGAGGGTTCTGCAGGGTTCCGTAGGGGCCCGTAGAGTTCCGTAGTGGCTGGTAAAGTTCCCTAGGGCCCTGTGGGGTTCTGTATGGACCTGTAGGGTTCCGTAGGGGCCTGCAGGGTTCTGTAAGTGCCCGCAGGTGTCTGTAGGGTTCCGTAGGGGCCTGCAGGGTTTCGTAGGCACCTGCAGTGTTCTGTAGGAGCCCATAGGGTTTTAGTGAGGTTCCGTTGTGTTGCTAAGGGTCTTGTAGAGTGCTGTCGGGTCCTGGAGTATTCTGTAGGGTTCCAGAGGGGCTCGTAGGGTTCCGTCAAAATCTGTAGGCTTCCCTAGGGGCCCATAGAGTCCCGTAGATTTCCGTAGGGGCCTGTAGGGTTGTGTAAGTGCCCGCAGGGGTTGGTAGGAGCTTGTAGGGTGCCATATGTTTCCAGAGGGTTGTGTAGGGTTCCGTAGGGGCCTGTGGTGTTCCCTAGGGGCCTGTAGAGTCTCGTACCGTTCCGTAGGGGCCTGTAGTGTTCCCTAGGGGCCTCTAGAGTCTCGTACAGTTCCGTAGGGTCCTGTAGGTTTCCATAAGCGCCCGCAGAGGTCTGAAGGGGCCCGTACTGTTCCGTAAGGATCCATAGGGTTCCGTAGAGCTTCGTAGGTTCCCTAGAGGCCTGTAGAGTACCGCAGGAGCCAGTAGTGTTCTGTAGGGGCCCGTAGGGTTCCTTCCGTAGGGGCTGACAGTGTTCCGTAGGGGCCTGTAGGGTTGTGTAAGTGCCCGCAGGAGTCTGTAGGAGTCTGTGGGATTCTGTAAGGTTCTGGAGGGTTCTGCATGGTTCTGTAGGGGCCCGTAGAGTTCCGTAGTGGCTGGTAAAGTTCCGTAGGGCCCTGTGGGGTTCTGTATGGACCTGTAGGGTTCTGTAGGGGCCTGCAGGGTTCTGTAAGTGCCCGCAGGTGTCTGTAGGGTTCCGTAGGGGTCTGTAGGGTTCCGTAGGCACCTGCAGTGTTTTGTAAGAGCCCATAGGGTTTTAGTGAGGTTCCGTTGTGTTGCTAAGGGTCTTGTAGAGTGCTGTCGGGTCCTGGAGTATTCTGTAGGGTTCCAGAGGGGCTCGTAGGGTTCTGTCGAAATCTGTAGGCTTCCCTAGGGGCCCGTGGAGTCCCGTAGATTTCCGTAGGGACCTGTAGGGTTGTGTAAGTGCCCGCAGGGGTTGGTAGGAGCTTGTAGGGTGCCATAAGTTTCCAGAGGGTTGTGTAGGGTTCCGTAGGGGCCTGTGGTGTTCCCTAGGGGCCTGTAGAGTCTCGTACAGTTCCGTAGGGTCCTGTAGGTTTCCATAAGCGCCCACAGAGGTCTGAAGGGGCCCGTCCTGTTCCGTAAGGATCCATAGGGTTCCGTAGAGCTTCGTAGGTTCCCTAGAGTCCTGTAGAGTACCGCAGGAGCCAGTAGTGTTCTGTAGGGGCCCGTAGGGTTCCTTCCATAGGGGCTGGCAGTGTTCCGTAGGGTCCTCTAGGGTTGAGTAAGTGCCCGCAGGAGTCTGTAGGAATCCGTGGGATTCTGTAAGGTTCCGGAGGGTTCTGCAGGGTTCCGTAGGGGCCCGTAGAGTTCCGTAGTGGCTGGTAAAGTTCCCTAGGGCCCTGTACCGTTCCGTAACTGCCTGCAAGGGTCTTTAGGCTTCCGTAGGGGCTGGTAGGGTTCCATAAAGTTCCGTGGGTTCCTGCAGAGTTCTGCAAGTGCCCGCAAGGGCCTGAAGGGGCCCACAGTGTTTCTGTCAGGTTCCGTAGAATTCCGTAGGGGCCATAGGTTTCCGTAGCGGCTGGTAGTATTCCGTAGGGGTCTGTAGGGTTCCGTAGGCACCTGCAGTGTTCTGTAAGAGCCCATAGGGTTTTAGTGAGGTTCTGTTGTGTTGCTAAGGGTCTTGCAGAGTGCTGTCGGGTCCTGGAGTATTCTGTAGGGTTCCAGAGGGGCTCGTAGGGTTCCGTCAAAATCTGTAGGCTTCCCTAGGGGCCCATAGAGTCCCGTAGATTTCCGTAGGGGCCTGTAGGGTTGTGTAAGTGCCCGCAGGGGTTGGTAGGAGCTTGTAGGGTGCCATAAGTTTCCAGAGGGTTGTGTAGGGTTCCGTAGGGGCCTGTGGTGTTCCCTAGGGGCCTGTAGAGTCTCGTACCGTTCCGTAGGGGCCTGTAGTGTTCCCTAGGGGCCTCTAGAGTCTCGTACAGTTCCGTAGGGTCCTGTAGGTTTCCATAAGCGCCCGCAGAGGTCTGAAGGGGCCCGTACTGTTCCGTAAGGATCCATAGGGTTCCGTAGAGCTTCGTAGGTTCCCTAGAGGCCTGTAGAGTACCGCAGGAGCCAGTAGTGTTCTGTAGCGGCCCGTAGGGTTCCTTCCGTAGGGGCTGACAGTGTTCCGTAGGGGCCTGTAGGGTTGTGTAAGTGCCCGCAGCAGTCTGTAGGAGTCTGTGGGATTCTGCAAGGTTCTGGAGGGTTCTGCATGGTTCTGTAGGGGCCCGTAGAGTTCCGTAGTGGCTGGTAAAGTTCCGTAGGGCCCTGTGGGGTTCTGTATGGACCTGTAGGGTTCTGTAGGGGCCTGCAGGGTTCTGTAAGTGCCCGCAGGTGTCTGTAGGGTTCCGTAGGGGTCTGTAGGGTTCCGTAGGCGCCTGCAGTGTTTTGTAAGAGCCCATAGGGTTTTAGTGAGGTTCCGTTGTGTTGCTAAGGGTCTTGTAGAGTGCTGTCGGGTCCTGGAGTATTCTGTAGGGTTCCAGAGGGGCTCGTAGGGTTCCGTCAAAATCTGTAGGCTTTCCTAGGGGCCCATAGAGTCCCGTAGATTTCCGTAGGGGCCTGTAGGGTTGTGTAAGTGCCCGCAGGGGTTGGTAGGAGCTTGTAGGGTGCCATATGTTTCCAGAGGGTTGTGTAGGGTTCCGTAGGGGCCTGTGGTGTTCCCTAGGGGCCTGTAGAGTCTCGTACCGTTCCGTAGGGGCCTGTAGTGTTCCCTAGGGGCCTGTAGAGTCTCGTACAGTTCCGTAGGGTCCTGTACCATTCCGTAACTGCCTGCAAGGATCTTTAGGCTTCCGTAGGGGCTGGTAGGGTTCCATAAAGTTCCGTGGGTTCCTGCAGAGTTCTGCAAGTGCCCGCAAGGGCCTGTAGGGGCCCACAGTGTTTCTGTCAGGTTCCGTAGAGTTCCGTAGGGGCCATAGGTTTCCGTAGTGGCTGGTAGTATTCCGTAGGGGTCTGTAGGGTTCCGTAGGCACCTGCAGTGTTCTGTAGGAGCCCATAGGGTTTTAGTGAGGTTCTGTTGTGTCGCTAAGGGTCTTGTAGAGTGCTGTCGGGTCCTGGAGTATTCTGTAGGGTTCCAGAGGGGCTCGTAGGGTTCCGTCAAAATCTGTAGGCTTCCCTAGGGGCCCGTGGAGTCCCGTAGATTTCCGTAGGGACCTGTAGGGTTGTGTAAGTGCCCGCAGGGGTTGGTAGGAGCTTGTAGGGTTCCATAAGTTCCCAGAGGGTTGTGTTCCATAAGTTTCCGTAGGGGTCTGTGGTGTTCCCTAGGGGCCTGTAGAGTCTCGTACGGTTCCGTAGGGGCCTGTGGTGTTCCCTAGGGTCCTGTAGAGTCTCGTACAGTTCCGTAGGGTCCTGTAGGTTTCCATAAGCACCCGCAGCGGTCTGAAGGGGCCCGTACTGTTCCGTAAGGATCCATAGGGTTCCGTAGAGCTTCGTAGGTTCCCTAGAGGCCTGTAGAGTACCGCAGGAGCCAGTAGTGTTCTGTAGGGGCCCGTAGGGTTCCTTCCATAGGGGCTGGCAGTGTTCCGTAGGGGCCTCTAGGATTGTGTAAGTGCCCCCAGGAGTCTGTGGGATTCTGTAAGGTTCTGGAGGGTTCTGCAGGGTTCCGTAGGGGCCCGTAGAGTTCCGTAGTGGCTGGTAAAGTTCCGTAGGGCCCTGTGGGGTTCTGTATGGACCTGTAGGGTTCCGTAGGGGCCTGCAGGGTTCTGTAAGTGCCCGCAGGTGTCTGTAGGGTTCCGTAGGGGCCTGCAGGGTTTCGTAGGCACCTGCAGTGTTCTGTAGGAGCCCATAGGGTTTTAGTGAGGTTCCGTTGTGTTGCTAAGGGTCTTGTAGAGTGCTGTCGGGTCCTGGAGTATTCTGTAGGGTTCCAGAGGGGCTCGTAGGGTTCCGTCAAAATCTGTAGGCTTCCCTAGGGGCCCATAGAGTCCCGTAGATTTCCGTAGGGGCCTGTAGGGTTGTGTAAGTGCCCGCAGGGGTTGGTAGGAGCTTGTAGGGTTCCATAAGTTTCCAGAGGGTTGTGTAGGGTTCCGTAGGGGCCTGTGGTGTTCCCTAGGGGCCTGTAGAGTCTCGTACCGTTCCGTAGGGGCCTGTAGTGTTCCCTAGGGGCCTGTAGAGTCTCGTACAGTTCCGTAGGGTCCTGTAGGTTTCCATAAGCGCCCGCAGAGGTCTGAAGGGGCCCGTACTGTTCCGTAAGGATCCATAGGGTTCCGTAGAGCTTCGTAGGTTCCCTAGAGGCCTGTAGAGTACCGCAGGAGCCAGTAGTGTTCTGTAGGGGCCCGTAGGGTTCCTTCCATAGGGGCTGGCAGTGTTCCGTAGGGGCCTCTAGGATTGTGTAAGTGCCCGCGGGAGTCTGTGGGATTCTGTAAGGTTCCGGAGGGTTCTGCAGGGTTCCGTAGGGGCCCGTAGAGTTCCGTAGTGGCTGGTAAAGTTCCCTAGGGCCCTGTACCGTTCCGTAACTGCCTGCAAGGGTCTTTAGGCTTCCGTAGGGGCTGGTAGGGTTCCATAAAGTTCCGTGGGTTCCTGCAGAGTTCTGCAAGTGCCCGCAAGGGCCTGTAGGGGCCCACAGTGTTTCTGTCAGGTTCCGTAGAGTTCCGTAGGGGCCATAGGTTTCCGTAGTGGCTGGTAGTATTCCGTAGGGGTCTGTAGGGTTCCGTAGGCACCTGCAGTGTTCTGTAAGAGCCCATAGGGTTTTAGTGAGGTTCTGTTGTGTTGCTAAGGGTCTTGCAGAGTGCTGTCGGGTCCTGGAGTATTCTGTAGGGTTCCAGAGGGGCTCGTAGGGTTCCGTCAAAATCTGTAGGCTTCCCTAGGGGCCCATAGAGTCCCGTAGATTTCCGTAGGGGCCTGTAGGGTTGTGTAAGTGCCCGCAGGGGTTGGTAGGAGCTTGTAGGGTGCCATATGTTTCCGGAGGGTTGTGTAGGGTTCCGTAGGGGCCTGTGGTGTTCCCTAGGGGCCTGTAGAGTCTCGTACCGTTCAGTAGGGGCCTGCAGTGTTCCCTAGGGGCCTGTAGAGTCTCGTACAGTTCCGTAGGGTCCTGTACCGTTCCGTAACTGCCTGCAAGGATCTTTAGGCTTCCGTAGGGGCTTGTAGGGTTCCATAAAGTTCCGTGGGTTCCTGCAGAGTTCTGCAAGTGCCCGCAAGGGCCTGTAGGGGCGCACAGTGTTTCTGTCAGGTTCCGTAGAGTTCCGTAGGGGCCATAGGTTTCCGTAGTGGCTGGTAGTATTCCGTAGGGGTCTGTAGGGTTCCGTAGGCACCTGCAGTGTTCTGTAAGAGCCCATAGGGTTTTAGTGAGGTTCCGTTGTGTTGCTAAGGGTCTTGTAGAGTGCTGTCGGGTCCTGGAGTATTCTGTAGGGTTCCAGAGGGGCTCGTAGGGTTCCGTCAAAATCTGTAGGCTTCCCTAGGGGCCCATAGAGTCCCGTAGATTTCCGTAGGGGCCTGTAGGGTTGTGTAAGTGCCCGCAGGGGTTGGTAGGAGCTTGTAGGGTGCCATAAGTTTCCAGAGGGTTGTGTAGGGTTCCGTAGGGGCCTGTGGTGTTCCCTAGGGGCCTGTAGAGTCTCGTACAGTTCCGTAGGGTCCTGTAGGTTTCCATAAGCGCCCGCAGAGGTCTGAAGGGGCCCGTACTGTTCCGTAAGGATCCATAGGGTTCCGTAGAGCTTCGTAGGTTCCCTAGAGGCCTGTAGAGTACCGCAGGAGCCAGTAGTGTTCTGTAGCGGCCCGTAGGGTTCCTTCCGTAGGGGCTGACAGTGTTCCGTAGGGGCCTGTAGGGTTGTGTAAGTGCCCGCAGCAGTCTGTAGGAGTCTGTGGGATTCTGCAAGGTTCTGGAGGGTTCTGCATGGTTCTGTAGGGGCCCGTAGAGTTCCGTAGTGGCTGGTAAAGTTCCGTAGGGCCCTGTGGGGTTCTGTATGGACCTGTAGGGTTCTGTAGGGGCCTGCAGGGTTCTGTAAGTGCCCGCAGGTGTCTGTAGGGTTCCGTAGGGGTCTGTAGGGTTCCGTAGGCGCCTGCAGTGTTTTGTAAGAGCCCATAGGGTTTTAGTGAGGTTCCGTTGTGTTGCTAAGGGTCTTGTAGAGTGCTGTCGGGTCCTGGAGTATTCTGTAGGGTTCCAGAGGGGCTCGTAGGGTTCCGTCAAAATCTGTAGGCTTTCCTAGGGGCCCATAGAGTCCCGTAGATTTCCGTAGGGGCCTGTAGGGTTGTGTAAGTGCCCGCAGGGGTTGGTAGGAGCTTGTAGGGTGCCATATGTTTCCAGAGGGTTGTGTAGGGTTCCGTAGGGGCCTGTGGTGTTCCCTAGGGGCCTGTAGAGTCTCGTACCGTTCCGTAGGGGCCTGTAGTGTTCCCTAGGGGCCTGTAGAGTCTCGTACAGTTCCGTAGGGTCCTGTACCATTCCGTAACTGCCTGCAAGGATCTTTAGGCTTCCGTAGGGGCTGGTAGGGTTCCATAAAGTTCCGTGGGTTCCTGCAGAGTTCTGCAAGTGCCCGCAAGGGCCTGTAGGGGCGCACAGTGTTTCTGTCAGGTTCCGTAGAGTTCCGTAGGGGCCATAGGTTTCCGTAGTGGCTGGTAGTATTCCGTAGGGGTCTGTAGGGTTCCGTAGGCACCTGCAGTGTTCTGTAGGAGCCCATAGGGTTTTAGTGAGGTTCTGTTGTGTCGCTAAGGGTCTTGTAGAGTGCTGTCGGGTCCTGGAGTATTCTGTAGGGTTCCAGAGGGGCTCGTAGGGTTCCGTCAAAATCTGTAGGCTTCCCTAGGGGCCCGTGGAGTCCCGTAGATTTCCGTAGGGACCTGTAGGGTTGTGTAAGTGCCCGCAGGGGTTGGTAGGAGCTTGTAGGGTTCCATAAGTTCCCAGAGGGTTGTGTTCCATAAGTTTCCGTAGGGGTCTGTGGTGTTCCCTAGGGGCCTGTAGAGTCTCGTACGGTTCCGTAGGGGCCTGTGGTGTTCCCTAGGGTCCTGTAGAGTCTCGTACAGTTCCGTAGGGTCCTGTAGGTTTCCATAAGCACCCGCAGCGGTCTGAAGGGGCCCGTACTGTTCCGTAAGGATCCATAGGGTTCCGTAGAGCTTCGTAGGTTCCCTAGAGGCCTGTAGAGTACCGCAGGAGCCAGTAGTGTTCTGTAGGGGCCCGTAGGGTTCCTTCCATAGGGGCTGGCAGTGTTCCGTAGGGGCCTCTAGGATTGTGTAAGTGCCCCCAGGAGTCTGTGGGATTCTGTAAGGTTCTGGAGGGTTCTGCAGGGTTCCGTAGGGGCCCGTAGAGTTCCGTAGTGGCTGGTAAAGTTCCGTAGGGCCCTGTGGGGTTCTGTATGGACCTGTAGGGTTCCGTAGGGGCCTGCAGGGTTCTGTAAGTGCCCGCAGGTGTCTGTAGGGTTCCGTAGGGGCCTGCAGGGTTTCGTAGGCACCTGCAGTGTTCTGTAGGAGCCCATAGGGTTTTAGTGAGGTTCCGTTGTGTTGCTAAGGGTCTTGTAGAGTGCTGTCGGGTCCTGGAGTATTCTGTAGGGTTCCAGAGGGGCTCGTAGGGTTCCGTCAAAATCTGTAGGCTTCCCTAGGGGCCCATAGAGTCCCGTAGATTTCCGTAGGGGCCTGTAGGGTTGTGTAAGTGCCCGCAGGGGTTGGTAGGAGCTTGTAGGGTTCCATAAGTTTCCAGAGGGTTGTGTAGGGTTCCGTAGGGGCCTGTGGTGTTCCCTAGGGGCCTGTAGAGTCTCGTACCGTTCCGTAGGGGCCTGTAGTGTTCCCTAGGGGCCTGTAGAGTCTCGTACAGTTCCGTAGGGTCCTGTACCGTTCCGTAACTGCCTGCAAGGATCTTTAGGCTTCCGTAGGGGCTGGTAGGGTTCCATAAAGTTCCGTGGGTTCCTGCAGAGTTCTGCAAGTGCCCGCAAGGGCCTGTAGGGGCGCACAGTGTTTCTGTCAGGTTCCGTAGAGTTCCGTAGGGGCCATAGGTTTCCGTAGTGGCTGGTAGTATTCCGTAGGGGTCTGTAGGGTTCCGTAGGCCCCTGCAGTGTTTTGTAAGAGCCCATAGGGTTTTAGTGAGGTTCCGTTGTGTTGCTAAGGGTCTTGTAGAGTTCTGTCGGGTCCTGGAGTATTCTGTAGGGTTCCAGAGGGGCTCGTAGGGTTCCGTCGAAATCTGTAGGCTTCCCTAGGGGCCCGTGGAGTCCCGTAGATTTCCGTAGGGACCTGTAGGGTTGTGTAAGTGCCCGCAGGGGTTGGTAGGAGCTTGTAGGGTGCCATAAGTTTCCAGAGGGTTGTGTAGGGTTCCGTAGGGGCCTGTGGTGTTCCCTAGGGGCCTCTAGAGTCTCGTACGGTTCCGTAGGGGCCTGTGGTGTTCCCTAGGGGCCTGTAGAGTCTCGTACGGTTTTGTAGGGGCCTGTAAGTGTTCCCTAGGGGCCTCTAGAGTCTCGTACAGTTCCGTAGGGTCCTGTAGGTTTCCATAAGCGCCCGCAGAGGTCTGAAGGGGCCCGTACTGTTCCGTAAGGATCCATAGGGTTCCGTAGAGCTTCGTAGGTTCCCTAGAGGCCTGTAGAGTACCGCAGGAGCCAGTAGTGTTCTGTAGGGGCCCGTAAGGTTCCTTCCGTAGGGGCTGGCAGTGTTCCGTAGGGGCCTGTAGGGTTGTGTAAGTGCCCGCAGGAGTCTGTAGGAGTCTGTGGGATTCTGTAAGGTTCTGGAGGGTTCTGCAGGGTTCTGTAGGGGCCCGTAGAGTTCCGTAGTGGCTGGTAAAGTTCCGTAGGGCCCTGTGGGGTTCTGTATGGACCTGTAGGGTTCTGTAGGGGCCTGCAGGGTTCTGTAAGTGCCCGCAGGTGTCTGTAGGGTTCCGTAGGGGTCTGTAGGGTTCCGTAGGGGCCTGCAGTGTTCTGTAGGAGCCCATAGGGTTTTAGTGAGGTTCCGTTGTGTTGCTAAGGGTCTTGTAGAGTGCTGTCGGGTCCTGGAGTATTCTGTAGGGTTCCAGAGGGGCTCGTAGGGTTCCGTCAAAATCTGTAGGCTTCCCTAGGGGCCCATAGAGTCCCGTAGATTTCCGTAGGGGCCTGTAGGGTTGTGTAAGTGCCCGCAGGGGTTGGTAGGAGCTTGTAGGGTGCCATATGTTTCCGGAGGGTTCTGTAGGGTTCCGTAGGGGCCTGTGGTGTTCCCTAGGGGCCTGTAGAGTCTCGTACCGTTCCGTAGGGGCCTGTGGTGTTCCCTAGGGGCCTCTAGAGTCTCGTACAGTTCCGTAGGGTCCTGTAGGTTTCCATAAGTGCCCGCAGAGGTCTGAAGGGGCCCGTCCTGTTCCGTAAGGATCCACAGGGCTCTGTAGAGAGTCATAGGTTCCCTAGAAGCCTGTAGAGTACCGCAGGAGCCAGTAGTGTTCTGTAGGGGCCCGTAGGGTTCCTTCCATAGGGGCTGGCAGTGTTCCCTAGGGTCCTCTAGGGTTGAGTAAGTGCCCGCGGGAGTCTGTAGGAATCCGTGGGATTCTGTAAGGTTCCGGAGGGTTCTGCAGGGTTCCGTAGGGGCCCGTAGAGTTCCGTAGTGGCTGGTAAAGTTCCCTAGGGCCCTGTACCGTTCCGTAACTGCCTGCAAGGGTCTTTAGGCTTCCGTAGGGGCTGGTAGGGTTCCATAAAGTTCCGTGGGTTCCTGCAGAGTTCTGCAAGTGCCCGCAAGGGCCTGTAGGGGCCCACAGTGTTTCTGTCAGGTTCCGTAGAGTTCCGTAGGGGCCATAGGTTTCCGTAGCGGCTGGTAGTATTCCGTGGGGGTCTGTAGGGTTCCGTAGGCACCTGCAGTGTTCTGTAAGAGCCCATAGGGTTTTAGTGAGGTTCTGTTGTGTTGCTAAGGGTCTTGCAGAGTGCTGTCGGGTCCTGGAGTATTCTGTAGGGTTCCAGAGGGGCTCGTAGGGTTCCGTTGAAATCTGTAGGCTTCCCTAGGGGCCCGTGGAGTCCCGTAGATTTCCGTAGGGACCTGTAGGGTTGTGTAAGTGCCCGCAGGGGTTGGTAGGAGCTTGTAGGGTGCCATAAGTTTCCAGAGGGTTGTGTAGGGTTCCGTAGGGGCCTGTGGTGTTCCCTAGGGGCCTGTAGAGTCTCGTACGGTTCCGTAGGGGCCTGTGGTGTTCCCTAGGGGCCTGTAGAGTCTCGTACGGTTTTGTAGGGGCCTGTAAGTGTTCCCTAGGGGCCTCTAGAGTCTCGTACAGTTCCGTAGGGTCCTGTAGGTTTCCATAAGCGCCCGCAGAGGTCTGAAGGGGCCCGTCCTGTTCCGTAAGGATCCACAGGGCTCCATAGAGCTTCGTAGGTTTCCTAGAGGCCTGTAGAGTATCGCAGGTGCCAGTAGTGTTCTGTAGGGGCCCGTAGGGTTCCTTCCATAGGGGCTGGCAGTGTTCCCTAGGGTCCTCTAGGGTTGAGTAAGTGCCCGCAGGAGTCTGTAGGAATCCGTGGGATTCTGTAAGGTTCCGGAGGGTTCTGCAGGGTTCCGTAGGGGCCCGTAGAGTTCCGTAGTGGCTGGTAAAGTTCCCTAGGGCCCTGTGGGGTTCTGTATGGACCTGTAGGGTTCCTTAGGGGCCTGCAGGGTTCTGTAAGTGCCCGCAGGTGTCTGTAGGGTTCCGTAGGGGCCTGCAGGGTTTCGTAGGCACCTGCAGTGTTCTGTAGGAGCCCATAGGGTTTTAGTGAGGTTCCGTTGTCTTGCTAAGGGTCTTGTAGAGTGCTGTCGGGTCCTGGAGTATTCTGTAGGGTTCCAGAGGGGCTCGTAGGGTTCCGTCAAAATCTGTAGGCTTCCCTAGGGGCCCATAGAGTCCCGTAGATTTCCGTAGGGGCCTGTAGGGTTGTGTAAGTGCCCGCAGGGGTTGGTAGGAGCTTGTAGGGTGCCATATTTTTCCGGAGGGTTCTGTAGGGTTCCGTAGGGGCCTGTGGTGTTCCCTAGGGGCCTGTAGAGTCTCGTACCGTTCCGTAGGGGCCTGTAGTGTTCCCTAGGGGCCTGTAGAGTCTCGTACAGTTCCGTAGGGTCCTGTACCGTTCCGTAACTGCCTGCAAGGATCTTTAGGCTTCCGTAGGGGCTGGTAGGGTTCCATAAAGTTCCGTGGGTTCCTGCAGAGTTCTGCAAGTGCCCGCAAGGGCCTGTAGGGGCGCACAGTGTTTCTGTCAGGTTCCGTAGAGTTCCGTAGGGGCCATAGGTTTCCGTAGCGGCTGGTAGTATTCCGTAGGGGTCTGTAGGGTTCCGTAGGGGCCTGCAGTGTTCTGTAAGAGCCCATAGGGTTTTAGTGAGGTTCCGTTGTGTTGCTAAGGGTCTTGTAGAGTGCTGTCGGGTCCTGGAGTATTCTGTAGGGTTCCAGAGGGGCTCGTAGGGTTCCGTTGAAATCTGTAGGCTTCCCTAGGGGCCCGTGGAGTCCCGTAGATTTCCGTAGGGACCTGTAGGGTTGTGTAAGTGCCCGCAGGGGTTGGTAGGAGCTTGTAGGGTGCCATAAGTTTCCAGAGGGTAGTGTAGGGTTCCGTAGGGGCCTGTAGTGTTCCCTAGCGACCTGTAGAGTCTCGTACGGTTCCGTAGGGGCCTGTGGTGTTCCCTAGGGGCCTGTAGAGTCTCGTACGGTTCCGTAGGGGCCTGTAGTGTTCCCTAGGGGCCTGTAGATTCTCGTGCGGTTCCGTAGGGGCCTGTAGGTTTCCATAAGCGCCCGCAGAGGTCTGAAGGGGCCCGTACTGTTCCGTAAGGATCCATAGGGTTCCGTAGAGCTTCGTAGGTTCCCTAGAGGCCTGTAGAGTATCACAGTAGCCAGTAGTGTTCTGTAGGGGCCCGTAAGGTTCCTTCCGTAGGGGCTGGCAGTGTTCTGTAGGGGCCTGTAGGGTTGTGTAAGTGCCCGCAGCAGTCTGTAGGAGTCTGTGGGATTCTGTAAGGTTCTGGAGGGTTCTGCATGGTTCTGTAGGGGCCCGTAGAGTTCCGTAGTGGCTGGTAAAGTTCCGTAGGGCCCTGTGGGGTTCTGTATGGACCTGTAGGGTTCTGTAGGGGCCTGCAGGGTTCTGTAAGTGCCCGCAGGTGTCTGTAGGGTTCCGTAGGGGTCTGTAGGTCTGAAGGGGCCTGCAGTGTTCTGTAGGAGCCCATAGGTTTTTACTGAGGTTCCGTTGTGTTGCTAAGGGTCTTGTAGAGTGCTGTCGGGTCCTGGAGTATTCTGTAGGGTTCCAGAGGGGCTCGTAGGGTTCCGTCGAAATCTGTAGGCTTCCCTAGGGGCCCATAGAGTCCCGTAGATTTCCGTAGGGGCCTGTAGGGTTGTGTAAGTGCCCGCAGGGGTTGGTAGGAGCTTGTAGGGTGCCATATGTTTCCGGAGGGTTCTGTAGGGTTCCGTAGGGGCCTGTGGTGTTCCCTAGGGGCCTGTAGAGTCTCGTACCGTTCCGTAGGGGCCTGTAGTGTTCCCTAGGGGCCTGTAGAGTCTCGTACAGTTCCGTAGGGTCCTGTACCATTCCGTAACTGCCTGCAAGGATCTTTAGGCTTCCGTAGGGGCTGGTAGGGTTCCATAAAGTTCCGTGGGTTCCTGCAGAGTTCTGCAAGTGCCCGCAAGGGCCTGTAGGGGCGCACAGTGTTTCTGTCAGGTTCCGTAGAGTTCCGTAGGGGCCATAGGTTTCCGTAGTGGCTGGTAGAATTCCGTAGGGGTCTGTAGGGTTCCGTAGGGGTCTGTAGGGTTCCGTAGGCACCTGCAGTGTTCTGTAGGAGCCCATAGGGTTTTAGTGAGGTTCTGTTGTGTCGCTAAGGGTCTTGTAGAGTGCTGTCGGGTCCTGGAGTATTCTGTAGGGTTCCAGAGGGGCTCGTAGGGTTCTGTCGAAATCTGTAGGCTTCCCTAGGGGCCCGTGGAGTCCCGTAGATTTCCGTAGGGACCTGTAGGGTTGTGTAAGTGCCCGCAGGGGTTGGTAGGAGCTTGTAGGGTTCCATAAGTTCCCAGAGGGTTGTGTTCCATAAGTTTCCGTAGGGGTCTGTGGTGTTCCCTAGGGGCCTGTAGAGTCTCGTACGGTTCCGTAGGGGCCTGTGGTGTTCCCTAGGGTCCTGTAGAGTCTCGTACAGTTCCGTAGGGTCCTGTAGGTTTCCATAAGCGCCCGCAGCGGTCTGAAGGGGCCCGTACTGTTCTGTAAGGATCCATAGGGTTCCGTAGAGCTTCGTAGGTTCCCTAGAGGCCTGTAGAGTACCGCAGGAGCCAGTAGTGTTCTGTAGGGGCCCGTAGGGTTCCTTCCATAGGGGCTGGCAGTGTTCCGTAGGGGCCTCTAGGATTGTGTAAGTGCCCGCAGGAGTCTGTAGGAGTCTGTGGGATTCTGTAAGGTTCTGGAGGGTTCTGCAGGGTTCCGTAGGGGCCCGTAGAGTTCCGTAGTGGCTGGTAAAGTTCCGTAGGGCCCTGTGGGGTTCTGTATGGACCTGTAGGGTTCCGTAGGGGCCTGCAGGGTTCTGTAAGTGCCCGCAGGTGTCTGTAGGGTTCCGTAGGGGCCTGCAGGGTTTCGTAGGCACCTGCAGTGTTCTGTAGGAGCCCATAGGGTTTTAGTGAGGTTCCGTTGTGTTGCTAAGGGTCTTGTAGAGTGCTGTCGGGTCCTGGAGTATTCTGTAGGGTTCCAGAGGGGCTCGTAGGGTTCCGTCAAAATCTGTAGGCTTCCCTAGGGGCCCATAGAGTCCCGTAGATTTCCGTAGGGGCCTGTAGGGTTGTGTAAGTGCCCGCAGGGGTTGGTAGGAGCTTGTAGGGTGCCATAAGTTTCCAGAGGGTTGTGTAGGGTTCCGTAGGGGCCTGTGGTGTTCCCTAGGGGCCTGTAGAGTCTCGTACCGTTCCGTAGGGGCCTGTAGTGTTCCCTAGGGTCCTGTAGAGTCTCGTACAGTTCCGTAGGGGCCTGTAGGTTTCCATAAGCGCCCGCAGAGGTCTGAAGGGGCCCGTACTGTTCCGTAAGGATCCATAGGGTTCCGTAGAGCTTCGTAGGTTCCCTAGAGGCCTGTAGAGTACCGCAGGAGCCAGTAGTGTTCTGTAGGGGCCCGTAGGGTTCCTTCCGTAGGGGCTGACAGTGTTCCGTAGGGGCCTGTAGGGTTGTGTAAGTGCCCGCAGCAGTCTGTAGGAGTCTGTGGGATTCTGTAAGGTTCTGGAGGGTTCTGCAGGGTTCCGTAGGGGCCCGTAGAGTTCCGTAGTGGCTGGTAAAGTTCCGTAGGGCCCTGTGGGGTTCTGTATGGACCTGTAGGGTTCTGTAGGGGCCTGCAGGGTTCTGTAAGTGCCCGCAGGTGTCTGTAGGGTTCCGTAGGGGTCTGTAGGGTTCCGTAGGCGCCTGCAGTGTTTTGTAAGAGCCCATAGGGTTTTAGTGAGGTTCCGTTGTGTTGCTAAGGGTCTTGTAGAGTGCTGTCGGGTCCTGGAGTATTCTGTAGGGTTCCAGAGGGGCTCGTAGGGTTCTGTCGAAATCTGTAGGCTTCCCTAGGGGCCCGTGGAGTCCCGTAGATTTCCGTAGGGACCTGTAGGGTTGTGTAAGTGCCCGCAGGGGTTGGTAGGAGCTTGTAGGGTGCCATAAGTTTCCAGAGGGTTGTGTAGGGTTCCGTAGGGGCCTGTGGTGTTCCCTAGGGGCCTCTAGAGTCTCGTACAGTTCCGTAGGGTCCTGTAGGTTTCCATAAGCGCCCGCAGAGGTCTGAAGGGGCCCGTCCTGTTCCGTAAGGATCCACAGGGCTCTGTAGAGAGTCATAGGTTCCCTAGAAGCCTGTAGAGTACCGCAGTAGCCAGTAGTGTTCTGTAGGGGCCCGTAGGGTTCCTTCCTTAGGGGCTGGCAGTGTTCCCTAGGGTCCTCTAGGGTTGATTAAGTGCCCGCAGGAGTCTGTAGGAGTCTGTGGGATTCTGTAAGGTTCCGGAGGGTTCTGCAGGGTTCCGTAGGGGCCCGTAGAGTTCCGTAGTGGCTGGTAAAGTTCCCTAGGGCCCTGTACCGTTCCGTAACTGCCTGCAAGGGTCTTTAGGCTTCCGTAGGGGCTGGTAGGGTTCCATAAAGTTCCGTGGGTTCCTGCAGAGTTCTGCAAGTGCCCGCAAGGGCCTGTAGGGGCGCACAGTGTTTCTGTCAGGTTCCGTAGAGTTCCGTAGGGGCCATAGGTTTCCGTAGTGGCTGGTAGTATTCCGTAGGGGTCTGTAGGGTTCCGTAGGCACCTGCAGGGTTCTGTAAGAGCCCATAGGGTTTTAGTGAGGTTCCGTTGTGTTGCTAAGGGTCTTGTAGAGTTCTGTCGGGTCCTGGAGTATTCTGTAGGGTTCCAGAGGGGCTCGTAGGGTTCTGTCGAAATCTGTAGGCTTCCCTAGGGGCCCGTGGAGTCCCGTAGATTTCCGTAGGGACCTGTAGGGTTGTGTAAGTGCCCGCAGGGGTTGGTAGGAGCTTGTAGGGTGCCATAAGTTTCCAGAGGGTTGTGTAGGGTTCCGTAGGGGCCTGTGGTGTTCCCTAGGGGCCTCTAGAGTCTCGTACGGTTCCGTAGGGGCCTGTGGTGTTCCCTAGGGGCCTGTAGAGTCTCGTACGGTTTTGTAGGGGCCTGTAAGTGTTCCCTAGGGGCCTCTAGAGTCTCGTACAGTTCCGTAGGGTCCTGTAGGTTTCCATAAGCGCCCGCAGAGGTCTGAAGGGGCCCGTACTGTTCCGTAAGGATCCATAGGGTTCCGTAGAGCTTCGTAGGTTCCCTAGAGGCCTGTAGAGTACTGCAGGAGCCAGTAGTGTTCTGTAGGGGCCCGTAAGGTTCCTTCCGTAGGGGCTGGCAGTGTTCCGTAGGGGCCTGTAGGGTTGTGTAAGTGCCCGCAGGAGTCTGTAGGAGTCTGTGGGATTCTGTAAGGTTCTGGAGGGTTCTGCAGGGTTCCGTAGGGGCCCGTAGAGTTCCGTAGTGGCTGGTAAAGTTCCCTAGGGCCCTGTGGAGTTCTGTATGGACCTGTAGGGTTCTGTAGGGGCCTGCAGGGTTCTGTAAGTGCCCGCAGGTGTCTGTAGGGTTCCGTACGGGTCTGTAGGGTTCCGTAGGCACCTGCAGTCTTCTGTAGGAGCCCATAGGGTTTGAGTGAGGTTCCGTTGTGTTGCTAAGGGTCTTGTAGAGTTCTGTCGGGTCCTGGAATATTCTGTAGGGTTCCAGAGGGGCTCGTAGGGTTCTGTCGAAATCTGTAGGCTTCCCTAGGGGCCCGTGGAGTCCCGTAGATTTCCGTAGGGACCTGTAGGGTTGTGTAAGTGCCCGCAGGGGTTGGTAGGAGCTTGTAGGGTGCCATAAGTTTCCAGAGGGTTGTGTAGGGTTCCGTAGGGGCCTGTGGTGTTCCCTAGGGGCCTGTAGAGTCTCGTACGGTTCCGTAGGGGCCTGTGGTGTTCCCTAGGGGCCTGTAGAGTCTCGTACGGTTTTGTAGGGGCCTGTAAGTGTTCCCTAGGGGCCTCTAGAGTCTCGTACAGTTCCGTAGGGTCCTGTAGGTTTCCATAAGCGCCCGCAGAGGTCTGAAGGGGCCCGTACTGTTCCGTAAGGATCCATAGGGTTCCGTAGAGCTTCGTAGGTTCCCTAGAGGCCTGTAGAGTACCGCAGGAGCCAGTAGTGTTCTGTAGGGGCCCGTAAGGTTCCTTCCGTAGGGGCTGGCAGTGTTCCGTAGGGTCCTCTAGGGTTGAGTAAGTGCCCGCAGGAGTCTGTAGGAATCCGTGGGATTCTGTAAGGTTCCGGAGGGTTCTGCAGGGTTCCGTAGGGGCCCGTAGAGTTCCGTAGTGGCTGGTAAAGTTCCCTAGGGCCCTGTACCGTTCCGTAACTGCCTGCAAGGGTCTTTAGGCTTCCGTAGGGGCTGGTAGGGTTCCATAAAGTTCCGTGAGTTCCTGCAGAGTTCTGCAAGTGCCCGCAAGGGCCTGTAGGGGCGCACAGTGTTTCTGTCAGGTTCCGTAGAGTTCCGTAGGGGCCATAGGTTTCCGTAGCGGCTGGTAGTATTCCGTAGGGGTCTGTAGGGTTCCGTAGGGGCCTGCAGTGTTCTGTAAGAGCCCATAGGGTTTTAGTGAGGTTCCGTTGTGTTGCTAAGGGTCTTGTAGAGTTCTGTCGGGTCCTGGAGTATTCTGTAGGGTTCCAGAGGGGCTCGTAGGGTTCTGTCGAAATCTGTAGGCTTCCCTAGGGGCCCGTGGAGTCCCGTAGATTTCCGTAGGGACCTGTAGGGTTGTGTAAGTGCCCGCAGGGGTTGGTAGGAGCTTGTAGGGTGCCATAAGTTTCCAGAGGGTTGTGTAGGGTTCCGTAGGGGCCTGTGGTGTTCCCTAGGGGCCTCTAGAGTCTCGTACGGTTCCGTAGGGGCCTGTGGTGTTCCCTAGGGGCCTGTAGAGTCTCGTACGGTTTTGTAGGGGCCTGTAAGTGTTCCCTAGGGGCCTCTAGAGTCTCGTACAGTTCCGTAGGGTCCTGTAGGTTTCCATAAGCGCCCGCAGAGGTCTGAAGGGGCCCGTACTGTTCCGTAAGGATCCATAGGGTTCCGTAGAGCTTCGTAGGTTCCCTAGAGGCCTGTAGAGTACTGCAGGAGCCAGTAGTGTTCTGTAGGGGCCCGTAAGGTTCCTTCCGTAGGGGCTGGCAGTGTTCCGTAGGGGCCTGTAGGGTTGTGTAAGTGCCCGCAGGAGTCTGTAGGAGTCTGTGGGATTCTGTAAGGTTCTGGAGGGTTCTGCAGGGTTCCGTAGGGGCCCGTAGAGTTCCGTAGTGGCTGGTAAAGTTCCCTAGGGCCCTGTGGAGTTCTGTATGGACCTGTAGGGTTCTGTAGGGGCCTGCAGGGTTCTGTAAGTGCCCGCAGGTGTCTGTAGGGTTCCGTACGGGTCTGTAGGGTTCCGTAGGCACCTGCAGTCTTCTGTAGGAGCCCATAGGGTTTGAGTGAGGTTCCGTTGTGTTGCTAAGGGTCTTGTAGAGTTCTGTCGGGTCCTGGAATATTCTGTAGGGTTCCAGAGGGGCTCGTAGGGTTCTGTCGAAATCTGTAGGCTTCCCTAGGGGCCCGTGGAGTCCCGTAGATTTCCGTAGGGACCTGTAGGGTTGTGTAAGTGCCCGCAGGGGTTGGTAGGAGCTTGTAGGGTGCCATAAGTTTCCAGAGGGTTGTGTAGGGTTCCGTAGGGGCCTGTGGTGTTCCCTAGGGGCCTGTAGAGTCTCGTACGGTTCCGTAGGGGCCTGTGGTGTTCCCTAGGGGCCTGTAGAGTCTCGTACGGTTTTGTAGGGGCCTGTAAGTGTTCCCTAGGGGCCTCTAGAGTCTCGTACAGTTCCGTAGGGTCCTGTAGGTTTCCATAAGCGCCCGCAGAGGTCTGAAGGGGCCCGTACTGTTCCGTAAGGATCCATAGGGTTCCGTAGAGCTTCGTAGGTTCCCTAGAGGCCTGTAGAGTACCGCAGGAGCCAGTAGTGTTCTGTAGGGGCCCGTAAGGTTCCTTCCGTAGGGGCTGGCAGTGTTCCGTAGGGTCCTCTAGGGTTGAGTAAGTGCCCGCAGGAGTCTGTAGGAATCCGTGGGATTCTGTAAGGTTCCGGAGGGTTCTGCAGGGTTCCGTAGGGGCCCGTAGAGTTCCGTAGTGGCTGGTAAAGTTCCCTAGGGCCCTGTACCGTTCCGTAACTGCCTGCAAGGGTCTTTAGGCTTCCGTAGGGGCTGGTAGGGTTCCATAAAGTTCCGTGAGTTCCTGCAGAGTTCTGCAAGTGCCCGCAAGGGCCTGTAGGGGCGCACAGTGTTTCTGTCAGGTTCCGTAGAGTTCCGTAGGGGCCATAGGTTTCCGTAGCGGCTGGTAGTATTCCGTAGGGGTCTGTAGGGTTCCGTAGGGGCCTGCAGTGTTCTGTAAGAGCCCATAGGGTTTTAGTGAGGTTCCGTTGTGTTGCTAAGGGTCTTGTAGAGTGCTGTCGGGTCCTGGAGTATTCTGTAGGGTTCCAGAGGGGCTCGTAGGGTTCCGTTGAAATCTGTAGGCTTCCCTAGGGGCCCGTGGAGTCCCGTAGATTTCCGTAGGGACCTGTAGGGTTGTGTAAGTGCCCGCAGGGGTTGGTAGGAGCTTGTAGGGTGCCATAAGTTTCCAGAGGGTAGTGTAGGGTTCCGTAGGGGCCTGTAGTGTTCCCTAGCGAACTGTAGAGTCTCGTACGGTTCCGTAGGGGCCTGTGGTGTTCCCTAGGGGCCTGTAGAGTCTCGTGCGGTTCCGTAGGGGCCTGTAGGTTTCCATAAGCGCCCGCAGAGGTCTGAAGGGGCCCGTACTGTTCCGTAAGGATCCATAGGGTTCCGTAGAGCTTCGTAGGTTCCCTAGAGGCCTGTAGAGTATCACAGTAGCCAGTAGTGTTCTGTAGGGGCCCGTAAGGTTCCTTCCGTAGGGGCTGGCAGTGTTCCGTAGGGGCCTGTAGGGTTGTGTAAGTGCCCGCAGCAGTCTGTAGGAGTCTGTGGGATTCTGTAAGGTTCTGGAGGGTTCTGCAGGGTTCTGTAGGGGCCCGTAGAGTTCCGTAGTGGCTGGTAAAGTTCCGTAGGGCCCTGTGGGGTTCTGTATGGACCTGTAGGGTTCTGTAGGGGCCTGCAGGGTTCTGTAAGTGCCCGCAGGTGTCTGTAGGGTTCCGTAGGGGCCTGTGGTGTTCCCTAGGGGCCTGTAGAGTCTCGTACGGTTCCGTAGGGGCCTGTGGTGTTCCCTAGGGGCCTGTAGAGTCTCGTACAGTTCCGTAGGGTCCTGTACCGTTCCGTAACTGCCTGCAAGGATCTTTAGGCTTCCGTAGGGGCTGGTAGGGTTCCATAAAGTTCTGTGGGTTCCTGCAGAGTTCTGCAAGTGCCCGCAAGGGACTGTAGGGGCCCACAGTGTTTCTGTCAGGTTCCGCAGAGTTCCGTAGGGGCCATAGGTTTCCGTAGTGGCTGGTAGTATTCCGTAGGGGACTGTAGGGTTCCGTAGGCACCTGCAGTGTTCTGTAAGAGCCCATAGGGTTTTAGTGAGGTTCTGTTGTGTTGCTAAGGGTCTTGCAGAGTGCTGTCGGGTCCTGGAGTATTCTGTAGGGTTCCAGAGGGGCTCGTAGGGTTCCGTTGAAATCTGTAGGCTTCCCTAGGGGCCCGTGGAGTCCCGTCGATTTCCGTAGGGACCTGTAGGGTTGTGTAAGTGCCCGCAGGGGTTGGTAGGAGCTTGTAGGGTTCCATAAGTTCCCAGAGGGTTGTGTTCCATAAGTTTCCGTAGGGGCCTGTGGTGTTCCCTAGGGGCCTGTAGAGTCTCGTACGGTTCCGTAGGGGCCTGTGGTGTTCCCTAGGGTCCTGTAGAGTCTCGTACAGTTCCGTAGGGTCCTGTAGGTTTCCATAAGCGCCCGCAGCGGTCTGAATGGGCCCGTACTGTTCCGTAAGGATCCATAGGGTTCCGTAGAGCTTCGTAGGTTCCCTAGAGGCCTGTAGAGTACTGCAGGAGCCAGTAGTGTTCTGTAGGGGCCCGTAGGGTTCCTTCCATAGGGGCTGGCAGTGTTCCGTAGGGGCCTGTAGGGTTGTGTAAGTGCCCGCAGCAGTCTGTAGGAGTCTGTGGGATTCTGTAAGGTTCTGGAGGGTTCTGCATGGTTCTGTAGGGGCCCGTAGAGTTCCGTAGTGGCTGGTAAAGTTCCGTAGGGCCCTGTGGGGTTCTGTATGGACCTGTAGGGTTCCGTAGGGGCCTGCAGGGTTCTGTAAGTGCCCGCAGGTGTCTGTAGGGTTCCGTAGGGGCCTGCAGGGTTTCGTAGGCACCTGCAGTGTTCTGTAGGAGCCCATAGGGTTTTAGTGAGGTTCCGTTGTGTTGCTAAGGGTCTTGTAGAGTGCTGTCGGGTCCTGGAGTATTCTGTAGGGTTCCAGAGGGGCTCGTAGGGTTCCGTCGAAATCTGTAGGCTTCCCTAGGGGCCCATAGAGTCCCGTAGATTTCCGTAGGGGCCTGTAGGGTTGTGTAAGTGCCCGCAGGGGTTGGTAGGAGCTTGTAGGGTTCCATAAGTTTCCATAGGGTTGTGTAGGGTTCCGTAGGGGCCTGTGGTGTTCCCTAGGGGCCTGTAGAGTCTCGTACCGTTCCGTAGGGGCCTGTGGTGTTCCCTAGGGGCCTGTAGAGTCTCGTACAGTTCCGTAGGGTCCTGTAGGTTTCCATAAGCGCCCGCAGAGGTCTGAAGGGGCCCGTCCTGTTCCGTAAGGATCCACAGGGCTCTGTAGAGAGTCGTAGGTTCCCTAGAGGCCTGTAGAGTACCGCAGGAGCCAGTAGTGTTCTGTAGGGGCCCGTAGGGTTCCTTCCATAGGGGCTGGCAGTGTTCCCTAGGGTCCTCTACGGTTGAGTAAGTGCCCGCAGGAGTCTGTAGGAATCCGTGGGATTCTGTAAGGTTCCGGAGGGTTCTGCAGGGTTCCGTAGGGGCCCGTAGAGTTCCGTAGTGGCTGGTAAAGTTCCCTAGGGCCCTGTACCGTTCCGTAACTGCCTGCAAGGGTCTTAAGGCTTCCGTAGGGGCTGGTAGGGTTCCATAAAGTTCCGTGGGTTCCTGCAGAGTTCTGCAAGTGCCCGCAAGGGCCTGTAGGGGCCCACAGTGTTTCTGTCAGGTTCCGTAGAGTTCCGTAGGGGCCATAGGTTTCCGTAGCGGCTGGTAGTATTCCGTAGGGGTCTGTAGGGTTCCGTAGGCACCTGCAGTGTTCTGTAGGAGCCCATAGGGTTTTAGTGAGGTTCTGTTGTGTTGCTAAGGGTCTTGCAGAGTGCTGTCGGGTCCTGGAGTATTCTGTAGGGTTCCAGAGGGGCTCGTAGGGTTCTGTCGAAATCTGTAGGCTTCCCTAGGGGCCCGTGGAGTCCCGTAGATTTCCGTAGGGACCTGTAGGGTTGTGTAAGTGCCCGCAGGGGTTGGTAGGAGCTTGTAGGGTGCCATAAGTTTCCAGAGGGTTGTGTAGGGTTCCGTAGGGGCCTGTGGTGTTCCCTAGGGGCCTGTAGAGTCTCGTACGGTTCCGTAGGGGCCTGTGGTGTTCCCTAGGGTCCTGTAGAGTCTCGTACAGTTCCGTAGGGGCCTGTAGGTTTCCATAAGCGCCCGCAGAGGTCTGAAGGGGCCCGTACTGTTCCGTAAGGATCCATAGGGTTCCGTAGAGCTTCGTAGGTTCCCTAGAGGCCTGTAGAGTACTGCAGGAGCCAGTAGTGTTCTGTAGGGGCCCGTAGGGTTCCTTCCGTAGGGGCTGGCAGTGTTCCGTAGGGGCCTGTAGGGTTGTGTAAGTGCCCGCAGCAGTCTGTAGGAGTCTGTGGGATTCTGTAAGGTTCCGGAGGGTTCTGCAGGGTTCTGTAGGGGCCCGTAGAGTTCCGTAGTGGCTGGTAAAGTTCCGTAGGGCCCTGTGGGGTTCTGTATGGACCTGTAGGGTTCTGTAGGGGCCTGCAGGGTTCTGTAAGTGCCTGCAGGTGTCTGTAGGGTTCCGTACGGGTCTGTAGGGTTCCGTAGGCGCCTGCAGTGTTCTGTAAGAGCCCATAGGGTTTTAGTGAGGTTCCGTTGTGTTGCTAAGGGTCTTGTAGAGTGCTGTCGGGTCCTGGAGTATTCTGTAGGGTTCCAGAGGGGCTCGTAGGGTTCTGTCAAAATCTGTAGGCTTCCCTAGGGGCCCGTGGAGTCCCGTAGATTTCCGTAGGGACCTGTAGGGTTGTGTAAGTGCCCGCAGGGGTTGGTAGGAGCTTGTAGGGTGCCATAAGTTTCCAGAGGGTTGTGTAGGGTTCCGTAGGGGCCTGTGGTGTTCCCTAGGGGCCTGTAGAGTCTCGTACAGTTCCGTAGGGTCCTGTAGGTTTCCATAAGCGCCCGCAGAGGTCTGAAGGGGCCCGTCCTGTTCCGTAAGGATCCACAGGGCTCCATAGAGCTTCGTAGGTTTCCTAGAGGCCTGTAGAGTATCGCAGGTGCCAGTAGTGTTCTGTAGGGGCCCGTAGGGTTCCTTCCATAGGGGCTGGCAGTGTTCCCTAGGGTCCTCTAGGGTTGAGTAAGTGCCCGCAGGAGTCTGTAGGAATCCGTGGGATTCTGTAAGGTTCCGGAGGGTTCTGCAGGGTTCCGTAGGGGCCCGTAGAGTTCCGTAGTGGCTGGTAAAGTTCCCTAGGGCCCTGTGGGGTTCTGTATGGACCTGTAGGGTTCCTTAGGGGCCTGCAGGGTTCTGTAAGTGCCCGCAGGTGTCTGTAGGGTTCCGTAGGGGCCTGCAGGGTTTCGTAGGCACCTGCAGTGTTCTGTAGGAGCCCATAGGGTTTTAGTGAGGTTCCGTTGTCTTGCTAAGGGTCTTGTAGAGTGCTGTCGGGTCCTGGAGTATTCTGTAGGGTTCCAGAGGGGCTCGTAGGGTTCCGTCAAAATCTGTAGGCTTCCCTAGGGGCCCATAGAGTCCCGTAGATTTCCGTAGGGGCCTGTAGGGTTGTGTAAGTGCCCGCAGGGGTTGGTAGGAGCTTGTAGGGTGCCATATGTTTCCGGAGGGTTCTGTAGGGTTCCGTAGGGGCCTGTGGTGTTCCCTAGGGGCCTGTAGAGTCTCGTACCGTTCCGTAGGGGCCTGCAGTGTTCCCTAGGGGCCTCTAGAGTCTCGTACAGTTCCGTAGGGTCCTGTACCGTTCCGTAACTGCCTGCAAGGATCTTTAGGCTTCCGTAGGGGCTGGTAGGGTTCCATAAAGTTCCGTGGGTTCCTGCAGAGTTCTGCAAGTGCCCGCAAGGGCCTGTAGGGGCGCACAGTGTTTCTGTCAGGTTCCGTAGAGTTCCGTAGGGGCCATAGGTTTCCGTAGTGGCTGGTAGTATTCCGTAGGGGTCTGTAGGGTTCCGTAGGCACCTGCAGTGTTCTGTAGGAGCCCATAGGGTTTTAGTGAGGTTCTGTTGTGTCGCTAAGGGTCTTGTAGAGTGCTGTCGGGTCCTGGAGTATTCTGTAGGGTTCCAGAGGGGCTCGTAGGGTTCTGTCGAAATCTGTAGGCTTCCCTAGGGGCCCGTGGAGTCCCGTAGATTTCCGTAGGGACCTGTAGGGTTGTGTAAGTGCCCGCAGGGGTTGGTAGGAGCTTGTAGGGTGCCATAAGTTCCCAGAGGGTTGTGTAGGGTTCCGTAGGGGCCTGTGGTGTTCCCTAAGGGCCTGTAGAGTCTCGTACGGTTCCGTAGGGGTCTGTGGTGTTCCCTAGGGTCCTGTAGAGTCTCGTACAGTTCCGTAGGGTCCTGTAGAGTCTCGTACAGTTCCGTAGGGTCCTGTAGGTTTCCATAAGCGCCCGCAGAGGTCTGAAGGGGCCCGTCCTGTTCCGTAAGGATCCACAGGGCTCCATAGAGCTTCGTAGGTTTCCTAGAGGCCTGTAGAGTACCGCAGGAGCCAGTAGTGTTCTGTAGGGGCCCGTAGGGTTCCTTCCATAGGGGCTGGCAGTGTTCCGTAGGGGCCTGTAGGGTTGTGTAAGTGCCCGCAGGAGTCTGTAGGAGTCTGTGGGATTCTGTAAGGTTCCGGAGGGTTCTGCAGGGTTCCGTAGGGGCCCGTAGAGTTCCGTAGTGGCTGGTAAAGTTCCGTAGGGCCCTGTAGGGTTCTGTATGGACCTGTAGGTTTCCGTAGGCGCCTGCAGGGTTCTGTAAGTGCCTGCAGGTGTCTGTAGGGTTCCGTACGGGTCTGTAGGGTTCCGTAGGCGCCTGCAGTGTTCTGTAAGAGCCCATAGGGTTTTAGTGAGGTTCCGTTGTGTTGCTAAGGGTCTTGTAGAGTGCTGTCGGGTCCTGGAGTATTCTGTAGGGTTCCAGAGGGGCTCGTAGGGTTCCGTCAAAATCTGTAGGCTTCCCTAGGGGCCCGTGGAGTCCCGTAGATTTCCGTAGGGACCTGTAGGGTTGTGTAAGTGCCCGCAGGGGTTGGTAGGAGCTTGTAGGGTGCCATAAGTTTCCAGAGGGTTGTGTAGGGTTCCGTAGGGGCCTGTGGTGTTCCCTAGGGGCCTGTAGAGTCTCGTACCGTTCCGTAGGGGCCTGCAGTGTTCCCTAGGGGCCTGTAGAGTCTCGTACAGTTCCGTAGGGTCCTGTACCGTTCCGTAACTGCCTGCAAGGATCTTTAGGCTTCCGTAGGGGCTGGTAGGGTTCCATAAAGTTCCGTGAGTTCCTGCAGAGTTCTGCAAGTGCCCGCAAGGGCCTGTAGGGGCGCACAGTGTTTCTGTCAGGTTCCGCAGAGTTCCGTAGGGGCCATAGGTTTCCGTAGTGGCTGGTAGTATTCCGTAGGGGACTGTAGGGTTCCGTAGGCACCTGCAGTGTTCTGTAGGAGCCCATAGGGTTTTAGTGAGGTTCTGTTGTGTCGCTAAGGGTCTTGTAGAGTGCTGTCGGGTCCTGGAGTATTCTGTAGGGTTCCAGAGGGGCTCGTAGGGTTCCGTTGAAATCTGTAGGCTTCCCTAGGGGCCCGTGGAGTCCCGTAGATTTCCGTAGGGACCTGTAGGGTTGTGTAAGTGCCCGCAGGGGTTGGTAGGAGCTTGTAGGGTGCCATAAGTTCCCAGAGGGTTGTGTAGGGTTCCGTAGGGGCCTGTGGTGTTCCCTAGGGGCCTGTAGAGTCTCGTACCGTTCCGTAGGGGCCTGTAGTGTTCCCTAGGGGCCTGTAGAGTCTCGTACAGTTCCGTAGGGTCCTGTACCGTTCCGTAACTGCCTGCAAGGATCTTTAGGCTTCCGTAGGGGCTGGTAGGGTTCCATAAAGTTCCGTGGGTTCCTGCAGAGTTCTGCAAGTGCCCGCAAGGGCCTGTAGGGGCGCACAGTGTTTCTGTCAGGTTCCGTAGAGTTCCGTAGGGGCCATAGGTTTCCGTAGTGGCTGGTAGTATTCCGTAGGGGTCTGTAGGGTTCCGTAGGCACCTGCAGTGTTCTGTAAGAGCCCATAGGGTTTTAGTGAGGTTCTGTTGTGTTGCTAAGGGTCTTGCAGAGTGCTGTCGGGTCCTGGAGTATTCTGTAGGGTTCCAGAGGGGCTCGTAGGGTTCCGTCGAAATCTGTAGGCTTCCCTAGGGGCCCATAGAGTCCCGTAGATTTCCGTAGGGACCTGTAGGGTTGTGTAAGTGCCCGCAGGGGTTGGTAGGAGCTTGTAGGGTTCCATAAGTTCCCAGAGGGTTGTGTTCCATAAGTTTCCGTAGGGGTCTGTGGTGTTCCCTAGGGGCCTGTAGAGTCTCGTACGGTTCCGTAGGGGCCTGTGGTGTTCCCTAGGGTCCTGTAGAGTCTCGTACAGTTCCGTAGGGTCCTGTAGGTTTCCATAAGCACCCGCAGAGGTCTGATGGGGCCCGTACTGTTCCGTAAGGATCCATAGGGTTCCGTAGAGCTTCGTAGGTTCCCTAGAGGCCTGTAGAGTACTGCAGGAGCCAGTAGTGTTCTGTAGGGGCCCGTAGGGTTCCTTCCGTAGGGGCTGGCAGTGTTCCGTAGGGGCCTGTAGGGTTGTGTAAGTGCCCGCAGCAGTCTGTAGGAGTCTGTGGGATTCTGTAAGGTTCTGGAGGGTTCTGCAGGGTTCTGTAGGGGCCCGTAGAGTTCCGTAGTGGCTGGTAAAGTTCCGTAGGGCCCTGTGGGGTTCTGTATGGACCTGTAGGGTTCTGTAGGGGCCTGCAGGGTTCTGTAAGTGCCCGCAGGTGTCTGTAGGGTTCCGTACGGGTCTGTAGGGTTCCGTAGGCGCCTGCAGTGTTCTGTAAGAGCCCATAGGGTTTTAGTGAGGTTCCGTTGTGTTGCTAAGGGTCTTGTAGAGTGCTGTCGGGTCCTGGAGTATTCTGTAGGGTTCCAGAGGGGCTGGTAGGGTTCTGTCAAAATCTGTAGGCTTCCCTAGGGGCCCGCGGAGTCCCGTAGATTTCCGTAGGGACCTGTAGGGTTGTGTAAGTGCCCGCAGGGGTTGGTAGGAGCTTGTAGGGTGCCATAAGTTTCCAGAGGGTTGTGTAGGGTTCCGTAGGGGCCTGTGGTGTTCCCTAGGGGCCTCTAGAGTCTCGTACAGTTCCGTAGGGTCCTGTAGGTTTCCATAAGCGCCCGCAGAGGTCTGAAGGGGCCCGTCCTTTTCCGTAAGGATCCACAGGGCTCCATAGAGCTTCGTAGGTTTCCTAGAGGCCTGTAGAGTATCGCAGGTGCCAGTAGTGTTCTGTAGGGGCCCGTAGGGTTCCTTCCATAGGGGCTGGCAGTGTTCCCTAGGGTCCTCTAGGGTTGAGTAAGTGCCCGCAGGAGTCTGTAGGAATCCGTGGGATTCTGTAAGGTTCCGGAGGGTTCTGCAGGGTTCCGTAGGGGCCCGTAGAGTTCCGTAGTGGCTGGTAAAGTTCCCTAGGGCCCTGTGGGGTTCTGTATGGACCTGTAGGGTTCCTTAGGGGCCTGCAGGGTTCTGTAAGTGCCCGCAGGTGTCTGTAGGGTTCCGTAGGGGCCTGTAGGGTTTCGTAGGCACCTGCAGTGTTCTGTAGGAGCCCATAGGGTTTTAGTGAGGTTCCGTTGTCTTGCTAAGGGTCTTGTAGAGTGCTGTCGGGTCCTGGAGTATTCGCTAGGGTTCCAGAGGGGCTCGTAGGGTTCCGTCAAAATCTGTAGGCTTCCCTAGGGGCCCATAGAGTCCCGTAGATTTCCGTAGGGGCCTGTAGGGTTGTGTAAGTGCCCGCAGGGGTTGGTAGGAGCTTGTAGGGTGCCATATGTTTCCGGAGGGTTGTGTAGGGTTCCGTAGGGGCCTGTGGTGTTCCCTAGGGGCCTGTAGAGTCTCGTACCGTTCCGTAGGGGCCTGCAGTGTTCCCTAGGGGCCTCTAGAGTCTCGTACAGTTCCGTAGGGTCCTGTACCGTTCCGTAACTGCCTGCAAGGATCTTTAGGATTCCGTAGGGGCTGGTAGGGTTCCATAAAGTTCCGTGGGTTCCTGCAGAGTTCTGCAAGTGCCCGCAAGGGCCTGTAGGGGCGCACAGTGTTTCTGTCAGGTTCCGTAGAGTTCCGTAGGGGCCATAGGTTTCCGTAGTGGCTGGTAGTATTCCGTAGGGGTCTGTAGGGTTCCGTAGGCACCTGCAGTGTTCTGTAGGAGCCCATAGGGTTTTAGTGAGGTTCTGTTGTGTCGCTAAGGGTCTTGTAGAGTGCTGTCGGGTCCTGGAGTATTCTGTAGGGTTCCAGAGGGGCTCGTAGGGTTCTGTCGAAATCTGTAGGCTTCCCTAGGGGCCCGTGGAGTCCCGTAGATTTCCGTAGGGACCTGTAGGGTTGTGTAAGTGCCCGCAGGGGTTGGTAGGAGCTTGTAGGGTGCCATAAGTTCCCAGAGGGTTGTGTAGGGTTCCGTAGGGGCCTGTGGTGTTCCCTAGGGGCCTGTAGAGTCTCGTACGGTTCCGTAGGGGTCTGTGGTGTTCCCTAGGGTCCTGTAGAGTCTCGTACAGTTCCGTAGGGTCCTGTAGAGTCTCGTACAGTTCCGTAGGGTCCTGTAGGTTTCCATAAGCGCCCGCAGAGGTCTGAAGGGGCCCGTCCTGTTCCGTAAGGATCCACAGGGCTCCATAGAGCTTCGTAGGTTTCCTAGAGGCCTGTAGAGTACCGCAGGAGCCAGTAGTGTTCTGTAGGGGCCCGTAGGGTTCCTTCCATAGGGGCTGGCAGTGTTCCGTAGGGGCCTCTAGGGTTGTGTAAGTGCCCGCAGGAGTCTGTAGGAGTCTGTGGGATTCTGTAAGGTTCCGGAGGGTTCTGCAGGGTTCCGTAGGGGCCCGTAGAGTTCCGTAGTGGCTGGTAAAGTTCCGTAGGGCCCTGTGGGGTTCTGTATGGACCTGTAGGTTTCCGTAGGCGCCTGCAGGGTTCTGTAAGTGCCTGCAGGTGTCTGTAGGGTTCCGTAGGCGCCTGCAGTGTTCTGTAAGAGCCCATAGGGTTTTAGTGAGGTTCCGTTGTGTTGCTAAGGGTCTTGTAGAGTGCTGTCGGGTCCTGGAGTATTCTGTAGGGTTCCAGAGGGGCTCGTAGGGTTCCGTCAAAATCTGTAGGCTTCCCTAGGGGCCCGTGGAGTCCCGTAGATTTCCGTAGGGACCTGTAGGGTTGTGTAAGTGCCCGCAGGGGTTGGTAGGAGCTTGTAGGGTGCCATAAGTTTCCAGAGGGTTGTGTAGGGTTCCGTAGGGGCCTGTGGTGTTCCCTAGGGGCCTGTAGAGTCTCGTACCGTTCCGTAGGGGCCTGCAGTGTTCCCTAGGGGCCTGTAGAGTCTCGTACAGTTCCGTAGGGTCCTGTACCGTTCCGTAACTGCCTGCAAGGATCTTTAGGCTTCCGTAGGGGCTGGTAGGGTTCCATAAAGTTCCGTGGGTTCCTGCAGAGTTCTGCAAGTGCCCGCAAGGGCCTGTAGGGGCGCACAGTGTTTCTGTCAGGTTCCGCAGAGTTCCGTAGGGGCCATAGGTTTCCGTAGTGGCTGGTAGTATTCCGTAGGGGACTGTAGGGTTCCGTAGGCACCTGCAGTGTTCTGTAGGAGCCCATAGGGTTTTAGTGAGGTTCTGTTGTGTCGCTAAGGGTCTTGTAGAGTGCTGTCGGGTCCTGGAGTATTCTGTAGGGTTCCAGAGGGGCTCGTAGGGTTCCGTCGAAATCTGTAGGCTTCCCTAGGGGCCCGTGGAGTCCCGTAGATTTCCGTAGGGACCTGTAGGGTTGTGTAAGTGCCCGCAGGGGTTGGTAGGAGCTTGTAGGGTGCCATAAGTTCCCAGAGGGTTGTGTAGGGTTCCGTAGGGGCCTGTGGTGTTCCCTAGGGGCCTGTAGAGTCTCGTACGGTTCCGTAGGGGTCTGTGGTGTTCCCTAGGGTCCTGTAGAGTCTCGTACAGTTCCGTAGGGTCCTGTAGGTTTCCATAAGCGCCCGCAGAGGTCTGAAGGGGCCCGTCCTGTTCCGTAAGGATCCACAGGGCTCCATAGAGCTTCGTAGGTTTCCTAGAGGCCTGTAGAGTACCGCAGGAGCCAGTAGTGTTCTGTAGGGGCCTGTAGGGTTCCTTCCATACGGGCTGGCAGTGTTCCGTAGGGGCCTCTAGGGTTGTGTAAGTGCCCGCAGCAGTCTGCAGGAGTCTGTGGGATTCTGTAAGGTTCTGGAGGGTTCTGCAGGGTTCTGTAGGGGCCCGTAGAGTTCCGTAGTGGCTGGTAAAGTTCCCTAGGGCCCTGTGGGGTTCTGTATGGACCTGTAGGGTTCCGTAGGGGCCTGCAGGGTTTCTGTAAGTGCCCGCAGGTGTCTGTAGGGTTCCGTAGGGGCCTGCAGGGTTTCGTAGGCACCTGCAGTGTTCTGTAAGAGCCCATAGGGTTTTAGTGAGGTTCCGTTGTGTTGCTAAGGGTCTTGTAGAGTGCTGTCGGGTCCTGGAGTATTCTGTAGGGTTCCAGAGGGGCTCGTAGGGTTCCGTCAAAATCTGTAGGCTTCCCTAAGGGCCCATAGAGTCCCGTAGATTTCCGTAGGGGCCTGTAGGGTTGTGTAAGTGCCCGCAGGGGTTGGTAGGAGCTTGTAGGGTGCCATATGTTTCCGGAGGGTTGTGTAGGGTTCCGTAGGGGCCTGTGGTGTTCCCTAGGGGGCCTGTAGAGTCTCGTACCGTTCCGTAGGGGCCTGTAGTGTTCCCTATGGGCCTGTAGAGTCTCGTACAGTTCCGTAGGGTTCTGTACCGTTCCGTAACTGCCTGCAAGGATCTTTAGGCTTCCGTAGGGGCTGGTAGGGTTCCATAAAGTTCCGTGTGTTCCTGCAGAGTTCTGCAAGTGCTCGCAAGGGCCTGTAGGGGCCCACAGTGTTTCTGTCAGGT
Organism: Numenius arquata; assembly: GCF_964106895.1. Classification (NCBI taxonomy): domain Eukaryota; kingdom Metazoa; phylum Chordata; class Aves; order Charadriiformes; family Scolopacidae; genus Numenius; species Numenius arquata. The sequence continues at coordinate 217,588 of NW_027414271.1, read as the reverse complement.
TCCGTAGAGTTCCGTAGGGGCCATAGGTTTCCGTAGTGGCTGGTAGTATTCCGTAGGGGTCTGTAGGGTTCCGTAGGCACCTGCAGTGTTCTGTAGGAGCCCATAGGGTTTTAGTGAGGTTCTGTTGTGTCGCTAAGGGTCTTGTAGAGTGCTGTCGGGTCCTGGAGTATTCTGTAGGGTTCCAGAGGGGCTCGTAGGGTTCTGTCGAAATCTGTAGGCTTCCCTAGGGGCCCGTGGAGTCCCGTAGATTTCCGTAGGGACCTGTAGGGTTGTGTAAGTGCCCGCAGGGGTTGGTAGGAGCTTGTAGGGTTCCATAAGTTCCCAGAGGGTTGTGTTCCATAAGTTTCCGTAGGGGTCTGTGGTTTTCCCTAGGGGCCTGTAGAGTCTCGTACGGTTCCGTAGGGGCCTGTGGTGTTCCCTAGGGGCCTCTAGAGTCTCGTACAGTTCCGTAGGGGCCTGTGGTGTTCCCTAGGGGCCTCTAGAGTCTCGTACAGTTCCGTAGGGTCCTGTAGGTTTCCATAAGCGCCCGCAGAGGTCTGAAGGGGCCCGTCCTGTTCCGTAAGGATCCACAGGGCTCCATAGAGCTTCGTAGGTTTCCTAGAGGCCTGTAGAGTACCGCAGGAGCCAGTAGTGTTCTGTAGGGGCCCGTAGGGTTCCTTCCATAGGGGCTGGCAGTGTTCTGTAGGGGCCTCTAGGATTGTGTAAGTGCCCGCAGGAGTCTGTAGGAGTCTGTGGGATTCTGTAAGGTTCCGGAGGGTTCTGCAGGGTTCCGTAGGGGCCCGTAGAGTTCCGTAGTGGCTGGTAAAGTTCCCTAGGGCCCTGTGGGGTTCTGTATGGACCTGTAGGGTTCCGTAGGGGCCTGCAGGGTTCTGTAAGTGCCCGCAGGTGTCTGTAGGGTTCCGTAGGGGCCTGCAGGGTTTCGTAGGCACCTGCAGTGTTCTGTAGGAGCCCATAGGTTTTTACTGAGGTTCCGTTGTGTTGCTAAGGGTCTTGTAGAGTGCTGTCGGGTCCTGGAGTATTCTGTAGGGTTCCAGAGGGGCTCGTAGGGTTCCGTCAAAATCTGTAGGCTTCCCTAGGGGCCCATAGAGTCCCGTAGATTTCCGTAGGGGCCTGTAGGGTTGTGTAAGTGCCCGCAGGGGTTGGTAGGAGCTTGTAGGGTGCCATATGTTTCCGGAGGGTTGTGTAGGGTTCCGTAGGGGCCTGTGGTGTTCCCTAGGGGCCTGTAGAGTCTCGTACCGTTCCGTAGGGGTCTGTAGTGTTCCCTAGGGGCCTGTAGAGTCTCGTACAGTTCCGTAGGGTCCTGTACCGTTCCGTAACTGCCTGCAAGGATCTTTAGGCTTCCGTAGGGGCTGGTAGGGTTCCATAAAGTTCCGTGGCTTCCTGCAGAGTTCTGCAAGTGCCCGCAAGGGCCTGTAGGGGCGCACAGTGTTTCTGTCAGGTTCCGTAGAGTTCCGTAGGGGCCATAGGTTTCCGTAGTGGCTGGTAGTATTCCGTAGGGGTCTGTAGGGTTCCGTAGGCACCTGCAGTGTTCTGTAGGAGCCCATAGGGTTTTAGTGAGGTTCTGTTGTGTCGCTAAGGGTCTTGTAGAGTGCTGTCGGGTCCTGGAGTATTCGCTAGGGTTCCAGAGGGGCTCGTAGGGTTCTGTCGAAATCTGTAGGCTTCCCTAGGGGCCCGTGGAGTCCCGTAGATTTCCGTAGGGACCTGTAGGGTTGTGTAAGTGCCCGCAGGGGTTGGTAGGAGCTTGTAGGGTGCCATAAGTTCCCAGAGGGTTGTGTTCCATAAGTTTCCGTAGGGGTCTGTGGTGTTCCCTAGGGGCCTGTAAAGTCTCGTACGGTTCCGTAGGGGCCTGTGGTGTTCCCTAGGGTCCTGTAGAGTCTCGTACAGTTCCGTAGGGTCCTGTAGGTTTCCATAAGCGCCCGCAGCGGTCTGAAGGGGCCCGTACTGTTCCGTAAGGATCCATAGGGTTCCGTAGAGCTTCGTAGGTTCCCTAGAGGCCTGTAGAGTACTGCAGGAGCCAGTAGTGTTCTGTAGGGGCCCGTAGGGTTCCTTCCATAGGGGCTGGCAGTGTTCCGTAGGGTCCTCTAGAGTTGTGTAAGTGCCCGCAGCAGTCTGTAGGAGTCTGTGGGATTCTGTAAGGTTCTGGAGGGTTCTGCAGGGTTCTGTAGGGGCCCGTAGAGTTCCGTAGTGGCTGGTAAAGTTCCGTAGGGCCCTGTGGGGTTCTGTATGGACCTGTAGGGTTCTGTAGGGGCCTGCAGGGTTCTGTAAGTGCCCGCAGGTGTCTGTAGGGTTCCGTACGGGTCTGTAGGGTTCCGTAGGCGCCTGCAGTGTTCTGTAAGAGCCCATAGGGTTTTAGTGAGGTTCCGTTGTGTTGCTAAGGGTCTTGTAGAGTGCTGTCGGGTCCTGGAGTATTCTGTAGGGTTCCAGAGGGGCTCGTAGGGTTCCGTCAAAATCTGTAGGCTTCCCTAGGGGCCCATAGATTCCCGTAGATTTCCATAGGGGCCTGTAGGGTTGTGTAAGTGCCCGCAGGGGTTGGTAGGAGCTTGTAGGGTGCCATATGTTTCCAGAGGGTTGTGTAGGGTTCCGTAGGGGCCTGTGGTGTTCCCTAGGGGCCTGTAGAGTCTCGTACCGTTCCGTAGGGGTCTGTAGTGTTCCCTAGGGGCCTGTAGAGTGTCGTACAGTTCCGTAGGGTCCTGTACCGTTCCGTAACTGCCTGCAAGGATCTTTAGGCTTCCGTAGGGGCTGGTAGGGTTCCATAAAGTTCCGTGGGTTCCTGCAGAGTTCTGCAAGTGCCCGCAAGGGCCTGTAGGGGCGCACAGTGTTTCTGTCAGGTTCCGTAGAGTTCCGTAGGGGCCATAGGTTTCCGTAGTGGCTGGTAGTATTCCGTAGGGGTCTGTAGGGTTCCGTAGGCACCTGCAGTGTTCTGTAGGAACCCATAGGGTTTTAGTGAGGTTCTGTTGTGTCGCTAAGGGTCTTGTAGAGTGCTGTCGGGTCCTGGAGTATTCTGTAGGGTTCCAGAGGGGCTCGTAGGGTTCTGTCGAAATCTGTAGGCTTCCCTAGGGGCCCATAGAGTCCCGTAGATTTCCGTAGGAACCTGTAGGGTTGTGTAAGTGCCCGCAGGGGTTGGTAGGAGCTTGTAGGGTTCCATAAGTTCCCAGAGGGTTGTGTTCCATAAGTTTCCGTAGGGGTCTGTGGTGTTCCCTAGGGGCCTGTAGAGTCTCGTACGGTTCCGTAGGGGCCTGTGGTGTTCCCTAGGGTCCTGTAGAGTCTCGTACAGTTCCGTAGGGTCCTGTAGGTTTCCATAAGCGCCCGCAGAGGTCTGAAGGGGCCCGTCCTGTTCCGTAAGGATCCACAGGGCTCTGTAGAGAGTCATAGGTTCCCTAGAAGCCTGTAGAGTACCGCAGGAGCCAGTAGTGTTCTGTAGGGGCCCGTAGGGTTCCTTCCGTAGGGGCTGACAGTGTTCCGTAGGGGCCTGTAGGGTTGAGTAAGTGCCCGCAGGAGTCTGTAGGAATCCGTGGGATTCTGTAAGGTTCCGGAGGGTTCTGCAGGGTTCCGTATGGGCCCGTAGAGTTCCGTAGTGGCTGGTAAAGTTCCCTAGGGCCCTGTACCGTTCCGTAACTGCCAGCAAGGATCTTTAGGCTTCCGTAGGGGCTGGTAGGGTTCCATAAAGTTCCGTGGGTTCCTGCAGAGTTCTGCAAGTGCCCGCAAGGGCCTGTAGGGGCCCACAGTGTTTCTGTCAGGTTCCGTAGAGTTCCGTAGGGGCCATAGGTTTCCGTAGCGGCTGGTAGTATTCCGTAGGGGTCTGTAGGGTTCCGTAGGCACCTGCAGTGTTCTGTAAGAGCCCATAGGGTTTTAGTGAGGTTCTGTTGTGTTGCTAAGGGTCTTGCAGAGTGCTGTCGGGTCCTGGAGTATTCTGTAGGGTTCCAGAGGGGCTCGTAGGGTTCCGTTGAAATCTGTAGGCTTCCCTAGGGGCCCGTGGAGTCCCGTAGATTTCCGTAGGGACCTGTAGGGTTGTGTAAGTGCCCGCAGGGGTTGGTAGGAGCTTATAGGGTGCCATAAGTTTCCAGAGGGTTGTGTAGGGTTCCGTAGGGGCCTGTGGTGTTCCCTAGGGGCCTGTAGAGTCTCGTACGGTTCCGTAGGGGCCTGTGGTGTTCCCTAGGGGCCTGTAGAGTCTCGTACGGTTTTGTAGGGGCCTGTAAGTGTTCCCTAGGGTCCTGTAGAGTCTCGTACAGTTCCGTAGGGTCCTGTAGGTTTCCATAAGCGCCCGCAGAGGTCTGAAGGGGCCCGTACTGTTCCGTAAGGATCCATAGGGTTCCGTAGAGCTTCGTAGGTTCCCTAGAGGCCTGTAGAGTACCGCAGGAGCCAGTAGTGTTCTGTAGGGGCCCGTAAGGTTACTTCCATAGGGGCTGGCAGTGTTCCGTAGGGGCCTCTAGGATTGTGTAAGTGCCCGCAAAAGTCTGTAGGAGTCTGTGGGATTCTGTAAGGTTCCGGAGGGTTCTGCAGGGTTCCGTAGGGGCCCGTAGAGTTCCGTAGTGGCTGGTAAAGTTCCCTAGGGCCCTGTGGGGTTCTGTATGGACCTGTAGGGTTCCGTAGGGGCCTGCAGGGTTCTGTAAGTGCCCGCAGGTGTCTGTAGGGTTCCGTAGGGGCCTGCAGGGTTTCGTAGGCACCTGCAGTGTTCTGTAGGAGCCCATAGGTTTTTACTGAGGTTCCGTTGTGTTGCTAAGGGTCTTGTAGAGTGCTGTCGGGTCCTGGAGTATTCGCTAGGGTTCCAGAGGGGCTCGTAGGGTTCCGTCAAAATCTGTAGGCTTCCCTAGGGGCCCATAGAGTCCCGTAGATTTCCGTAGGGACCTGTAGGGTTGTGTAAGTGCCCGCAGGGGTTGGTAGGAGCTTGTAGGGTGCCATATGTTTCCGGAGGGTTGTGTAGGGTTCCGTAGGGGCCTGTGGTGTTCCCTAGGGGCCTGTAGAGTCTCGTACCGTTCCGTAGGGGCCTGCAGTGTTCCCTAGGGGCCTGTAGAGTCTCGTACAGTTCCGTAGGGTCCTGTACCGTTCCGTAACTGCCTGCAAGGATCTTTAGGCTTCCGTAGGGGCTGGTAGGGTTCCATAAAGTTCCGTGGGTTCCTGCAGAGTTCTGCAAGTGCCCGCAAGGGCCTGTAGGGGCGCACAGTGTTTCTGTCAGGTTCCGTAGAGTTCCGTAGGGGCCATAGGTTTCCGTAGTGGCTGGTAGTATTCCGTAGGGGTCTGTAGGGTTCCGTAGGCACCTGCAGTGTTCTGTAGGAGCCCATAGGGTTTTAGTGAGGTTCTGTTGTGTCGCTAAGGGTCTTGTAGAGTGCTGTCGGGTCCTGGAGTATTCTGTAGGGTTCCAGAGGGGCTCGTAGGGTTCTGTCGAAATCTGTAGGCTTCCCTAGGGGCCCATAGAGTCCCGTAGATTTCCGTAGGGACCTGTAGGGTTGTGTAAGTGCCCGCAGGGGTTGGTAGGAGCTTGTAGGGTTCCATAAGTTCCCAGAGGGTTGTGTTCCATAAGGTTCCGTAGGGGTCTGTGGTGTTCCCTAGGGGCCTGTAGAGTCTCGTACGGTTCCGTAGGGGCCTGTAAGTGTTCCCTAGGGGCCTCTAGAGTCTCGTACAGTTCCGTAGGGTCCTGTAGGTTTCCATAAGCGCCCGCAGAGGTCTGAAGGGGCCCGTACTGTTCCGTAAGGATCTATAGGGTTCCGTAGAGCTTCGTAGGTTCCCTAGAGGCCTGTAGAGTACCGCAGGAGCCAGTAGTGTTCTGTAGGGGCCCGTAAGGTTCCTTCCGTAGGGACTGGCAGTGTTCCGTAGGGGCCTCTAGGGTTGTGTAAGTGCCCGCAGCAGTCTGTAGGAGTCTGTGGGATTCTGTAAGGTTCTGGAGGGTTCTGCAGGGTTCTGTAGGGGCCTGTAGAGTTCCGTAGTGGCTGGTAAAGTTCCGTAGGGCCCTGTGGGGTTCTGTATGGACCTGTAGGGTTCCTTAGGGGCCTGCAGGGTTCTGTAAGTGCCCGCAGGTGTCTGTAGGGTTCCGTAGGGGCCTGCAGGGTTCCGTAGGCACCTGCAGTGTTCTGTAGGAGCCCATAGGGTTTTAGTGAGGTTCTGTTGTGTCGCTAAGGGTCTTGTAGAGTGCTGTCGGGTCCTGGAGTATTCTGTAGGGTTCCAGAGGGGCTCGTAGGGTTCTGTCGAAATCTGTAGGCTTCCCTAGGGGCCCATAGAGTCCCGTAGATTTCCGTAGGAACCTGTAGGGTTGTGTAAGTGCCCGCAGGGGTTGGTAGGAGCTTGTAGGGTTCCATAAGTTCCCAGAGGGTTGTGTTCCATAAGTTTCCGTAGGGGCCTGTGGTGTTCCCTAGGGGCCTGTAGAGTCTCGTACGGTTCCGTAGGGGCCTGTGGTGTTCCCTAGGGGCCTGTAGAGTCTCGTACGGTTTTGTAGGGGCCTGTAAGTGTTCCCTAGGGTCCTGTAGAGTCTCGTACAGTTCCGTAGGGTCCTGTAGGTTTCCATAAGCGCCCGCAGAGGTCTGAAGGGGCCCGTACTGTTCCGTAAGGATCCATAGGGTTCCGTAGAGCTTCGTAGGTTCCCTAGAGGCCTGTAGAGTACCGCAGGAGCCAGTAGTGTTCTGTAGGGGCCCGTAAGGTTCCTTCCGTTGGGGCTGGCAGTGTTCCGTAGGGGCCTGTAGGGTTGTGTAAGTGCCCGCAGCAGTCTGTAGGAGTCTGTGGGATTCTGTAAGGTTCTGGAGGGTTCTGCAGGGTTCTGTAGGGGCCCGTAGAGTTCCGTAGTGGCTGGTAAAGTTCCGTAGGGCCCTGTGGGGTTCTGTATGGACCTGTAGGGTTCCGTAGGGGCCTGCAGGGTTCTGTAAGTGCCCGCAGGTGTCTGTAGGGGTCTGTAGGTTCCGTAGGCACCTGCAGTCTTCTGTAGGAGCCCATAGGGTTTTAGTGAGGTTCCGTTGTGTTGCTAAGGGTCTTGTAGAGTGCTGTCGGGTCCTGGAGTATTCTGTAGGGTTCCAGAGGGGCTCGTAGGGTTCCATCAAAATCTGTAGGCTTCCCTAGGGGCCCGTGGAGTCCCGTAGATTTCCGTAGGGACCTGTAGGGTTGTGTAAGTGCCCGCAGGGGTTGGTAGGAACTTGTAGGGTGCCATAAGTTTCCAGAGGGTTGTGTAGGGTTCCGTAGGGGCCTGTGGTGTTCCCTAGGGGCCTCTAGAGTCTCGTAGAGTTCCGTAGGGTCCTGTAGGTTTCCATAAGAGCCCGCAGAGGTCTGAAGGGGCCCGTACTGTTCCGTAAGGATCCACAGGGCTCCATAGAGCTTCGTAGGTTTCCTAGAGGCCTGTAGAGTACCGCAGGAGCCAGTAGTGTTCTGTAGGGGCCCGTAGGGTTCCTTCCATAGGGGCTGGCAGTGTTCCGTAGGGGCCTCTAGGATTGTGTAAGTGCCCGCAGGAGTCTGTAGGAGTCTGTGGGATTCTGTAAGGTTCCGGAGGGTTCTGCAGGGTTCCGTAGGGGCCCGTAGAGTTCCGTAGTGGCTGGTAAAGTTCCCTAGGGCCCTGTGGGGTTCTGTATGGACCTGTAGGGTTCCGTAGGGGCCTGCAGGGTTCTGTAAGTTCCCGCAGGTGTCTGTAGGGTTCCGTAGGGGCCTGCAGGGTTTCGTAGGCACCTGCAGTGTTCTGTAGGAGCCCATAGGTTTTTACTGAGGTTCCGTTGTGTTGCTAAGGGTCTTGTAGAGTGCTGTCGGGTCCTGGAGTATTCTGTAGGGTTCCAGAGGGGCTCGTAGGGTTCCGTCAAAATCTGTAGGCTTCCCTAAGGGCCCATAGAGTCCCGTAGATTTCCGTAGGGGCCTGTAGGGTTGTGTAAGTGCCCGCAGGGGTTGGTAGGAGCTTGTAGGGTGCCATATGTTTCCGGAGGGTTGTGTAGGGTTCCGTAGGGGCCTGTGGTGTTCCCTAGGGGCCTCTAGAGTCTCGTACAGTTCCGTAGGGTCCTGTAGGTTTCCATAAGCGCCCGCAGAGGTCTGAAGGGGCCCGTACTGTTCCGTAAGGATCCACAGGGCTCCGTAGAGCTTCGTAGGTTTCCTAGAGGCCTGTAGAGTACCGCAGGAGCCAGTAGTGTTCTGTAGGGGCCCGTAGGGTTCCTTCCATAGGGGCTGGCAGTGTTCCGTAGGGGCCTCTAGGATTGTGTAAGTGCCCGCAGGAGTCCGTAGGAATCCGTGGGATTCTGTAAGGTTCTGGAGGGTTCTGCATGGTTCTGTAGGGGCCCGTAGAGTTCCGTAGTGGCTGGTAAAGTTCCCTAGGGCCCTGTACCGTTCCGTAACTGCCTGCAATGGTCTTTAGGCTTCCGTAGGGGCTGGTAGGGTTCCATAAAGTTCCGTGGGTTCCTGCAGAGTTCTGCAAGTGCCCGCAAGGGCCTGTAGGGGCGCACAGTGTTTCTGTCAGGTTCCGTAGAGTTCCGTACAGCCATAGGTTTCCGTTGCGGCTGGCAGTATTCCGTAGGGGTCTGTAGGGTTCCGTAGGCACCTGCAGTGTTCTGTAGGAGCCCATAGGGTTTTAGTGAGTTTCTGTTGTGTCGCTAAGGGTCTTGTAGAGTGCTGTCGGGTCCTGTAGTGTTCTGTAGGGTTCCAGAGGGGCTCGTAGGGTTCTGTCGAAATCTGTAGGCTTCCCTAGGGGCCCATGGAGTCCCGTAGATTTCCGTAGGGGCCTGTAGGGTTGTGTAAGTGCCCGCAGGGGTTGGTAGGAGCTTGTAGGGTGCCATATGTTTCCGGAGGGTTGTGTAGGGTTCCGTAGGGGCCTGTGGTGTTCCCTAGGGGCCTGTAGAGTCTCGTACCGTTCCGTAGGGGCCTGTAGTGTTTCCTAGGGGCCTGTAGAGTCTCGTACAGTTCCGTAGGGTCCTGTAGGTTTCCATAAGCGCCCGCAGAGGTCTGAAGGGGCCCGTACTGTTCCGTAAGGATCCACAGGGCTCTGTAGAGAGTCATAGGTTCCCTAGAAGCCTGTAGAGTACTGCAGGAGCCAGTAGTGTTCTGTAGGGGCCCGTAGGGTTCCTTCCGTAGGGGCTGGCAGTGTTCCATAGGGTCCTCTAGGGTTGAGTAAGTGCCTGCAGGAGTCTGTAGGAATCCGTGGGATTCTGTAAGGTTCTGGAGGGTTCTGCAGGGTTCCGTAGGGGCCCGTAGAGTTCCGTAGTGGCTGGTAAAGTTCCCTAGGGCCCTGTGGAGTTTTGTATGGACCTGTAGGGTTCTGTAGGGGCCTGCAGGGTTCTGTAAGTGCCCGCAGGTGTCTGTAGGGTTCCGTACGGGTCTGTAGGGTTCCGTAGGCACCTGCAGTGTTCTGTAAGAGCCCATAGGGTTTTAGTGAGGTTCCGTTGTGTTGCTAAGGGTCTTGTAGAGTGCTGTCGGGTCCTGGAGTATTCTGTAGGGTTCCAGAGGGGCTCGTAGGGTTCTGTCGAAATCTGTAGGCTTCCCTAGGGGCCCGTGGAGTCCCGTAGATTTCCGTAGGGGCCTGTAGGGTTGTGTAAGTGCCCGCAGGGGTTGGTAGGAGCTTGTAGGGTGCCATAAGTTTCCAGAGGGTTGTGTAGGGTTCCGTAGGGGCCTGTGGTGTTCCCTAGGGGCCTCTAGAGTCTCGTACAGTTCCGTAGGGTCCTGTAGGTTTCCATAAGCGCCCGCAGACGTCTGAGGGGGCCCATCCTGTTCCGTAAGGATCCACAGGGCTCTGTAGAGAGTCATAGGTTCCCTAGAAGCCTGTAGAGTACCGCAGGAGCCAGTAGTGTTCTGTAGGGGCCCGTAGGGTTCCTTCCATAGGAGCTGGCAGTGTTCCCTAGGGTCCTCTAGGGTTGAGTAAGTGCCCGCAGGAGTCTGTAGGAATCCATGAGATTCTGTAAGGTTCTGGAGGGTTCTGCAGGGTTCCGTAGGGGCCCGTAGAGTTCCGTAGTGGCTGGTAACGTTCCCTAGGGCCCTGTACCATTCCGTAACTGCCTGCAAGGGTCTTTAGGCTTCCGTAGGGGTTGGTAGGGTTCCATAAAGTTCCGTGGGTTCCTGCAGAGTTCTGCAAGTGCCCGCAAGGGACTGTCGGGGCCCACAGAGTTTCTGTCAGGTTCCGTAGAGTCCCGTAGGGGCCATAGGTTTCCGTAGCGGCTGGTAGTATTCCGTAGGGGTCTGTAGGGTTCCGTAGCACCTGCAGTGTTCTGTAAGAGCCCATAGGGTTTGAGTGAGGTTCTGTTGTGTTTCTAAGGGTCTTGTAGAGTGCTGTCGGGTCCTGGAGTATTCTGTAGCGTTCCAGAGGGGCTCGTAGGGTTCCGTTGAAATCTGTAGGCTTCCCTAGGGGCCCGTGGAGTCCCGTAGATTTCTGTAGGGACCTGTAGGGTTGTGTAAGTGCCCGCAGGGGTTGGTAGGAGCTTGTAGGGTGCCATAAGTTTCCAGAGGGTTGTGTAGGGTTCCGTAGGGGCCTGTGGTGTTCTCTAGGGGCCTGTAGAGTCTCGTACGGTTCCGTAGGGGCCTGTGGTGTTCCCTAGGGGCCAGTAGAGTCTCGTACGGTTCCGTAGGCGCCTGTAGTGTTCCCTAGGGTCCTGTAGAGTCTGTAGTTTTCCCGGTGGCACTCGCCGGCGCTGGGTGGTAGCGCGTCGAGCTCGGGAGATCGCCTGGCGGCAACCCGACGCGCAGTGTCAACGAGTGGCGATACCGGGAGAGCGCTCGGCGGCACTCGGAGGCGCACGATGGTAGTGCGGCGAGCTCGGCAGAGCGCCCGGCGGCACCCAGAAAAGCGGGGTGACGGAGCAGCGATATGGGAGAACGCTCAGTGGCACTAGGAGGCGCGCGGTGGTACCTCGGCGAGATACCGAGAGTGCCCGGTGGCACTCGCCGGCGCACGGTGGTAGCGCGACGAGCTAGGGAGAGCGTCCGGCGGCACCCGGGGAACGGGATGAGCGTGCGTCGGGTCGACCGGACGCACAGCGGCACCTGGAGGCGCACGGTGGTAGTGCGGCGAGCTCGGCAGAGCGCCCGGCGGCACCCCGAGGAGCGGGATGAGCGTGCGTCGGGTCGACCGGACGCACAGCGGCACCTGGAGGCGCACGGTGGTAGTGCGGCGAGCTCGGCAGAGCGCCCGGCGGCACCCCGAGCACCGTGGTGAAGGAGCGGCGATATCGGGAGAGCGCTCGTCCGCACTCGGAGGCGCGCAGTGGTACCGCGGCTAGATCCCGAGAGCACCCAGCAGTACTCGCATGCGCAGGGTGGAGCGCGACGAGCTCGGGAGAGCGTCCCGCGGCACCCCGAGGAGCAGGATGACCGTGCGTCGGGTTGACCGGACGCACAGCGGCACCTGGAGGCGCACGGTGGTAGTGCGGCAAGCTCGGGAGTGCGCCCGGCTGCACCCAGACAAGCGGGGTGAAAGAGCGGCGATATCGGGAGAGCGCTCAGCGGCACTCGGAGGCGCGCGGTGGTACTGCTGCGAGCGCGGCTGATCTCCCGGCGGCACCCCGAGCACCGTGGTGAAGGTGACGCGCGGAAACAAACATTACAACTCGCAGAGAGTTATAAAGCAGGTATGTTTATTGCGGCGCTGGGTGCAAGGGGGATTTCTCCGCCAAACTTGTACACCGGTTTGTGAAGCAAGCGTCCATTTATGGTAAAAAGCATACATATTCATTATGGTGGGCAGGTTATTAAAATTAAAGGCGTTACTATTCTAATTATTTCCAAGAACTCATTATCAAAAATCTCCTCCCCTGTCCTGACCAGATGGACACCTTTCCCAGACAGTTAGGTTCCTTCTCAGCACCTCCTTAGCATGCAGCTGCTCCCGCTATCTTATACACAAAGCCATTTCTTTATCTTGGAATTCTGGGGCCCCGAGCTTTTGTTCTTTCCCAGACTGTAATACATCCGCACTAACAAACTGTAACCGTTCGTTTTCTGAATCAAAGGAGCGGCGATATCGGGAGAGCGCTCGGCGGCACTCGGAGGCGCGCTGTGGTACCGCGGCAAGATCCCGAGACCACCCAGAGGCACTCGCATGCGCAGGGTGGAGCGCGACGAGCTCGGGAGAGCGCCCGGAGGCACCCCGAGGAGCGGGATGAGCGTGCGTTGGGTCGACCGGACGCACAGCGGCACCTGGAGGTGCACGGTGGTAGTGCGGCGAGCTCGGCAGAGCACCCGGCGGCACCCAGACAAGCGGGGTGAAGGAGCGGCGATATCGGGAGAGCGCTCAGCGGCACTTGGAGGCACGCGGTGGTACCACTGTGAGCTCGGCAGTGCGCCCGGCGGCACCCCAGGCACTGTGGTGAAGGAGCAGCGATATCGGGAGAGCGCTCGGCGGCACTCGGAGGCGCGCTGTGGTACCGCGGCGAGATCCCGAGAGTGCCCGCTGGCACTTGCCGGCGCACGGTGGTAGCGCGGAGAGCTCAGCAGAGTGCCCGGCAGCACCCCGAGGAGCGGGATGAGCGTGCGTCGGGTGGACCGGACACAGAGCGGCACTCGGAGGCGCACGGCGGCACCCCGAGGAGCTTGGGAGAGCGCCCGGTGGCACCCCGAGGAGCGGGATGAACGTGCGTCAGGTCGACCGGACGCACAGCGGCACCTGGAGGCGCACGGTGGTAGTGCGGCAAGCTCGGGAAAGCGCCCGGCGTCACCCAGACAAGCAGGGTGAAGGAGCGGCGATATCGGGAGAGCGTTCAGCGGCACTCGGAGGCACGCAGTGGTACTGCTGCGAGCTCGGCAGTGCGCCCGGCGGCATCCCGAGCACTGTGGTGAAGGAGCGGCGATATCGGGAGAGCGCCTGGCGGCACCCCGACGTGCGGGGTCAACGAGTGGCGATACCGGGAGAGCGCTCGGCGGCACTCGGAGGCGCACGGTGGTACCGCGGCGAGATCCCGAGAGCACCCAGCGGCACTCACATGCGCAGGGTGGAGCGCGAAGAGCTCGGGAGAGCGTCCGGCGGCACCCCGAGGAGCGGGATGAGCGTGCGTCGGGTCGACCGGACGTACAGCGGCACCCGGAAGCTCACGGTGGTAGCGCGGCGAGCTCGGAAGAGCCCCGTAGCACCCCGAAGAGCGGGGTGAAGGATCGGCGTGATCGGGAGGAGGCAGAGCGACAGCCGGAGGCGCAGGGTGGTAGCGCGGTGAGCTCGGACAGTGCCCGGCGGCACCCCGAAGAGCGCGCTGAGGGCACGGGTGAGTCGGACGAGGACTCGTCGGCACCCCGAAGGGCGGGGGGAGCGGCTCGGGCAGGTGGGACGTGCGCCCGTCACCATCCCGAGGGGTGGGTTAAGGCTCGGCGGGATCGAGTTGGCGCCCGACGGCACCTGGAGGGGTGGGATGAGGGTGCGTCGGGGTTGGGAGGATGTGCAGCGCCACCCGGAGGCACAGAGCGGTAGCGCAGCAAGCTCGGCAGAGCGCCCGGAGGCACCCTGCCGAGCGGGGTGTATATACGGAGCGGTCGGAAGGCGCACTGCGACACCTGGAGGAGCACGGTAGTAGCGCGGCGAGCTCGGGAGAGCCCCGCATCACCCTGAAGAGCGGGGTGATGAATCGGCGTGGTCGGGAGGATGCGCAGCAACACGCAGAGGCGCACGCTGGTACAACGGCGAGCTCGGACAATGGTTCCAGAGCTCGGGACTCTGTAGGGTTCCAGAGGGGCTCGTAGGGTTCCGTCAAAATCTGTAGGCTTCCCTAGAGGCCCATAGAGTCCCGTAGATTGCCGTAGGGACCTGTAGGGTTGTGTCAGTGCCCGCAGGGTTTGTAGGGTGCCATATGTTTCCGGAGGGTTGTGTAGGGTTCCGTAGGGGCCTGTGGTGTTCCCTAGGGGCCTGTAGAGTCTCGTAGAGTTCCGTAGGGTCCTGTAGGTTTCCATAAGCGCCCGCAGAGGTCTGAAGGGGCCCGTCCTGTTCCGTAAGGATCCACAGGGCTCCGTAGAGCTTCGTAGGTTTCCTAGAGGCCTGTAGAGTACCGCAGGAGCCAGTAGTGTTCTGTAGGGGCCCGTAGGGTTCCTTCCATAGGGGCTGGCAGTGTTCCGTAGGGGCCTCTAGGATTGTGTAAGTGCCCGCAGGAGTCTGTGGGATTCTGTAAGGTTCCGGAGGGTTCTGCAGGGTTCCGTAGGGGCCCGTAGAGTTCCATAGTGGCTGGTAAAGTTCCGTAGGGCCCTGTGGGGTTCTGTAGGGACCTGTAGGGTTCCGTAGGGGCCTGCAGGGTTTCGTAGGCACCTGCAGTGTTCTCTAGGAGCCCATAGGGTTTTAGTGAGTTTCTGTTGTGTCGCTAAGGGTCTTGTAGAGTGCTGTCGGGTCCTGTAGTGTTCTGTAGGGTTCCAGAGGGGCTCGTAGGGTACTGTCAAAATCTGTAGGCTTCCCTAGGGGCCCGTAGAGTCCCGTAGATTTCCGTAGGGGCCTGTAGGGTTGTGTAAGTGCCCGCAGGGGTTGGTAGGAGCTTGTAGGGTGCCATATGTTTCCGGAGGGTTGTGTAGGGTTCCGTAGGGGCCTGTGGTGTTCCCTAGGGGCCTGTAGAGTCTCGTACCGTTCCGTAGGGGCCTGTAGTGTTCCCTAGGGGCCTGTAGAGTCTCGTAGAGTTCCGTAGGGTCCTGTAGGTTTCCATAAGCGCCCGCAGAGGTCTGAAGGGGCCCGTACTGTTCCGTAAGGATCCACAGGGCTCTGTAGAGAGTCATAGGTTCCCTAGAAGCCTGTAGAGTACCGCAGGAGCCAGTAGTGTTCTGTAGGGGCCCGTAGGGTTCTTTCCATAGGGGCTGGCAGTGTTCCGTAGGGTCCTCTAGGGTTGAGTAAGTGCCTGCAGGAGTCTGTAGGAATCCGTGGGATTCTGTAAGGTTCTGCAGGGTTCTGCAGGGTTCCGTAGGGGCCCGTAGAGTTCCGTAGTGGCTGGTAAAGTTCCCTAGGGCCCTGTACCGTTCGGTAATTGCCTGCAATGGTCTTTAGGCTTCCGTAGGGGCTGGTAGGGTTCCATAAAGTTCCGTGGGTTCCTGCAGAGTTCTGCAAGTGCCCGCAAGGGCCTGTAGGGGCGCACAGTGTTTCTGTCAGGTTCCGTAGAGTTCCGTAGGGGCCATAGGTTTCCGTAGTGGCTGGTAGTATTCCGTCTGTAGGTTTCCGTAGGCACCTGCAGTGTTCTGTAGGAGCCCATAGGGTTTTAGTGAGGTTCCGTTGTGTTGCTAAGGGTCTTGTAGAGTGCTGTCGGGTCCTGGAGTATTCTGTAGGGTTCCAGAGGGGCTCGTAGGGTTCCGTCAAAATCTGTAGGCTTCCCTAGGGGCCCGTGGAGTCCCGTAGATTTCCGTAGGGGCCTGTAGGGTTGTGTAAGTGCCCGCAGGGCTTGGTAGGAGCTTGTAGGGTGCCATATGTTTCCGGAGGGTTGTGTAGGGTTCCGTAGGGGCCTGTGGTGTTCTCTAGGGGCCTGTAGAGTCTCGTACGGTTCCGTAGGGGCCTGTAGTGTTCCCTAGGGGCCTGTAGAGTCTCGTACAGTTCCGTAGGGTCCTGTAGGTTTCCATAAGCGCCCGCAGAGGTCTGAAGGGGCCCGTCCTGTTCCGTAAGGATCCACAGGGCTCCGTAGAGCTTCGTAGGTTTCCTAGAGGCCTGTAGAGTACCGCAGGAGCCAGTAGTGTTCTGTAGGGGCCCGTAGGGTTCCTTCCATAGGGGCTGGCAGTGTTCCGTAGGGGCCTCTAGGATTGTGTAAGTGCCCGCAGGAGTCTGTGGGATTCTGTAAGGTTCCGGAGGGTTCTGCAGGGTTCCGTAGGGGCCCGTAGAGTTCCGTAGTGGCTGGTAAAGTTCCGTAGGGCCCTGTGGGGTTCTGTATGGACCTGTAGGGTTCCGTAGGGGCCTGCAGGGTTTCGTAGGCACCTGCAGTGTTCTCTAGGAGCCCATAGGGTTTTAGTGAGTTTCTGTTGTGTCGCTAAGGGTCTTGTAGAGTGCTGTCGGGTCCTGTAGTGTTCTGTAGGGTTCCAGAGGGGCTCGTAGGGTACCGTCAAAATCTGTAGGCTTCCCTAGGGGCCCGTAGAGTCCCGTAGATTTCCGTAGGGGCCTCTAGGGTTGTGTAAGTGCCCGCAGGGGTTGGTAGGAGCTTGTAGGGTGCCCTATGTTTCCGGAGGGTTGTGTAGGGTTCCGTAGGGGCCTGTGGTGTTCCCTAGGGGCCTGTAGAGTCTCGTACAGTTCCGTAGGGTCCTGTAGGTTTCCATAAGCGCCCGCAGAGGTCTGAAGGGGCCCGTACTGTTCCGTAAGGATCCACAGGGCTCTGTAGAGAGTCATAGGTTCCCTAGAAGCCTGTAGAGTACCGCAGGAGCCAGTAGTGTTCTGTAGGGGCCCGTAGGGTTCTTTCCATAGGGGCTGGCAGTGTTCCGTAGGGTCCTCTAGGGTTGAGTAAGTGCCTGCAGGAGTCTGTAGGAATCCGTGGGATTCTGTAAGGTTCTGGAGGGTTCTGCAGGGTTCCGTAGGGGCCCGTAGAGTTCCGTAGTGGCTGGTAAAGTTCCCTAGGGCCCTGTGGAGTTCTGTATGGACCTGTAGGGTTCTGTAGGGGCCTGCAGGGTTCTGTAAGTGCCCGCAGGTGTCTGTAGGGTTCCGTACGGGTCTGTAGGGTTCCGTAGGCACCTGCAGTGTTCTGTAAGAGCCCATAGGGTTTTAGTGAGGTTCCGTTGTGTTGCTAAGGGTCTTGTAGAGTGCTGTCGGGTCCTGGAGTATTCTGTAGGGTTCCAGAGGGGCTCGTAGGGTTCTGTCGAAATCTGTAGGCTTCCCTAGGGGCCCGTGGAGTCCCGTAGATTTCCGTAGGGGCCTGTAGGGTTGTGTAAGTGCCCGCAGGGGTTGGTAGGAGCTTGTAGGGTGCCATAAGTTTCCAGAGGGTTGTGTAGGGTTCCGTAGGGGCCTGTGGTGTTCCCTAGGGGCCTGTAGAGTCTCGTAGAGTTCCGTAGGGTCCTGTAGGTTTCCATAAGCGCCCTCAGAGGTCTGAGGGGGCCCATCCTGTTCCGTAAGGATCCACAGGGCTCCATAGAGCTTCGTAGGTTTCCTAGAGGCCTGTAGAGTACCGCAGGAGCCAGTAGTGTTCTGTAGGGGCCCGTAGGGTTCCTTCCATAGGGGCTGGCAGTGTTCCCTAGGGTCCTCTAGGGTTGAGTAAGTGCCCGCAGGAGTCTGTAGGAATCCATGAGATTCTGTAAGGTTCTGGAGGGTTCTGCAGGGTTCCGTAGGGGCCCGTAGAGTTCCGTAGTGGCTGGTAACGTTCCCTAGGGCCCTGTACCGTTCCGTAACTGCCTGCAAGGGTCTTTAGGATTCCGTAGGGGCTGGTAGGGTTCCATAAAGTTCCGTGGGTTCCTGCAGAGTTCTGCAAGTGCCCGCAAGGGACTGTCGGGGCCCACAGAGTTTCTGTCAGGTTCCGTAGAGTCCCGTAGGGGCCATAGGTTTCCGTAGCGGCTGGTAGTATTCCGTAGGGGTCTGTAGGGTTCCGTAGCACCTGCAGTGTTCTGTAAGAGCCCATAGGGTTTGAGTGAGGTTCTGTTGTGTTTCTAAGGGTCTTGTAGAGTGCTGTCGGGTCCTGTAGTGTTCTGTAGGGTTCCAGAGGGGCTCGTAGGGTACCGTCAAAATCTGTAGGCTTCCCTAGGGGCCCGTAGAGTCCCGTAGATTTCCGTAGGGGCCTCTAGGGTTGTGTAAGTGCCCGCAGGGGTTGGTAGGAGCTTGTAGGGTGCCCTATGTTTCCGGAGGGTTGTGTAGGGTTCCGTAGGGGCCTGTGGTGTTCCCTAGGGGCCTGTAGAGTCTCGTACCGTTCCGTAGGGGCCTGTAGTGTTCCCTAGGGGCCTGTAGAGTCTCGTAGAGTTCCGTAGGGTCCTGTAGGTTTCCATAAGCGCCCGCAGAGGTCTGAAGGGGCCCGTACTGTTCCGTAAGGATCCACAGGGCTCTGTAGAGAGTCATAGGTTCCCTAGAAGCCTGTAGAGTACCGCAGGAGCCAGTAGTGTTCTGTAGGGGCCCGTAGGGTTCTTTCCATAGGGGCTGGCAGTGTTCCGTAGGGTCCTCTAGGGTTGAGTAAGTGCCTGCAGGAGTCTGTAGGAATCCGTGGGATTCTGTAAGGTTCTGGAGGGTTCTGCAGGGTTCCGTAGGGGCCCGTAGAGTTCCGTAGTGGCTGGTAAAGTTCCCTAGGGCCCTGTGGAGTTCTGTATGGACCTGTAGGGTTCTGTAGGGGCCTGCAGGGTTCTGTAAGTGCCCGCAGGTGTCTGTAGGGTTCCGTACGGGTCTGTAGGGTTCCGTAGGCACCTGCAGTGTTCTGTAAGAGCCCATAGGGTTTTAGTGAGGTTCCGTTGTGTTGCTAAGGGTCTTGTAGAGTGCTGTCGGGTCCTGGAGTATTCTGTAGGGTTCCAGAGGGGCTCGTAGGGTTCTGTCGAAATCTGTAGGCTTCCCTAGGGGCCCGTGGAGTCCCGTAGATTTCCGTAGGGGCCTGTAGGGTTGTGTAAGTGCCCGCAGGGGTTGGTAGGAGCTTGTAGGGTGCCATAAGTTTCCAGAGGGTTGTGTAGGGTTCCGTAGGGGCCTGTGGTGTTCCCTAGGGGCCTCTAGAGTCTCGTACAGTTCCGTAGGGTCCTGTAGGTTTCCATAAGCGCCCGCAGAGGTCTGAGGGGGCCCATCCTGTTCCGTAAGGATCCACAGGGCTCCATAGAGCTTCGTAGGTTTCCTAGAGGCCTGTAGAGTACCGCAGGAGCCAGTAGTGTTCTGTAGGGGCCCGTAGGGTTCCTTCCATAGGGGCTGGCAGTGTTCCGTAGGGTCCTCTAGGGTTGAGTAAGTGCCCGCAGGAGTCTGTAGGAATCCATGAGATTCTGTAAGGTTCTGGAGGGTTCTGCAGGGTTCCGTAGGGGCCCGTAGAGTTCCGTAGTGGCTGGTAACGTTCCCTAGGGCCCTGTACCGTTCCGTAACTGCCTGCAAGGGTCTTTAGGCTTCCGTAGGGGCTGGTAGGGTTCCATAAAGTTCCGTGGGTTCCTGCAGAGTTCTGCAAGTGCCCGCAAGGGACTGTCGGGGCCCACAGAGTTTCTGTCAGGTTCCGTAGAGTCCCGTAGGGGCCATAGGTTTCCGTAGCGGCTGGTAGTATTCCGTAGGGGTCTGTAGGGTTCCGTAGCACCTGCAGTGTTCTGTAAGAGCCCATAGGGTTTGAGTGAGGTTCTGTTGTGTTTCTAAGGGTCTTGTAGAGTGCTGTCGGGTCCTGGAGTATTCTGTAGCGTTCCAGAGGGGCTCGTAGGGTTCCGTTGAAATCTGTAGGGTTCCCTAGGGGCCCGTGGAGTCCCGTAGATTTCCGTAGGGACCTGTAGGGTTGTGTAAGTGCCCGCAGGGGTTGGTAGGAGCTTGTAGGGTGCCATAAGTTTCCAGAGGGTTGTGTAGGGTTCCGTAGGGGCCTGTGGTGTTCCCTAGCGGCCTGTAGAGTCTCGTACGGTTCCGTAGGGGCCTGTGGTGTTCCCTAGGGCCCTGAAGAGTCTGTAGTTTTCCCGGTGGCACTCGCCGGCGCTGGGTGGTAGCGCGTCGAGCTCGGGAGATCGCCTGGCGGCAACCCGACGCGCAGTGTCAACGAGTGGCGATACCGGGAGAGCGCTCGGCGGCACTCGGAGGCGCACGATGGTAGTGCGGCGAGCTCGGCAGAGCGCCCGGCGGCACCCAGAAAAGCGGGGTGACGGAGCAGCGATATGGGAGAACGCTCAGTGGCACTAGGAGGCGCGCGGTGGTACCTCGGCGAGATACCGAGAGTGCCCGGTGGCACTCGCCGGCGCACGGTGGTAGCGCGACGAGCTAGGGAGAGCGTCCGGCGGCACCCGGGGAACGGGATGAGCGTGCGTCGGGTCGACCGGACGCACAGCGGCACCTGGAGGCGCACGGTGGTAGTGCGGCGAGCTCGGCAGAGCGCCCGGCGGCACCCCGAGGAGCGGGATGAGCGTGCGTCGGGTCGACCGGACGCACAGCGGCACCTGGAGGCGCACGGTGGTAGTGCGGCGAGCTCGGCAGAGCGCCCGGCGGCACCCCGAGCACCGTGGTGAAGGAGCGGCGATATCGGAAGAGCGCTCGTCCGCACTCGGAGGCGTGCAGTGGTACCGCGGCTAGATCCCGAGAGCACCCAGCAGTACTCGCATGCGCAGGGTGGAGCGCGACGAGCTCGGGAGAGCGTCCCGCGGCACCCCGAGGAGCAGGATGACCGTGCGTCGGGTTGACCGGACGCACAGCGGCACCTGGAGGCGCACGGTGGTAGTGCGGCAAGCTCGGGAGTGCGCCCGGCTGCACCCAGACAAGCGGGGTGAAAGAGCGGCGATATCGGGAGAGCGCTCAGCGGCACTCGGAGGCGCGCGGTGGTACTGCTGCGAGCGCGGCTGATCTCCCGGCGGCACCCCGAGCACCGTGGTGAAGGTGACGCGCGGAAACAAACATTACAACTCGCAGAGAGTTATAAAGCAGGTATGTTTATTGCGGCGCTGGGTGCAAGGGGGATTTCTCCGCCAAACTTGTACACCGGTTTGTGAAGCAAGCGTCCATTTATGGTAAAAAGCATACATATTCATTATGGTGGGCAGGTTATTAAAATTAAAGGCGTTACTATTCTAATTATTTCCAAGAACTCATTATCAAAAATCTCCTCCCCTGTCCTGACCAGATGGACACCTTTCCCAGACAGTTAGGTTCCTTCTCAGCACCTCCTTAGCATGCAGCTGCTCCCGCTATCTTATACACAAAGCCATTTCTTTATCTTGGAATTCTGGGGCCCCGAGCTTTTGTTCTTTCCCAGACTGTAATACATCCGCACTAACAAACTGTAACCGTTCGTTTTCTGAATCAAAGGAGCGGCGATATCGGGAGAGCGCTCGGCGGCACTCGGAGGCGCGCTGTGGTACCGCGGCAAGATCCCGAGACCACCCAGAGGCACTCGCATGCGCAGGGTGGAGCGCGACGAGCTCGGGAGAGCGCCCAGAGGCACCCCGAGGAGCGGGATGAGCGTGCGTTGGGTCGACCGGACGCACAGCGGCACCTGGAGGTGCACGGTGGTAGTGCGGCGAGCTCGGCAGAGCACCCGGCGGCACCCAGACAAGCGGGGTGAAGGAGCGGCGATATCGGGAGAGCGCTCAGCGGCACTTGGAGGCACGCGGTGGTACCACTGTGAGCTCGGCAGTGCGCCCGGCGGCACCCCAGGCACTGTGGTGAAGGAGCAGCGATATCGGGAGAGCGCTCGGCGGCACTCGGAGGCGCGCTGTGGTACCGCGGCGAGATCCCGAGAGTGCCCGCTGGCACTTGCCGGCGCACGGTGGTAGCGCGGAGAGCTCAGCAGAGTGCCCGGCAGCACCCCGAGGAGCGGGATGAGCGTGCGTCGGGTGGACCGGACACAGAGCGGCACTCGGAGGCGCACGGCGGCACCCCGAGGAGCTTGGGAGAGCGCCCGGTGGCACCCCGAGGAGCGGGATGAACGTGCGTCAGGTCGACCGGACGCACAGCGGCACCTGGAGGTGCACGGTGGTAGTGCGGCAAGCTCGGGAAAGCGCCCGGCGTCACCCAGACAAGCAGGGTGAAGGAGCGGCGATATCGGGAGAGCGTTCAGCGGCACTTGGAGGCACGCGGTGGTACCACTGTGAGCTCGGCAGTGCGCCCGGCGGCATCCCGAGCACTGTGGTGAAGGAGCGGCGATATCGGGAGAGCGCCTGGCGGCACCCCGACGTGCGGGGTCAACGAGTGGCGATACCGGGAGAGCGCTCGGCGGCACTCGGAGGCGCACGGTGGTACCGCGGCGAGATCCCGAGAGCACCCAGCGGCACTCACATGCGCAGGGTGGAGCGCGAAGAGCTCGGGAGAGCGTCCGGCGGCACCCCGAGGAGCGGGATGAGCGTGCGTCGGGTCGACTGGACGTACAGCGGCACCCGGAAGCTCACGGTGGTAGCGCGGCGAGCTCGGAAGAGCCCCGTAGCACCCCGAAGAGCGGGGTGAAGGATCGGCGTGATCGGGAGGAGGCAGAGCGACAGCCGGAGGCGCAGGGTGGTAGCGCGGTGAGCTCGGACAGTGCCCGGCGGCACCCCGAAGAGCGCGCTGAGGGCACGGGTGAGTCGGACGAGGACTCGTCGGCACCCCGAAGGGCGGGGGGAGCGGCTCGGGCAGGTGGGACGTGCGCCCGTCACCATCCCGAGGGGTGGGTTAAGGCTCGGCGGGATCGAGTTGGCGCCCGACGGCACCTGGAGGGGTGGGATGAGGGTGCGTCGGGGTTGGGAGGATGTGCAGCGCCACCCGGAGGCACAGAGCGGTAGCGCAGCAAGCTCGGCAGAGCGCCCGGAGGCACCCTGCCGAGCGGGGTGTATATACGGAGCGGTCGGAAGGCGCACTGCGACACCTGGAGGAGCACGGTAGTAGCGCGGCGAGCTCGGGAGAGCCCCGCATCACCCTGAAGAGCGGGGTGATGAATCGGCGTGGTCGGGAGGATGCGCAGCAACACGCAGAGGTGCACGCTGGTACAACGGCGAGCTCGGATAATGGTTCCAGAGCTCGGGACTCTGTAGGGTTCCAGAGGGGCTCGTAGGGTTCCGTCAAAATCTGTAGGCTTCCCTAGGGGCCCATAGAGTCCCGTAGATTGCCGTAGGGACCTGTAGGGTTGTGTCAGTGCCCGCAGGGTTTGTAGGGTGCCATATGTTTCCGGAGGGTTGTGTAGGGTTCCGTAGGGGCCTGTGGTGTTCCCTAGGGGCCTGTAGAGTCTCGTACAGTTCCGTAGGGGCCTGTAGTGTTCCCTAGGGGCCTGTAGAGTCTCGTACAGTTCCGTAGGGTCCTGTAGGTTTCCATAAGTGCCCGCAGAGGTCTGAAGGGGCCCGTACTGTTCCGTAAGGATCCATAGGGTTCCGTAGAGCTTCGTAGGTTTCCTAGAGGCCTGTAGAGTACTGCAGGAGCCAGTAGTGTTCTGTAGGGGCCCGTAGGGTTCCTTCCATAGGGGCTGGCAGTGTTCCGTAGGGGCCTCTAGGGTTGTGTAAGTGCCCGCAGGAGTCTGTAGGAATCCGTGGGATTCTGTAAGGTTCCGGAGGGTTCTGCAGGGTTCTGTAGGGGCCCGTAGAGTTCCGTAGTGGCTGGTAAAGTTCCCTAGGGCCCTGTACCGTTCGGTAATTGCCTGCAATGGTCTTTAGGCTTCCGTAGGGGCTGGTAGGGTTCCATAAAGTTCCGTGGGTTCCTGCAGAGTTCTGCAAGTGCCCGCAAGGGCCTGTAGGGGCGCACAGTGTTTCTGTCAGGTTCCGTAGAGTTCCGTAGGGGCCATAGGTTTCCGTAGTGGCTGGTAGTATTCCGTCTGTAGGTTTCCGTAGGCACCTGCAGTGTTCTGTAGGAGCCCATAGGGTTTTAGTGAGGTTCCGTTGTGTTGCTAAGGGTCTTGTAGAGTGCTGTCGGGTCCTGGAGTATTCTGTAGGGTTCCAGAGGGGCTCGTAGGGTTCCGTCAAAATCTGTAGGCTTCCCTAGGGGCCCGTGGAGTCCCGTAGATTTCCGTAGGGGCCTGTAGGGTTGTGTAAGTGCCCGCAGGGCTTGGTAGGAGCTTGTAGGGTGCCATATGTTTCCGGAGGGTTGTGTAGGGTTCCGTAGGGGCCTGTGGTGTTCTCTAGGGGCCTGTAGAGTCTCGTACGGTTCCGTAGGGGCCTGTAGTGTTCCCTAGGGGCCTATAGAGTCTCGTACAGTTTCGGTAGGGTCCTGTAGGTTTCCATAAGCGCCCGCAGAGGTCTGAAGGGGCCCGTCCTGTTCCGTAAGGATCCACAGGGCTCCGTAGAGCTTCGTAGGTTTCCTAGAGGCCTGTAGAGTACCGCAGGAGCCAGTAGTGTTCTGTAGGGGCCCGTAGGGTTCCTTCCATAGGGGCTGGCAGTGTTCCGTAGGGGCCTCTAGGATTGTGTAAGTGCCCGCAGGAGTCTGTGGGATTCTGTAAGGTTCCGGAGGGTTCTGCAGGGTTCCGTAGGGGCCCGTAGAGTTCCGTAGTGGCTGGTAAAGTTCCCTAGGGCCCTGTGGGGTTCTGTATGGACCTGTAGGGTTCCGTAGGGGCCTGCAGGGTTTCGTAGGCACCTGCAGTGTTCTCTAGGAGCCCATAGGGTTTTAGTGAGTTTCTGTTGTGTCGCTAAGGGTCTTGTAGAGTGCTGTCGCGTCCTGTAGTGTTCTGTAGGGTTCCAGAGGGGCTCGTAGGGTACTGTCAAAATCTGTAGGGTTCCCTAGGGGCTCGTACAGTCCCGTAGATTTCCGTAGGGGCCTGTAGGGTTGTGTAAGTGCCCGCAGGGGTTGGTAGGAGCTTGTAGGGTGCCATATGTTTCCGGAGGGTTGTGTAGGGTTCCGTAGGGGCCTGTGGTGTTCCCTAGGGGCCTGTAGAGTCTCGTACCGTTCCGTAGGGGCCTGTAGTGTTCCCTAGGGGCCTGTAGAGTCTCGTAGAGTTCCGTAGGGTCCTGTAGGTTTCCATAAGCGCCCGCAGAGGTCTGAAGGGGCCCGTCCTGTTCCGTAAGGATCCACAGGGCTCTGTAGAGAGTCATAGGTTCCCTAGAAGCCTGTAGAGTACCGCAGGAGCCAGTAGTGTTCTGTAGGGGCCCGTAGGGTTCTTTCCATAGGGGCTGGCAGTGTTCCGTAGGGTCCTCTAGGGTTGAGTAAGTGCCTGCAGGAGTCTGTAGGAATCCGTGGGATTCTGTAAGGTTCTGGAGGGTTCTGCAGGGTTCCGTAGGGGCCCGTAGAGTTCCGTAGTGGCTGGTAAAGTTCCCTAGGGCCCTGTGGAGTTCTGTATGGACCTGTAGGGTTCTGTAGGGGCCTGCAGGGTTCTGTAAGTGCCCGCAGGTGTCTGTAGGGTTCCGTACGGGTCTGTAGGGTTCCGTAGGCACCTGCAGTGTTCTGTAAGAGCCCATAGGGTTTTAGTGAGGTTCCGTTGTGTTGCTAAGGGTCTTGTAGAGTGCTGTCGGGTCCTGGAGTATTCTGTAGGGTTCCAGAGGGGCTCGTAGGGTTCTGTCGAAATCTGTAGGCTTCCCTAGGGGCCCGTGGAGTCCCGTAGATTTCCGTAGGGGCCTGTAGGGTTGTGTAAGTGCCCGCAGGGGTTGGTAGGAGCTTGTAGGGTGCCATAAGTTTCCAGAGGGTTGTGTAGGGTTCCGTAGGGGCCTGTGGTGTTCCCTAGGGGCCTCTAGAGTCTCGTACAGTTCCGTAGGGTCCTGTAGGTTTCCATAAGCGCCCGCAGAGGTCTGAGGGGGCCCATCCTGTTCCGTAAGGATCCACAGGGCTCCATAGAGCTTCGTAGGTTTCCTAGAGGCCTGTAGAGTACCGCAGGAGCCAGTAGTGTTCTGTAGGGGCCCGTAGGGTTCCTTCCATAGGGGCTGGCAGTGTTCCCTAGGGTCCTCTAGGGTTGAGTAAGTGCCCGCAGGAGTCTGTAGGAATCCATGAGATTCTGTAAGGTTCTGGAGGGTTCTGCAGGGTTCCGTAGGGGCCCGTAGAGTTCCGTAGTGGCTGGTAACGTTCCCTAGGGCCCTGTACCGTTCCGTAACTGCCTGCAAGGGTCTTTAGGCTTCCGTAGGGGCTGGTAGGGTTCCATAAAGTTCCGTGGGTTCCTGCAGAGTTCTGCAAGTGCCCGCAAGGGACTGTCGGGGCCCACAGAGTTTCTGTCAGGTTCTGTAGAGTCCCGTATGGGCCATAGGTTTCCATAGCGGCTGGTAGTATTCCGTAGGGGTCTGTAGGGTTCCGTAGCACCTGCAGTGTTCTGTAAGAGCCCATAGGGTTTGAGTGAGGTTCTGTTGTGTTTCTAAGGGTCTTGTAGAGTGCTGTCGGGTCCTGGAGTATTCTGTAGCGTTCCAGAGGGGCTCGTAGGGTTCCGTCAAAATCTGTAGGCTTCCCTAGGGGCCCGTGGAGTCCCGTAGATTTCCGTAGGGACCTGTAGGGTTGTGTAAGTGCCCGCAGGGGTTGGTAGGAGCTTGTAGGGTGCCATAAGTTTCCAGAGGGTTGTGTAGGGTTCCGTAGGGGCCTGTGGTGTTCCCTAGCGGCCTGTAGAGTCTCGTACGGTTCCGTAGGGGCCTGTGGTGTTCCCTAGGGCCCTGAAGAGTCTGTAGTTTTCCCGGTGGCACTCGCCGGCGCTGGGTGGTAGCGCGTCGAGCTCGGGAGATCGCCTGGCGGCAACCCGACGCGCAGTGTCAACGAGTGGCGATACCGGGAGAGCGCTCGGCGGCACTCGGAGGCGCACGATGGTAGTGCGGCGAGCTCGGCAGAGCGCCCGGCGGCACCCAGAAAAGCGGGGTGACGGAGCAGCGATATGGGAGAACGCTCAGTGGCACTAGGAGGCGCGCGGTGGTACCTCGGCGAGATACCGAGAGTGCCCGGTGGCACTCGCCGGCGCACGGTGGTAGCGCGACGAGCTAGGGAGAGCGTCCGGCGGCACCCGGGGAACGGGATGAGCGTGCGTCGGGTCGACCGGACGCACAGCGGCACCTGGAGGCGCACGGTGGTAGTGCGGCGAGCTCGGCAGAGCGCCCGGCGGCACCCCGAGGAGCGGGATGAGCGTGCGTCGGGTCGACCGGACGCACAGCGGCACCTGGAGGCGCACGGTGGTAGTGCGGCGAGCTCGGCAGAGCGCCCGGCGGCACCCCGAGCACCGTGGTGAAGGAGCGGCGATATCGGGAGAGCGCTCGTCCGCACTCGGAGGCGCGCAGTGGTACCGCGGCTAGATCCCGAGAGCACCCAGCAGTACTCGCATGCGCAGGGTGGAGCGCGACGAGCTCGGGAGAGCGTCCCGCGGCACCCCGAGGAGCAGGATGACCGTGCGTCGGGTTGACCGGACGCACAGCGGCACCTGGAGGCGCACGGTGGTAGTGCGGCAAGCTCGGGAGTGCGCCCGGCTGCACCCAGACAAGCGGGGTGAAAGAGCGGCGATATCGGGAGAGCGCTCAGCGGCACTCGGAGGCGCGCGGTGGTACTGCTGCGAGCGCGGCTGATCTCCCGGCGGCACCCCGAGCACCGTGGTGAAGGTGACGCGCGGAAACAAACATTACAACTCGCAGAGAGTTATAAAGCAGGTATGTTTATTGCGGCGCTGGGTGCAAGGGGGATTTCTCCGCCAAACTTGTACACCGGTTTGTGAAGCAAGCGTCCATTTATGGTAAAAAGCATACATATTCATTATGGTGGGCAGGTTATTAAAATTAAAGGCGTTACTATTCTAATTATTTCCAAGAACTCATTATCAAAAATCTCCTCCCCTGTCCTGACCAGATGGACACCTTTCCCAGACAGTTAGGTTCCTTCTCAGCACCTCCTTAGCATGCAGCTGCTCCCGCTATCTTATACACAAAGCCATTTCTTTATCTTGGAATTCTGGGGCCCCGAGCTTTTGTTCTTTCCCAGACTGTAATACATCCGCACTAACAAACTGTAACCGTTCGTTTTCTGAATCAAAGGAGCGGCGATATCGGGAGAGCGCTCGGCGGCACTCGGAGGCGCGCTGTGGTACCGCGGCAAGATCCCGAGACCACCCAGAGGCACTCGCATGCGCAGGGTGGAGCGCGACGAGCTCGGGAGAGCGCCCGGAGGCACCCCGAGGAGCGGGATGAGCGTGCGTTGGGTCGACCGGACGCACAGCGGCACCTGGAGGTGCACGGTGGTAGTGCGGCGAGCTCGGCAGAGCACCCGGCGGCACCCAGACAAGCGGGGTGAAGGAGCGGCGATATCGGGAGAGCGCTCAGCGGCACTTGGAGGCACGCGGTGGTACCACTGTGAGCTCGGCAGTGCGCCCGGCGGCACCCCAGGCACTGTGGTGAAGGAGCAGCGATATCGGGAGAGCGCTCGGCGGCACTCGGAGGCGCGCTGTGGTACCGCGGCGAGATCCCGAGAGTGCCCGCTGGCACTTGCCGGCGCACGGTGGTAGCGCGGAGAGCTCAGCAGAGTGCCCGGCAGCACCCCGAGGAGCGGGATGAGCGTGCGTCGGGTGGACCGGACACAGAGCGGCACTCGGAGGCGCACGGCGGCACCCCGAGGAGCTTGGGAGAGCGCCCGGTGGCACCCCGAGGAGCGGGATGAACGTGCGTCAGGTCGACCGGACGCACAGCGGCACCTGGAGGTGCACGGTGGTAGTGCGGCAAGCTCGGGAAAGCGCCCGGCGTCACCCAGACAAGCAGGGTGAAGGAGCGGCGATATCGGGAGAGCGTTCAGCGGCACTCGGAGGCACGCAGTGGTACTGCTGCGAGCTCGGCAGTGCGCCCGGCGGCATCCCGAGCACTGTGGTGAAGGAGCGGCGATATCGGGAGAGCGCCTGGCGGCACCCCGACGTGCGGGGTCAACGAGTGGCGATACCGGGAGAGCGCTCGGCGGCACTCGGAGGCGCACGGTGGTACCGCGGCGAGATCCCGAGAGCACCCAGCGGCACTCACATGCGCAGGGTGGAGCGCGAAGAGCTCGGGAGAGCGTCCGGCGGCACCCCGAGGAGCGGGATGAGCGTGCGTCGGGTCGACCGGACGTACAGCGGCACCCGGAAGCTCACGGTGGTAGCGCGGCGAGCTCGGAAGAGCCCCGTAGCACCCCGAAGAGCGGGGTGAAGGATCGGCGTGATCGGGAGGAGGCAGAGCGACAGCCGGAGGCGCAGGGTGGTAGCGCGGTGAGCTCGGACAGTGCCCGGCGGCACCCCGAAGAGCGCGCTGAGGGCACGGGTGAGTCGGACGAGGACTCGTCGGCACCCCGAAGGGCGGGGGGAGCGGCTCGGGCAGGTGGGACGTGCGCCCGTCACCATCCCGAGGGGTGGGTTAAGGCTCGGCGGGATCGAGTTGGCGCCCGACGGCACCTGGAGGGGTGGGATGAGGGTGCGTCGGGGTTGGGAGGATGTGCAGCGCCACCCGGAGGCACAGAGCGGTAGCGCAGCAAGCTCGGCAGAGCGCCCGGAGGCACCCTGCCGAGCGGGGTGTATATACGGAGCGGTCGGAAGGCGCACTGCGACACCTGGAGGAGCACGGTAGTAGCGCGGCGAGCTCGGGAGAGCCCCGCATCACCCTGAAGAGCGGGGTGATGAATCGGCGTGGTCGGGAGGATGCGCAGCAACACGCAGAGGCGCACGCTGGTACAACGGCGAGCTCGGATAATGGTTCCAGAGCTCGGGACTCTGTAGGGTTCCAGAGGGGCTCGTAGGGTTCCGTCAAAATCTGTAGGCTTCCCTAGGGGCCCGTAGAGTCCCGTAGATTGCCGTAGGGACCTGTAGGGTTGTGTCAGTGCCCGCAGGGTTTGTAGGGTGCCATATGTTTCCGGAGGGTTGTGTAGGGTTCCGTAGGGGCCTGTGGTGTTCCCTAGGGGCCTGTAGAGTCTCGTACGGTTCCGTAGGGGCCTGTAGTGTTCCCTAGGGGCCTGTAGAGTCTCGTACAGTTCCGTAGGGTCCTGTAGGCTTCCATAAGCGCCCGCAGAGGTCTGAAGGGGCCCGTCCTGTTCCGTAAGGATCCACAGGGCTCCGTAGAGCTTCGTAGGTTTCCTAGAGGCCTGTAGAGTACCGCAGGAGCCAGTAGTGTTCTGTAGGGGCCCGTAGGGTTCCTTCCATAGGGGCTGGCAGTGTTCCGTAGGGGCCTCTAGGATTGTGTAAGTGCCCGCAGGAGTCTGTGGGATTCTGTAAGGTTCCGGAGGGTTCTGCAGGGTTCCGTAGGGGCCCGTAGAGTTCCATAGTGGCTGGTAAAGTTCCGTAGGGCCCTGTGGGGTTCTGTATGGACCTGTAGGGTTCCGTAGGGGCCTGCAGGGTTTCGTAGGCGCCTGCAGTGTTCTGTAGGAGCCCATAGGGTTTTAGTGAGGTTCCGTTGTGTTGCTAAGGGTCTTGTAGAGTGCTGTCGGGTCCTGGAGTATTCTGTAGGGTTCCAGAGGGGCTCGTAGGGTTCCGTCAAAATCTGTGGGCTTCTCTAGGGGCCCATAGAGTCCCGTAGATTTCCGTAGGGGCCTGTAGGGTTGTGTAAGTGCCCGCAGGGTTTGTAGGGTGCCATATGTTTCCGGAGGGTTGTGTAGGGTTCCGTAGGGGCCTGTGGTGTTCCCTAGGGGCCTGTAGAGTCTCGTACAGTTCCGTAGGGTCCTGTAGGTTTCCATAAGCGCCCGCAGAGGTCTGAAGGGGCCCGTACTGTTCCGTAAGGATCCATAGGGTTCCGTAGAGCTTCGTAGGTTTCCTAGAGGCCTGTAGAGTACTGCAGGAGAGTAGTGTTCTGTAGGGGCCCGTAGGGTTCCTTCCATAGGGGCTGGCAGTGTTCCATAGGGGCCTCTAGGGTTGTGTAAGTGCCCGCAGGAGTCTGTAGGAATCCGTGGGATTCTGTAAGGTTCCGGAGGGTTCTGCAGGGTTCTGTAGGGGCCCGTAGAGTTCCGTAGTGGCTGGTAAAGTTCCCTAGGGCCCTGTACCGTTCGGTAATTGCCTGCAATGGTCTTTAGGCTTCCGTAGGGGCTGGTAGGGTTCCATAAAGTTCCGTGGGTTCCTGCAGAGTTCTGCAAGTGCCCGCAAGGGCCTGTAGGGGCGCACAGTGTTTCTGTCAGGTTCCGTAGAGTTCCGTAGGGGCCATAGGTTTCCGTAGTGGCTGGTAGTATTCCGTCTGTAGGTTTCCGTAGGCACCTGCAGTGTTCTGTAGGAGCCCACAGGGTTTTAGTGAGGTTCCGTTGTGTTGCTAAGGGTCTTGTAGAGTGCTGTCGGGTCCTGGAGTATTCTGTAGGGTTCCAGAGGGGCTCGTAGGGTTCCGTCAAAATCTGTAGGCTTCCCTAGGGGCCCGTGGAGTCCCGTAGATTTCCGTAGGGGCCTGTAGGGTTGTGTAAGTGCCCGCAGGGGTTGGTAGGAGCTTGTAGGGTGCCATATGTTTCCGGAGGGTTGTGTAGGGTTCCGTAGGGGCCTGTGGTGTTCCCTAGGGGCCTGTAGAGTCTCGTACGGTTCCGTAGGGGCCTGTAGTGTTCCCTAGGGGCCTGTAGAGTCTCGTACAGTTCCGTAGGGTCCTGTAGGTTTCCATAAGTGCCCGCAGAGGTCTGAAGGGGCCCGTCCTGTTCCGTAAGGATCCACAGGGCTCCGTAGAGCTTCGTAGGTTTCCTAGAGGCCTGTAGAGTACCGCAGGAGCCAGTAGTGTTCTGTAGGGGCCCGTAGGGTTCCTTCCATAGGGGCTGGCAGTGTTCCGTAGGGGCCTCTAGGATTGTGTAAGTGCCCGCAGGAGTCTGTGGGATTCTGTAAGGTTCCGGAGGGTTCTGCAGGGTTCCGTAGGGGCCCGTAGAGTTCCATAGTGGCTGGTAAAGTTCCGTAGGGCCCTGTGGGGTTCTGTATGGACCTGTAGGGTTCCGTAGGGGCCTGCAGGGTTTCGTAGGCGCCTGCAGTGTTCTGTAGGAGCCCATAGGGTTTTAGTGAGGTTCCGTTGTGTTGCTAAGGGTCTTGTAGAGTGCTGTCGGGTCCTGGAGTATTCTGTAGGGTTCCAGAGGGGCTCGTAGGGTTCCGTCAAAATCTGTGGGCTTCTCTAGGGGCCCATAGAGTCCCGTAGATTTCCGTAGGGGCCTGTAGGGTTGTGTAAGTGCCCGCAGGGTTTGTAGGGTGCCATATGTTTCCGGAGGGTTGTGTAGGGTTCCGTAGGGGCCTGTGGTGTTCCCTAGGGGCCTGTAGAGTCTCGTACAGTTCCGTAGGCTCCTGTAGGTTTCCATAAGCGCCCGCAGAGGTCTGAAGGGGCCCGTACTGTTCCGTAAGGATCCATAGGGTTCCGTAGAGCTTCGTAGGTTTCCTAGAGGCCTGTAGAGTACTGCAGGAGCCAGTAGTGTTCTGTAGGGGCCCGTAGGGTTCCTTCCATAGGGGCTGGCAGTGTTCCATAGGGGCCTCTAGGGTTGTGTAAGTGCCCGCAGGAGTCTGTAGGAATCCGTGGGATTCTGTAAGGTTCTGGAGGGTTCTGCAGGGTTCTGTAGGGGCCCGTAGAGTTCCGTAGTGGCTGGTAAAGTTCCCTAGGGCCCTGTACCGTTCGGTAATTGCCTGCAATGGTCTTTAGGCTTCCGTAGGGGCTGGTAGGGTTCCATAAAGTTCCGTGGGTTCCTGCAGAGTTCTGCAAGTGCCCGCAAGGGCCTGTAGGGGCGCACAGTGTTTCTGTCAGGTTCCGTAGAGTTCCGTAGGGGCCATAGGTTTCCGTAGTGGCTGGTAGTATTCCGTCTGTAGGTTTCCGTAGGCACCTGCAGTGTTCTGTAGGAGCCCATAGGGTTTTAGTGAGGTTCCGTTGTGTTGCTAAGGGTCTTGTAGAGTGCTGTCGGGTCCTGGAGTATTCTGTAGGGTTCCAGAGGGGCTCGTAGGGTTCCGTCAAAATCTGTGGGCTTCTCTAGGGGCCCATAGAGTCCCGTAGATTTCCGTAGGGGCCTGTAGGGTTGTGTAAGTGCCCGCAGGGTTTGTAGGGTGCCATATGTTTCCGGAGGGTTGTGTAGGGTTCCGTAGGGGCCTGTGGTGTTCCCTAGGGGCCTGTAGAGTCTCGTACAGTTCCGTAGGGGCCTGTAGTGTTCCCTAGGGGCCTATAGAGTCTCGTACAGTTCCGTAGGGTCCTGTAGGTTTCCATAAGTGCCCGCAGAGGTCTGAAGGGGCCCGTACTGTTCCGTAAGGATCCATAGGTTTCCGTAGAGCTTCGTAGGTTTCCTAGAGGCCTGTAGAGTACTGCAGGAGCCAGTAGTGTTCTGTAGGGGCCCGTAGGGTTCCTTCCATAGGGGCTGGCAGTGTTCCGTAGGGGCCTCTAGGGTTGTGTAAGTGCCCGCAGGAGTCTGTAGGAATCCGTGGGATTCTGTAAGGTTCCGGAGGGTTCTGCAGGGTTCTGTAGGGGCCCGTAGAGTTCCGTAGTGGCTGGTAAAGTTCCCTAGGGCCCTGTACCGTTCGGTAACTGCCTGCAATGGTCTTTAGGCTTCCGTAGGGGCTGGTAGGGTTCCATAAAGTTCCGTGGGTTCCTGCAGAGTTCTGCAAGTGCCCGCAAGGGCCTGTAGGGGCGCACAGTGTTTCTGTCAGGTTCCGTAGAGTTCCGTAGGGGCCATAGGTTTCCATAGTGGCTGGTAGTATTCCGTAGGGTTCCGTAGGCACCTGCAGTGTTCTGTAGGAGCCCATAGGGTTTTAGTGAGGTTCCGTTGTGTCGCTAAGGGTCTTGTAGTGTGCTGTCGGGTCCTGGAGTATTCTGTAGGGTTCCAGAGGGGCTCGTAGGGTTCCGTCGAAATCTGTAGGCTTCCCTAGGGGCCCATAGAGTCCCGTAGATTTCCGTAGGGACCTGTAGGGTTGTGTAAGTGCCCGCAGGGGTTGGTAGGAGCTTGTAGGGTTCCATAAGTTTCCAGAGAGTTGTGTAGGGTTCCGTAGGGGCCTGTGGTGTTCCCTAGGGGCCTGTAGAGTCTCGTACGGTTCCGTAGGGGCCTGTGGTGTTCCCTAGGGCCCTGAAGAGTCTGTAGTTTTCCCGGTGGCACTCGCCGGCGCTGGGTGGTAGCGCGTCGAGCTCGGGAGATCGCCTGGCGGCAACCCGACGCGCAGTGTCAACGAGTGGCGATACCGGGAGAGCGCTCGGCGGCACTCGGAGGCGCACGATGGTAGTGCGGCGAGCTCGGCAGAGCGCCCGGCGGCACCCAGAAAAGCGGGGTGACGGAGCAGCGATATGGGAGAACGCTCAGTGGCACTAGGAGGCGCGCGGTGGTACCGCGGCGAGATACCGAGAGTGCCCGGTGGCACTCCTCGCTGGCGCACGGTGGTAGCGTGACGAGCTAGGGAGAGCGTCCAGCGGCACCCGGGGAACGGGATGAGCGTGCGTCGGGTCGACCGGACGCACAGCGGCACCTGGAGGCGCACGGTGGTAGTGCGGCAAGCTTGTGAGAGCGCCCGGCGGCACCCCGAGGAGCGGGATGAGCGTGCGTCGGGTCGACCGGACGCACAGCGGCACCTGGAGGCGCACGGTGGTAGTGCGGCGAGCTCGGCAGAGCGCCCGGCGGCACCCCGAGCACCGTGGTGAAGGAGCGGCGATATCGGGAGAGCGCTCGGCCGCACTCGGAGGCGCGCAGTGGTACCGCGGCTAGATCCCGAGAGCACCCAGCGGTACTCGCATGCGCAGGGTGGAGCGCGACGAGCTCGGGAGAGCGTCCCGCGGCACCCCGAGGAGCAGGATGACCGTGCGACGGGTTGACCGGACGCACAGCGGCACCTGGAGGCGCACGGTGGTAGTGCGGCAAGCTTGTGAGAGCGCCCGGCTGCACCCAGACAAGCGGGGTGAAAGAGCGGCGATATCGGGAGAGCGCTCAGCGGCACTCGGAGGCGCGCGGGTGGTACCGCTGCGAGCGCGGCTGATCTCCCGGCGGCACCCTGAGCACCGTGGTGAAGGTGACGCGCGGAAACAAACATTACAACTCGCAGAGAGTTATAAAGCAGGTATGTTTATTGCGGCGCTGGGTGCAAGGGGGATTTCTCCGCCAAACTTGTACACCGGTTTGTGAAGCAAGCGTCCATTTATGGTAAAAAGCATACATATTCATTATGGTGGGCAGGTTATTAAAATTAAAGGCGTTACTATTCTAATTATTTCCAAGAACTCATTATCAAAAATCTCCTCCCCTGTCCTGACCAGATGGACACCTTTCCCAGACAGTTAGGTTCCTTCTCAGCACCTCCTTAGCATGCAGCTGCTCCCGCTATCTTATACACAAAGCCATTTCTTTATCTTGGAATTCTGGGGCCCCGAGCTTTTGTTCTTTCCCAGACTGTAATACATCCGCACTAACAAACTGTAACCGTTCGTTTTCTGAATCAAAGGAGCGGCGATATCGGGAGAGCGCTCGGCGGCACTCGGAGGCGCGCTGTGGTACCGCGGCAAGATCCCGAGACCACCCAGAGGCACTCGCATGCGCAGGGTGGAGCGCGACGAGCTCAGGAGAGCGCCCGGCGGCACCCCGAGGAGCGGGATGAGCGTGCGTTGGGTCGACCGGACGCACAGCGGCACCTGGAGGTGCACGGTGGTAGTGCGGCGAGCTCGGCAGAGCACCCGGCGGCACCCAGACAAGCGGGGTGAAAGAGCGGCGATATCGGGAGAGCGCTCAGCGGCACTCGGAGGCGCGCTGTGGTACCGCGGCGAGATCCCGAGAGTGCCCGCTGGCACTTGTCAGCGCACGGTGGTAGCGCGGAGAGCTCAGCAGAGCGCCCGGCGGCACCCCGAGGAGCAGGATGACCGTGCGTCGGGTCGACCGGACGCACAGCGGCACCTGGAGGCGCACGGTGGTAGTGCGGCAAGCTGGGGAAAGCGCCCGGCGGCACCCAGACAAGCAGGGTGAAGGAGCGGCGATATCGGGAGAGCGTTCAGCGGCACTCGGAGGCACACGGTGGTACTGCTGCGAGCTCGGCAGTGCGCCCGGCGGCACCCCGAGCACTGTGGTGAAGGAGCGGCGATATCGGGAGAGCGCCTGGTGGCACCCCGATGTGCGGGGTTAACGAGTGGCGATACCGGGAGAACGCTCGGCGGCACTCGGAGGCGCATGGTGGTACCGCGGCGAGATCCCGAGAGCACCCAGCGGCACTCACATGCGCAGGGTGGAGCGCGAAGAGCTCAGGAGAGCGTCCGGCGGCACCCCGAGGAGCGGGATGAGCGTGCGTCGGGTCGACCGGACGCACAGCGGCACCTGGAGGCGCACGGTGGTAGTGCGGCGAGCTCGGCAGAGCGCCCGGCGGCACCCCGAGCACCGTGGTGAAGGAGCGGCGATATCGGGAGAGCGCTCGGCCGCACTCGGAGGCGCGCAGTGGTACCGCGGCTAGATCCCGAGAGCACCCAGCGGTACTCGCATGCGCAGGGTGGAGCGCGACGAGCTCGGGAGAGCGTCCCGCGGCACCCCGAGGAGCAGGATGACCGTGCGTCGGGTTGACCGGACGCACAGCGGCACCTGGAGGCGCACGGTGGTAGTGCGGCAAGCTCGGGAGTACGCCCGGCTGCACCCAGACAAGCGGGGTGAAAGAGCGGCGATATCGGGAGAGCGCTCAGCGGCACTCGGAGGCGCGCGGTGGTACTGCTGCGAGCGCGGCTGATCTCCCGGCGGCACCCCGAGCACCGTGGTGAAGGTGACGCGCGGAAACAAACATTACAACTCGCAGAGAGTTATAAAGCAGGTATGTTTATTGCGGCGCTGGGTGCAAGGGGGATTTCTCCGCCAAACTTGTACACCGGTTTGTGAAGCAAGCGTCCATTTATGGTAAAAAGCATACATATTCATTATGGTGGGCAGGTTATTAAAATTAAAGGCGTTACTATTCTAATTATTTCCAAGAACTCATTATCAAAAATCTCCTCC
Organism: Numenius arquata; assembly: GCF_964106895.1. NCBI lineage: Eukaryota > Metazoa > Chordata > Aves > Charadriiformes > Scolopacidae > Numenius > Numenius arquata. The sequence continues at coordinate 181,455 of NW_027414271.1, read as the reverse complement.
CCTGTCCTGACCAGATGGACACCTTTCCCAGACAGTTAGGTTCCTTCTCAGCACCTCCTTAGCATGCAGCTGCTCCCGCTATCTTATACACAAAGCCATTTCTTTATCTTGGAATTCTGGGGCCCCGAGCTTTTGTTCTTTCCCAGACTGTAATACATCCGCACTAACAAACTGTAACCGTTCGTTTTCTGAATCAAAGGAGCGGCGATATCGGGAGAGCGCTCGGCGGCACTCGGAGGCGCGCTGTGGTACCGCGGCAAGATCCCGAGACCACCCAGAGGCACTCGCATGCGCAGGGTGGAGCGCGACGAGCTCAGGAGAGCGCCCGGCGGCACCCCGAGGAGCGGGATGAGCGTGCGTTGGGTCGACCGGACGCACAGCGGCACCTGGAGGTGCACGGTGGTAGTGCGGCGAGCTCGGCAGAGCACCCGGCGGCACCCAGACAAGCGGGGTGAAAGAGCGGCGATATCGGGAGAGCGCTCAGCGGCACTCGGAGGCGCGCTGTGGTACCGCGGCGAGATCCCGAGAGTGCCCGCTGGCACTTGTCAGCGCACGGTGGTAGCGCGGAGAGCTCAGCAGAGCGCCCGGCGGCACCCCGAGGAGCAGGATGACCGTGCGTCGGGTCGACCGGACGCACAGCGGCACCTGGAGGCGCACGGTGGTAGTGCGGCAAGCTGGGGAAAGCGCCCGGCGGCACCCAGACAAGCAGGGTGAAGGAGCGGCGATATCGGGAGAGCGTTCAGCGGCACTCGGAGGCACACGGTGGTACTGCTGCGAGCTCGGCAGTGCGCCCGGCGGCACCCCGAGCACTGTGGTGAAGGAGCGGCGATATCGGGAGAGCGCCTGGTGGCACCCCGATGTGCGGGGTTAACGAGTGGCGATACCGGGAGAGCGCTCGGCGGCACTCGGAGGCGCATGGTGGTACCGCGGCGAGATCCCGAGAGCACCCAGCGGCACTCACATGCGCAGGGTGGAGCGCGAAGAGCTCAGGAGAGCGTCCGGCGGCACCCCGAGGAGCGGGATGAGCGTGCGTCGGGTCGACCGGACGCACAGCGGCACCTGGAGGCGCACGGTGGTAGTGCGGCGAGCTCGGCAGAGCGCCCGGCGGCACCCCGAGCACCGTGGTGAAGGAGCGGCGATATCGGGAGAGCGCTCGGCCGCACTCGGAGGCGCGCAGTGGTACCGCGGCTAGATCCCGAGAGCACCCAGCGGTACTCGCATGCGCAGGGTGGAGCGCGACGAGCTCGGGAGAGCGTCCCGCGGCACCCCGAGGAGCAGGATGACCGTGCGTCGGGTTGACCGGACGCACAGCGGCACCTGGAGGCGCACGGTGGTAGTGCGGCAAGCTTGTGAGAGCGCCCGGCTGCACCCAGACAAGCGGGGTGAAAGAGCGGCGATATCGGGAGAGCGCTCAGCGGCACTCGGAGGCGCGCGGTGGTACCGCTGCGAGCGCGGCTGATCTCCCGGCGGCACCCTGAGCACCGTGGTGAAGGTGACGCGCGGAAACAAACATTACAACTCGCAGAGAGTTATAAAGCAGGTATGTTTATTGCGGCGCTGGGTGCAAGGGGGATTTCTCCGCCAAACTTGTACACCGGTTTGTGAAGCAAGCGTCCATTTATGGTAAAAAGCATACATATTCATTATGGTGGGCAGGTTATTAAAATTAAAGGCGTTACTATTCTAATTATTTCCAAGAACTCATTATCAAAAATCTCCTCCCCTGTCCTGACCAGATGGACACCTTTCCCAGACAGTTAGGTTCCTTCTCAGCACCTCCTTAGCATGCAGCTGCTCCCGCTATCTTATACACAAAGCCATTTCTTTATCTTGGAATTCTGGGGCCCCGAGCTTTTGTTCTTTCCCAGACTGTAATACATCCGCACTAACAAACTGTAACCGTTCGTTTTCTGAATCAAAGGAGCGGCGATATCGGGAGAGCGCTCGGCGGCACTCGGAGGCGCGCTGTGGTACCGCGGCAAGATCCCGAGACCACCCAGAGGCACTCGCATGCGCAGGGTGGAGCGCGACGAGCTCAGGAGAGCGCCCGGCGGCACCCCGAGGAGCGGGATGAGCGTGCGTTGGGTCGACCGGACGCACAGCGGCACCTGGAGGTGCACGGTGGTAGTGCGGCGAGCTCGGCAGAGCACCCGGCGGCACCCAGACAAGCGGGGTGAAAGAGCGGCGATATCGGGAGAGCGCTCAGCGGCACTCGGAGGCGCGCTGTGGTACCGCGGCGAGATCCCGAGAGTGCCCGCTGGCACTTGTCAGCGCACGGTGGTAGCGCGGAGAGCTCAGCAGAGCGCCCGGCGGCACCCCGAGGAGCAGGATGACCGTGCGTCGGGTCGACCGGACGCACAGCGGCACCTGGAGGCGCACGGTGGTAGTGCGGCAAGATGGGGAAAGCGCCCGGCGGCACCCAGACAAGCAGGGTGAAGGAGCGGCGATATCGGGAGAGCGTTCAGCGGCACTCGGAGGCACACGGTGGTACTGCTGCGAGCTCGGCAGTGCGCCCGGCGGCACCCCGAGCACTGTGGTGAAGGAGCGGCGATATCGGGAGAGCGCCTGGTGGCACCCCGATGTGCGGGGTTAACGAGTGGCGATACCGGGAGAGCGCTCGGCGGCACTCGGAGGCGCATGGTGGTACCGCGGCGAGATCCCGAGAGCACCCAGCGGCACTCACATGCGCAGGGTGGAGCGCGAAGAGCTCAGGAGAGCGTCCGGCGGCACCCCGAGGAGCGGGATGAGCGTGCGTCGGGTCGACCGGACGCACAGCGGCACCTGGAGGCGCACGGTGGTAGTGCGGCGAGCTCGGCAGAGCGCCCGGCGGCACCCCGAGCACCGTGGTGAAGGAGCGGCGATATCGGGAGAGCGCTCGGCCGCACTCGGAGGCGCGCAGTGGTACCGCGGCTAGATCCCGAGAGCACCCAGCGGTACTCGCATGCGCAGGGTGGAGCGCGACGAGCTCGGGAGAGCGTCCCGCGGCACCCCGAGGAGCAGGATGACCGTGCGTCGGGTTGACCGGACGCACAGCGGCACCTGGAGGCGCACGGTGGTAGTGCGGCAAGCTCGGGAGTGCGCCCGGCTGCACCCAGACAAGCGGGGTGAAAGAGCGGCGATATCGGGAGAGCGCTCAGCGGCACTCGGAGGCGCGCGGTGGTACTGCTGCGAGCGCGGCTGATCTCCCGGCGGCACCCCGAGCACCGTGGTGAAGGTGACGCGCGGAAACAAACATTACAACTCGCAGAGAGTTATAAAGCAGGTATGTTTATTGCGGCGCTGGGTGCAAGGGGGATTTCTCCGCCAAACTTGTACACCGGTTTGTGAAGCAAGCGTCCATTTATGGTAAAAAGCATACATATTCATTATGGTGGGCAGGTTATTAAAATTAAAGGCGTTACTATTCTAATTATTTCCAAGAACTCATTATCAAAAATCTCCTCCCCTGTCCTGACCAGATGGACACCTTTCCCAGACAGTTAGGTTCCTTCTCAGCACCTCCTTAGCATGCAGCTGCTCCCGCTATCTTATACACAAAGCCATTTCTTTATCTTGGAATTCTGGGGCCCCGAGCTTTTGTTCTTTCCCAGACTGTAATACATCCGCACTAACAAACTGTAACCGTTCGTTTTCTGAATCAAAGGAGCGGCGATATCGGGAGAGCGCTCGGCGGCACTCGGAGGCGCGCTGTGGTACCGCGGCAAGATCCCGAGACCACCCAGAGGCACTCGCATGCGCAGGGTGGAGCGCGACGAGCTCAGGAGAGCGCCCGGCGGCACCCCGAGGAGCGGGATGAGCGTGCGTTGGGTCGACCGGACGCACAGCGGCACCTGGAGGTGCACGGTGGTAGTGCGGCGAGCTCGGCAGAGCACCCGGCGGCACCCAGACAAGCGGGGTGAAAGAGCGGCGATATCGGGAGAGCGCTCAGCGGCACTCGGAGGCGCGCTGTGGTACCGCGGCGAGATCCCGAGAGTGCCCGCTGGCACTTGTCAGCGCACGGTGGTAGCGCGGAGAGCTCAGCAGAGCGCCCGGCGGCACCCCGAGGAGCAGGATGACCGTGCGTCGGGTCGACCGGACGCACAGCGGCACCTGGAGGCGCACGGTGGTAGTGCGGCAAGCTGGGGAAAGCGCCCGGCGGCACCCAGACAAGCAGGGTGAAGGAGCGGCGATATCGGGAGAGCGTTCAGCGGCACTCGGAGGCACACGGTGGTACTGCTGCGAGCTCGGCAGTGCGCCCGGCGGCACCCCGAGCACTGTGGTGAAGGAGCGGCGATATCGGGAGAGCGCCTGGTGGCACCCCGATGTGCGGGGTTAACGAGTGGCGATACCGGGAGAGCGCTCGGCGGCACTCGGAGGCGCATGGTGGTACCGCGGCGAGATCCCGAGAGCACCCAGCGGCACTCACATGCGCAGGGTGGAGCGCGAAGAGCTCAGGAGAGCGTCCGGCGGCACCCCGAGGAGCGGGATGAGCGTGCGTCGGGTCGACCGGACGCACAGCGGCACCTGGAGGCGCACGGTGGTAGTGCGGCGAGCTCGGCAGAGCGCCCGGCGGCACCCCGAGCACCGTGGTGAAGGAGCGGCGATATCGGGAGAGCGCTCGGCCGCACTCGGAGGCGCGCAGTGGTACCGCGGCTAGATCCCGAGAGCACCCAGCGGTACTCGCATGCGCAGGGTGGAGCGCGACGAGCTCGGGAGAGCGTCCCGCGGCACCCCGAGGAGCAGGATGACCGTGCGTCGGGTTGACCGGACGCACAGCGGCACCTGGAGGCGCACGGTGGTAGTGCGGCAAGCTTGTGAGAGCGCCCGGCTGCACCCAGACAAGCGGGGTGAAAGAGCGGCGATATCGGGAGAGCGCTCAGCGGCACTCGGAGGCGCGCGGTGGTACCGCTGCGAGCGCGGCTGATCTCCCGGCGGCACCCTGAGCACCGTGGTGAAGGTGACGCGCGGAAACAAACATTACAACTCGCAGAGAGTTATAAAGCAGGTATGTTTATTGCGGCGCTGGGTGCAAGGGGGATTTCTCCGCCAAACTTGTACACCGGTTTGTGAAGCAAGCGTCCATTTATGGTAAAAAGCATACATATTCATGATGGTGGGCAGGTTATTAAAATTAAAGGCGTTACTATTCTAATTATTTCCAAGAACTCATTATCAAAAATCTCCTCCCCTGTCCTGACCAGATGGACACCTTTCCCAGACAGTTAGGTTCCTTCTCAGCACCTCCTTAGCATGCAGCTGCTCCCGCTATCTTATACACAAAGCCATTTCTTTATCTTGGAATTCTGGGGCCCCGAGCTTTTGTTCTTTCCCAGACTGTAATACATCCGCACTAACAAACTGTAACCGTTCGTTTTCTGAATCAAAGGAGCGGCGATATCGGGAGAGCGCTCGGCGGCACTCGGAGGCGCGCTGTGGTACCGCGGCAAGATCCCGAGACCACCCAGAGGCACTCGCATGCGCAGGGTGGAGCGCGACGAGCTCAGGAGAGCGCCCGGCGGCACCCCGAGGAGCGGGATGAGCGTGCGTTGGGTCGACCGGACGCACAGCGGCACCTGGAGGTGCACGGTGGTAGTGCGGCGAGCTCGGCAGAGCACCCGGCGGCACCCAGACAAGCGGGGTGAAAGAGCGGCGATATCGGGAGAGCGCTCAGCGGCACTCGGAGGCGCGCTGTGGTACCGCGGCGAGATCCCGAGAGTGCCCGCTGGCACTTGTCAGCGCACGGTGGTAGCGCGGAGAGCTCAGCAGAGCGCCCGGCGGCACCCCGAGGAGCAGGATGACCGTGCGTCGGGTCGACCGGACGCACAGCGGCACCTGGAGGCGCACGGTGGTAGTGCGGCAAGCTGGGGAAAGCGCCCGGCGGCACCCAGACAAGCAGGGTGAAGGAGCGGCGATATCGGGAGAGCGTTCAGCGGCACTCGGAGGCACACGGTGGTACTGCTGCGAGCTCGGCAGTGCGCCCGGCGGCACCCCGAGCACTGTGGTGAAGGAGCGGCGATATCGGGAGAGCGCCTGGTGGCACCCCGATGTGCGGGGTTAACGAGTGGCGATACCGGGAGAGCGCTCGGCGGCACTCGGAGGCGCATGGTGGTACCGCGGCGAGATCCCGAGAGCACCCAGCGGCACTCACATGCGCAGGGTGGAGCGCGAAGAGCTCAGGAGAGCGTCCGGCGGCACCCCGAGGAGCGGGATGAGCGTGCGTCGGGTCGACCGGACGTACAGCGGCACCCGGAAGCTCACGGTGGTAGCGCGGCGAGCTCAGAAGAGCCCCGCAGCACCCCGAAGAGCGGGGTGAAGGATCGGCGTGGTCGGGAGGAGGCGGAGCGACAGCCGGAGGCGCAGGGTGGTAGCGCGGTGAGCTCGGACAGTGCCCGGCGGCACCCCGAAGAGCGCGCTGAGGGCACGGGTGAGTCGGACGAGGACTCGTCGGCACCCCGAAGGGCGGGGGGAGCGGCTCGGGCAGGTGGGACGTGCGCCCGTCACCATCCCGAGGGGTGGGTTAAGGCTCGGCGGGATCGAGTTGGCGCCCGACGGCACCTGGAGGGGTGGGATGAGGGTGCGTCGGGGTTGGGAGGATGCGCAGCGACACCCGGAGGCGCAGAGCGGTAGCGCAGCAAGCTCGGCAGAGCGCCCGGAGGCACCCTGCCGAGCGGGGTGTATATACGGAGCGGTCGGAAGGCGCACTGCGACACCTGGAGGAGCACGGTAGTAGCGCGGCGAGCTCGGGAGAGCCCCGCATCACCCTGAAGAGCGGGGTGATGAATCGGCGTGGTCGGGAGGACGCGCAGCAACACACAGAGGCGCACGCTGGTACAACGGCGAGCTCGAACAATGGTTCCAGAGCTCGGGACTCTGTAGGGTTCCAGAGGGGCTCGTAGGGTTCCGTCAAAATCTGTAGGCTTCCCTAGGGGCCCGTAGAGTCCCGTAGATTTCCGTAGGGACCTGTAGGGTTGTGTAAGTGCCCGCAGGGTTTGTAGGGTGCCATATGTTTCCGGAGGGTTGTTTAGGGTTCCGTAGGGGCCTGTGGTGTTCCCTAGGGGCCTGTAGAGTCTCGTACCGTTCCGTAGGGGCCTGTAGTGTTCCCTAGGGTCCTGTAGAGTCTCGTACAGTTCCGTAGGGTCCTGTAGGTTTCCATAAGCGCCCGCAGAGGTCTGAAGGGGCCCGTACTGTTCCGTAAGGATCCATAGGGTTCCGTAGAGCTTCGTAGGTTCCCTAGAGGCCTGTAGAGTACTGCAGGAGCCAGTAGTGTTCTGTAGGGGCCCGTAGGGTTCCTTCCATAGGGGCTGGCAGTGTTCCGTAGGGGCCTCTAGGGTTGTGTAAGTGCCCGCAGGAGTCTGTAGGAATCCGTGGGATTCTGTAAGGTTCCGGAGGGTTCTGCAGGGTTCTGTAGGGGCCCGTAGAGTTCCGTAGTGGCTGGTAAAGTTCCCTAGGGCCCTGTACCGTTCGGTAATTGCCTGCAATGGTCTTTAGGCTTCCGTAGGGGCTGGTAGGGTTCCATAAAGTTCCGTGGGTTCCTGCAGAGTTCTGCAAGTGCCCGCAAGGGCCTGTAGGGGCGCACAGTGTTTCTGTCAGGTTCCGTAGAGTTCCGTAGGGGCCATAGGTTTCCGTAGTGGCTGGTAGTATTCCGTCTGTAGGTTTCCGTAGGCACCTGCAGTGTTCTGTAGGAGCCCATAGGGTTTTAGTGAGGTTCCGTTGTGTTGCTAAGGGTCTTGTAGAGTGCTGTCGGGTCCTGGAGTATTCTGTAGGGTTCCAGAGGGGCTCGTAGGGTTCCGTCAAAATCTGTAGGCTTCCCTAGGGGCCCGTGGAGTCCCGTAGATTTCCGTAGGGGCCTGTAGGGTTGTGTAAGTGCCCGCAGGGCTTGGTAGGAGCTTGTAGGGTGCCATATGTTTCCGGAGGGTTGTGTAGGGTTCCGTAGGGGCCTGTGGTGTTCTCTAGGGGCCTGTAGAGTCTCGTACGGTTCCGTAGGGGCCTGTAGGCTTCCATAAGCGCCCGCAGAGGTCTGAAGGGGCCCGTCCTGTTCCGTAAGGATCCACAGGGCTCCGTAGAGCTTCGTAGGTTTCCTAGAGGCCTGTAGAGTACCGCAGGAGCCAGTAGTGTTCTGTAGGGGCCCGTAGGGTTCCTTCCATAGGGGCTGGCAGTGTTCCGTAGGGGCCTCTAGGATTGTGTAAGTGCCCGCAGGAGTCTGTGGGATTCTGTAAGGTTCCGGAGGGTTCTGCAGGGTTCCGTAGGGGCCCGTAGAGTTCCATAGTGGCTGGTAAAGTTCCGTAGGGCCCTGTGGGGTTCTGTATGGACCTGTAGGGTTCCGTAGGGGCCTGCAGGGTTTCGTAGGCGCCTGCAGTGTTCTGTAGGAGCCCATAGGGTTTTAGTGAGGTTCCGTTGTGTTGCTAAGGGTCTTGTAGAGTGCTGTCGGGTCCTGGAGTATTCTGTAGGGTTCCAGAGGGGCTCGTAGGGTTCCGTCAAAATCTGTGGGCTTCTCTAGGGGCCCATAGAGTCCCGTAGATTTCCGTAGGGGCCTGTAGGGTTGTGTAAGTGCCCGCAGGGGTTGGTAGGAGCTTGTAGGGTGCCATATGTTTCCGGAGGGTTGTGTAGGGTTCCGTAGGGGCCTGTGGTGTTCCCTAGGGGCCTGTAGAGTCTCGTACAGTTCCGTAGGGGCCTGTAGTGTTCCCTAGGGGCCTATAGAGTCTCGTACAGTTCCGTAGGGTCCTGTAGGTTTCCATAAGTGCCCGCAGAGGTCTGAAGGGGCCTGTACTGTTCCGTAAGGATCCATAGGTTTCCGTAGAGCTTCGTAGGTTTCCTAGAGGCCTGTAGAGTACTGCAGGAGCCAGTAGTGTTCTGTAGGGGCCCGTAGGGTTCCTTCCATAGGGGCTGGCAGTGTTCCGTAGGGGCCTCTAGGGTTGTGTAAGTGCCCGCAGGAGTCTGTAGGAATCCGTGGGATTCTGTAAGGTTCCGGAGGGTTCTGCAGGGTTCTGTAGGGGCCCGTAGAGTTCCGTAGTGGCTGGTAAAGTTCCCTAGGGCCCTGTACCGTTCGGTAACTGTCTGCAATGGTCTTTAGGCTTCCGTAGGGGCTGGTAGGGTTCCATAAAGTTCCGTGGGTTCCTGCAGAGTTCTGCAAGTGCCCGCAAGGGCCTGTAGGGGCGCACAGTGTTTCTGTCAGGTTCCGTAGAGTTCCGTAGGGGCCATAGGTTTCCGTAGTGGCTGGTAGTATTCCGTAGGGGTCTGTAGGGTTCCGTAGGCACCTGCAGTGTTCTGTAGGAGCCCATAGGGTTTTAGTGAGGTTCCGTTGTGTCGCTAAGGGTCTTGTAGTGTGCTGTCGGGTCCTGGAGTATTCTGTAGGGTTCCAGAGGGGCTCGTAGGGTTCCGTCGAAATCTGTAGGCTTCCCTAGGGGCCCATAGAGTCCCGTAGATTTCCGTAGGGACCTGTAGGGTTGTGTAAGTGCCCGCAGGGGTTGGTAGGAGCTTGTAGGGTTCCATAAGTTTCCAGAGAGTTGTGTAGGGTTCCGTAGGGGCCTGTGGTGTTCCCTAGGGGCCTGTAGAGTCTCGTACGGTTCCGTAGGGGCCTGTGGTGTTCCCTAGGGCCCTGAAGAGTCTGGAGTTTTCCCGGTGGCACTCGCCGGCGCTGGGTGGTAGCGCGTCGAGCTCGGGAGATCGCCTGGCGGCAACCCGACGCGCAGTGTCAACGAGTGGCGATACCGGGAGAGCGCTCGGCGGCACTCGGAGGCGCACGATGGTAGTGCGGCGAGCTCGGCAGAGCGCCCGGCGGCACCCAGAAAAGCGGGGTGACGGAGCAGCGATATGGGAGAACGCTCAGTGGCACTAGGAGGCGCGCGGTGGTACCGCGGCGAGATACCGAGAGTGCCCGGTGGCACTCCTCGCCGGCGCACGGTGGTAGCGTGACGAGCTAGGGAGAGCGTCCAGCGGCACCCGGGGAACGGGATGAGCGTGCGTCGGGTCGACCGGACGCACAGCGGCACCTGGAGGCGCACGGTGGTAGTGCGGCAAGCTTGTGAGAGCGCCAGGCGGCACCCCGAGGAGCGGGATGAGCGTGCGTCGGGTCGACCGGACGCACAGCGGCACCTGGAGGCGCACGGTGGTAGTGCGGCGAGCTCGGCAGAGCGCCCGGCGGCACCCCGAGCACCGTGGTGAAGGAGCGGCGATATCGGGAGAGCGCTCGGCCGCACTCGGAGGCGCGCAGTGGTACCGCGGCTAGATCCCGAGAGCACCCAGCGGTACTTGCATGCGCAGGGTGGAGCGCGACGAGCTCGGGAGAGCGTCCCGCGGCACCCCGAGGAGCAGGATGACCGTGCGTCGGGTTGACCGGACGCACAGCGGCACCTGGAGGCGCACGGTGGTAGTGCGGCAAGCTTGTGAGAGCGCCCGGCTGCACCCAGACAAGCGGGGTGAAAGAGCGGCGATATCGGGAGAGCGCTCAGCGGCACTCGGAGGCGCGCGGTGGTACCGCTGCGAGCGCGGCTGATCTCCCGGCGGCACCCTGAGCACCGTGGTGAAGGTGACGCGCGGAAACAAACATTACAACTCGCAGAGAGTTATAAAGCAGGTATGTTTATTGCGGCGCTGGGTGCAAGGGGGATTTCTCCGCCAAACTTGTACACCGGTTTGTGAAGCAAGCGTCCATTTATGGTAAAAAGCATACATATTCATTATGGTGGGCAGGTTATTAAAATTAAAGGCGTTACTATTCTAATTATTTCCAAGAACTCATTATCAAAAATCTCCTCCCCTGTCCTGACCAGATGGACACCTTTCCCAGACAGTTAGGTTCCTTCTCAGCACCTCCTTAGCATGCAGCTGCTCCCGCTATCTTATACACAAAGCCATTTCTTTATCTTGGAATTCTGGGGCCCCGAGCTTTTGTTCTTTCCCAGACTGTAATACATCCGCACTAACAAACTGTAACCGTTCGTTTTCTGAATCAAAGGAGCGGCGATATCGGGAGAGCGCTCGGCGGCACTCGGAGGCGCGCTGTGGTACCGCGGCAAGATCCCGAGACCACCCAGAGGCACTCGCATGCGCAGGGTGGAGCGCGACGAGCTCAGGAGAGCGCCCGGCGGCACCCCGAGGAGCGGGATGAGCGTGCGTTGGGTCGACCGGACGCACAGCGGCACCTGGAGGTGCACGGTGGTAGTGCGGCGAGCTCGGCAGAGCACCCGGCGGCACCCAGACAAGCGGGGTGAAAGAGCGGCGATATCGGGAGAGCGCTCAGCGGCACTCGGAGGCGCGCTGTGGTACCGCGGCGAGATCCCGAGAGTGCCCGCTGGCACTTGTCAGCGCACGGTGGTAGCGCGGAGAGCTCAGCAGAGCGCCCGGCGGCACCCCGAGGAGCAGGATGACCGTGCGTCGGGTCGACCGGACGCACAGCGGCACCTGGAGGCGCACGGTGGTAGTGCGGCAAGCTGGGGAAAGCGCCCGGCGGCACCCAGACAAGCAGGGTGAAGGAGCGGCGATATCGGGAGAGCGTTCAGCGGCACTCGGAGGCACACGGTGGTACTGCTGCGAGCTCGGCAGTGCGCCCGGCGGCACCCCGAGCACTGTGGTGAAGGAGCGGCGATATCGGGAGAGCGCCTGGTGGCACCCCGATGTGCGGGGTTAACGAGTGGCGATACCGGGAGAGCGCTCGGCGGCACTCGGAGGCGCATGGTGGTACCGCGGCGAGATCCCGAGAGCACCCAGCGGCACTCACATGCGCAGGGTGGAGCGCGAAGAGCTCAGGAGAGCGTCCGGCGGCACCCCGAGGAGCGGGATGAGCGTGCGTCGGGTCGACCGGACGTACAGCGGCACCCGGAAGCTCACGGTGGTAGCGCGGCGAGCTCAGAAGAGCCCCGCAGCACCCCGAAGAGCGGGGTGAAGGATCGGCGTGGTCGGGAGGAGGCGGAGCGACAGCCGGAGGCGCAGGGTGGTAGCGCGGTGAGCTCGGACAGTGCCCGGCGGCACCCCGAAGAGCACGCTGAGGGCACGGGTGAGTCGGACGAGGACTCGTCGGCACCCCGAAGGGCGGGGGGAGCGGCTCGGGCAGGTGGGACGTGCGCCCGTCACCATCCCGAGGGGTGGGTTAAGGCTCGGCGGGATCGAGTTGGCGCCCGACGGCACCTGGAGGGGTGGGATGAGGGTGCGTCGGGGTTGGGAGGATGCGCAGCGACACCCGGAGGCGCAGAGCGGTAGCGCAGCAAGCTCGGCAGAGCGCCCGGAGGCACCCTGCCGAGCGGGGTGTATATACGGAGCGGTCGGAAGGCGCACTGCGACACCTGGAGGAGCACGGTAGTAGCGCGGCGAGCTCGGGAGAGCCCCGCATCACCCTGAAGAGCGGGGTGATGAATCGGCGTGGTCGGGAGGACGCGCAGCAACACACAGAGGCGCACGCTGGTACAACGGCGAGCTCGAACAATGGTTCCAGAGCTCGGGACTCTGTAGGGTTCCAGAGGGGCTCGTAGGGTTCCGTCAAAATCTGTAGGCTTCCCTAGGGGCCCGTAGAGTCCCGTAGATTTCCGTAGGGACCTGTAGGGTTGTGTAAGTGCCCGCAGGGTTTGTAGGGTGCCATATGTTTCCGGAGGGTTGTTTAGGGTTCCGTAGGGGCCTGTGGTGTTCCCTAGGGGCCTGTAGAGTCTCGTACCGTTCCGTAGGGGCCTGTAGTGTTCCCTAGGGTCCTGTAGAGTCTCGTACAGTTCCGTAGGGTCCTGTAGGTTTCCATAAGCGCCCGCAGAGGTCTGAAGGGGCCCGTACTGTTCCGTAAGGATCCATAGGGTTCCGTAGAGCTTCGTAGGTTCCCTAGAGGCCTGTAGAGTACTGCAGGAGCCAGTAGTGTTCTGTAGGGGCCCGTAGGGTTCCTTCCATAGGGGCTGGCAGTGTTCCGTAGGGGCCTCTAGGGTTGTGTAAGTGCCCGCAGGAGTCTGTAGGAATCCGTGGGATTCTGTAAGGTTCCGGAGGGTTCTGCAGGGTTCTGTAGGGGCCCGTAGAGTTCCGTAGTGGCTGGTAAAGTTCCCTAGGGCCCTGTACCGTTCGGTAATTGCCTGCAATGGTCTTTAGGCTTCCGTAGGGGCTGGTAGGGTTCCATAAAGTTCCGTGGGTTCCTGCAGAGTTCTGCAAGTGCCCGCAAGGGCCTGTAGGGGCGCACAGTGTTTCTGTCAGGTTCCGTAGAGTTCCGTAGGGGCCATAGGTTTCCGTAGTGGCTGGTAGTATTCCGTCTGTAGGTTTCCGTAGGCACCTGCAGTGTTCTGTAGGAGCCCATAGGGTTTTAGTGAGGTTCCGTTGTGTTGCTAAGGGTCTTGTAGAGTGCTGTCGGGTCCTGGAGTATTCTGTAGGGTTCCAGAGGGGCTCGTAGGGTTCCGTCAAAATCTGTAGGCTTCCCTAGGGGCCCGTGGAGTCCCGTAGATTTCCGTAGGGGCCTGTAGGGTTGTGTAAGTGCCCGCAGGGCTTGGTAGGAGCTTGTAGGGTGCCATATGTTTCCGGAGGGTTGTGTAGGGTTCCGTAGGGGCCTGTGGTGTTCTCTAGGGGCCTGTAGAGTCTCGTACGGTTCCGTAGGGGCCTGTAGTGTTCCCTAGGGGCCTGTAGAGTCTCGTACAGTTCCGTAGGGTCCTGTAGGCTTCCATAAGCGCCCGCAGAGGTCTGAAGGGGCCCGTCCTGTTCCGTAAGGATCCACAGGGCTCCGTAGAGCTTCGTAGGTTTCCTAGAGGCCTGTAGAGTACTGCAGGAGCCAGTAGTGTTCTGTAGGGGCCCGTAGGGTTCCTTCCATAGGGGCTGGCAGTGTTCCGTAGGGGCCTCTAGGGTTGTGTAAGTGCCCGCAGGAGTCTGTAGGAATCCGTGGGATTCTGTAAGGTTCCGGAGGGTTCTGCAGGGTTCTGTAGGGGCCCGTAGAGTTCCGTAGTGGCTGGTAAAGTTCCCTAGGGCCCTGTACCGTTCGGTAACTGTCTGCAATGGTCTTTAGGCTTCCGTAGGGGCTGGTAGGGTTCCATAAAGTTCCGTGGGTTCCTGCAGAGTTCTGCAAGTGCCCGCAAGGGCCTGTAGGGGCGCACAGTGTTTCTGTCAGGTTCCGTAGAGTTCCGTAGGGGCCATAGGTTTCCGTAGTGGCTGGTAGTATTCCGTAGGGGTCTGTAGGGTTCCGTAGGCACCTGCAGTGTTCTGTAGGAGCCCATAGGGTTTTAGTGAGGTTCCGTTGTGTCGCTAAGGGTCTTGTAGTGTGCTGTCGGGTCCTGGAGTATTCTGTAGGGTTCCAGAGGGGCTCGTAGGGTTCCGTCGAAATCTGTAGGCTTCCCTAGGGGCCCATAGAGTCCCGTAGATTTCCGTAGGGACCTGTAGGGTTGTGTAAGTGCCCGCAGGGGTTGGTAGGAGCTTGTAGGGTTCCATAAGTTTCCAGAGAGTTGTGTAGGGTTCCGTAGGGGCCTGTGGTGTTCCCTAGGGGCCTGTAGAGTCTCGTACGGTTCCGTAGGGGCCTGTGGTGTTCCCTAGGGCCCTGAAGAGTCTGGAGTTTTCCCGGTGGCACTCGCCGGCGCTGGGTGGTAGCGCGTCGAGCTCGGGAGATCGCCTGGCGGCAACCCGACGCGCAGTGTCAACGAGTGGCGATACCGGGAGAGCGCTCGGCGGCACTCGGAGGCGCACGATGGTAGTGCGGCGAGCTCGGCAGAGCGCCCGGCGGCACCCAGAAAAGCGGGGTGACGGAGCAGCGATATGGGAGAACGCTCAGTGGCACTAGGAGGCGCGCGGTGGTACCGCGGCGAGATACCGAGAGTGCCCGGTGGCACTCCTCGCCGGCGCACGGTGGTAGCGTGACGAGCTAGGGAGAGCGTCCAGCGGCACCCGGGGAACGGGATGAGCGTGCGTCGGGTCGACCGGACGCACAGCGGCACCTGGAGGCGCACGGTGGTAGTGCGGCAAGCTTGTGAGAGCGCCAGGCGGCACCCCGAGGAGCGGGATGAGCGTGCGTCGGGTCGACCGGACGCACAGCGGCACCTGGAGGCGCACGGTGGTAGTGCGGCGAGCTCGGCAGAGCGCCCGGCGGCACCCCGAGCACCGTGGTGAAGGAGCGGCGATATCGGGAGAGCGCTCGGCCGCACTCGGAGGCGCGCAGTGGTACCGCGGCTAGATCCCGAGAGCACCCAGCGGTACTTGCATGCGCAGGGTGGAGCGCGACGAGCTCGGGAGAGCGTCCCGCGGCACCCCGAGGAGCAGGATGACCGTGCGTCGGGTTGACCGGACGCACAGCGGCACCTGGAGGCGCACGGTGGTAGTGCGGCAAGCTTGTGAGAGCGCCCGGCTGCACCCAGACAAGCGGGGTGAAAGAGCGGCGATATCGGGAGAGCGCTCAGCGGCACTCGGAGGCGCGCGGTGGTACCGCTGCGAGCGCGGCTGATCTCCCGGCGGCACCCTGAGCACCGTGGTGAAGGTGACGCGCGGAAACAAACATTACAACTCGCAGAGAGTTATAAAGCAGGTATGTTTATTGCGGCGCTGGGTGCAAGGGGGATTTCTCCGCCAAACTTGTACACCGGTTTGTGAAGCAAGCGTCCATTTATGGTAAAAAGCATACATATTCATTATGGTGGGCAGGTTATTAAAATTAAAGGCGTTACTATTCTAATTATTTCCAAGAACTCATTATCAAAAATCTCCTCCCCTGTCCTGACCAGATGGACACCTTTCCCAGACAGTTAGGTTCCTTCTCAGCACCTCCTTAGCATGCAGCTGCTCCCGCTATCTTATACACAAAGCCATTTCTTTATCTTGGAATTCTGGGGCCCCGAGCTTTTGTTCTTTCCCAGACTGTAATACATCCGCACTAACAAACTGTAACCGTTCGTTTTCTGAATCAAAGGAGCGGCGATATCGGGAGAGCGCTCGGCGGCACTCGGAGGCGCGCTGTGGTACCGCGGCAAGATCCCGAGACCACCCAGAGGCACTCGCATGCGCAGGGTGGAGCGCGACGAGCTCAGGAGAGCGCCCGGCGGCACCCCGAGGAGCGGGATGAGCGTGCGTTGGGTCGACCGGACGCACAGCGGCACCTGGAGGTGCACGGTGGTAGTGCGGCGAGCTCGGCAGAGCACCCGGCGGCACCCAGACAAGCGGGGTGAAAGAGCGGCGATATCGGGAGAGCGCTCAGCGGCACTCGGAGGCGCGCTGTGGTACCGCGGCGAGATCCCGAGAGTGCCCGCTGGCACTTGTCAGCGCACGGTGGTAGCGCGGAGAGCTCAGCAGAGCGCCCGGCGGCACCCCGAGGAGCAGGATGACCGTGCGTCGGGTCGACCGGACGCACAGCGGCACCTGGAGGCGCACGGTGGTAGTGCGGCAAGCTGGGGAAAGCGCCCGGCGGCACCCAGACAAGCAGGGTGAAGGAGCGGCGATATCGGGAGAGCGTTCAGCGGCACTCGGAGGCACACGGTGGTACTGCTGCGAGCTCGGCAGTGCGCCCGGCGGCACCCCGAGCACTGTGGTGAAGGAGCGGCGATATCGGGAGAGCGCCTGGTGGCACCCCGATGTGCGGGGTTAACGAGTGGCGATACCGGGAGAGCGCTCGGCGGCACTCGGAGGCGCATGGTGGTACCGCGGCGAGATCCCGAGAGCACCCAGCGGCACTCACATGCGCAGGGTGGAGCGCGAAGAGCTCAGGAGAGCGTCCGGCGGCACCCCGAGGAGCGGGATGAGCGTGCGTCGGGTCGACCGGACGTACAGCGGCACCCGGAAGCTCACGGTGGTAGCGCGGCGAGCTCAGAAGAGCCCCGCAGCACCCCGAAGAGCGGGGTGAAGGATCGGCGTGGTCGGGAGGAGGCGGAGCGACAGCCGGAGGCGCAGGGTGGTAGCGCGGTGAGCTCGGACAGTGCCCGGCGGCACCCCGAAGAGCGCGCTGAGGGCACGGGTGAGTCGGACGAGGACTCGTCGGCACCCCGAAGGGCGGGGGGAGCGGCTCGGGCAGGTGGGACGTGCGCCCGTCACCATCCCGAGGGGTGGGTTAAGGCTCGGCGGGATCGAGTTGGCGCCCGACGGCACCTGGAGGGGTGGGATGAGGGTGCGTCGGGGTTGGGAGGATGCGCAGCGACACCCGGAGGCGCAGAGCGGTAGCGCAGCAAGCTCGGCAGAGCGCCCGGAGGCACCCTGCCGAGCGGGGTGTATATACGGAGCGGTCGGAAGGCGCACTGCGACACCTGGAGGAGCACGGTAGTAGCGCGGCGAGCTCGGGAGAGCCCCGCATCACCCTGAAGAGCGGGGTGATGAATCGGCGTGGTCGGGAGGACGCGCAGCAACACACAGAGGCGCACGCTGGTACAACGGCGAGCTCGAACAATGGTTCCAGAGCTCGGGACTCTGTAGGGTTCCAGAGGGGCTCGTAGGGTTCCGTCAAAATCTGTAGGCTTCCCTAGGGGCCCGTAGAGTCCCGTAGATTTCCGTAGGGACCTGTAGGGTTGTGTAAGTGCCCGCAGGGTTTGTAGGGTGCCATATGTTTCCGGAGGGTTGTTTAGGGTTCCGTAGGGGCCTGTGGTGTTCCCTAGGGGCCTGTAGAGTCTCGTACAGTTCCGTAGGGGCCTGTAGTGTTCCCTAGGGTCCTGTAGAGTCTCGTACAGTTCCGTAGGGTCCTGTAGGTTTCCATAAGCGCCCGCAGAGGTCTGAAGGGGCCCGTACTGTTCCGTAAGGATCCATAGGGTTCCGTAGAGCTTCGTAGGTTCCCTAGAGGCCTGTAGAGTACTGCAGGAGCCAGTAGTGTTCTGTAGGGGCCCGTAGGGTTCCTTCCATAGGGGCTGGCAGTGTTCCGTAGGGGCCTCTAGGGTTGTGTAAGTGCCCGCAGGAGTCTGTAGGAATCCGTGGGATTCTGTAAGGTTCCGGAGGGTTCTGCAGGGTTCTGTAGGGGCCCGTAGAGTTCCGTAGTGGCTGGTAAAGTTCTCTAGGGCCCTGTACCGTTCGGTAATTGCCTGCAATGGTCTTTAGGCTTCCGTAGGGGCTGGTAGGGTTCCATAAAGTTCCGTGGGTTCCTGCAGAGTTCTGCAAGTGCCCGCAAGGGCCTGTAGGGGCGCACAGTGTTTCTGTCAGGTTCCGTAGAGTTCCGTAGGGGCCATAGGTTTCCGTAGTGGCTGGTAGTATTCCGTCTGTAGGTTTCCGTAGGCACCTGCAGTGTTCTGTAGGAGCCCATAGGGTTTTAGTGAGGTTCCGTTGTGTTGCTAAGGGTCTTGTAGAGTGCTGTCGGGTCCTGGAGTATTCTGTAGGGTTCCAGAGGGGCTCGTAGGGTTCCGTCAAAATCTGTGGGCTTCTCTAGGGGCCCCTAGAGTCCCGTAGATTTCCGTAGGGGCCTGTAGGGTTGTGTAAGTGCCCGCAGGGGTTGGTAGGAGCTTGTAGGGTGCCATATGTTTCCGGAGGGTTGTGTAGGGTTCCGTAGGGGCCTGTGGTGTTCCCTAGGGGCCTGTAGAGTCTCGTACAGTTCCGTAGGGGCCTGTAGTGTTCCCTAGGGGCCTATAGAGTCTCGTACAGTTCCGTAGGGTCCTGTAGGTTTCCATAAGTGCCCGCAGAGGTCTGAAGGGGCCTGTACTGTTCCGTAAGGATCCTTAGGTTTCCGTAGAGCTTCGTAGGTTTCCTAGAGGCCTGTAGAGTACTGCAGGAGCCAGTAGTGTTCTGTAGGGGCCCGTAGGGTTCCTTCCATAGGGGCTGGCAGTGTTCCGTAGGGGCCTCTAGGGTTGTGTAAGTGCCCGCAGGAGTCTGTAGGAATCCGTGGGATTCTGTAAGGTTCCGGAGGGTTCTGCAGGGTTCTGTAGGGGCCCGTAGAGTTCCGTAGTGGCTGGTAAAGTTCCCTAGGGCCCTGTACCGTTCGGTAACTGTCTGCAATGGTCTTTAGGCTTCCGTAGGGGCTGGTAGGGTTCCATAAAGTTCCGTGGGTTCCTGCAGAGTTCTGCAAGTGCCCGCAAGGGCCTGTAGGGGCGCACAGTGTTTCTGTCAGGTTCCGTAGAGTTCCGTAGGGGCCATAGGTTTCCGTAGTGGCTGGTAGTATTCCGTAGGTGTCTGTAGGGTTCCGTAGGCACCTGCAGTGTTCTGTAGGAGCCCATAGGGTTTTAGTGAGGTTCCGTTGTGTCGCTAAGGGTCTTGTAGTGTGCTGTCGGGTCCTGGAGTATTCTGTAGGGTTCCAGAGGGGCTCGTAGGGTTCCGTCGAAATCTGTAGGGTTCCCTAGGGGCCCATAGAGTCCCGTAGATTTCCGTAGGGACCTGTAGGGTTGTGTAAGTGCCCGCAGGGGTTGGTAGGAGCTTGTAGGGTTCCATAAGTTTCCAGAGAGTTGTGTAGGGTTCCGTAGGGGCCTGTGGTGTTCCCTAGGGGCCTGTAGAGTCTCGTACGGTTCCGTAGGGGCCTGTGGTGTTCCCTAGGGCCCTGAAGAGTCTGTAGTTTTCCCGGTGGCACTCGCCGGCGCTGGGTGGTAGCGCGTCGAGCTCGGGAGATCGCCTGGCGGCAACCCGACGCGCAGTGTCAACGAGTGGCGATACCGGGAGAGCGCTCGGCGGCACTCGGAGGCGCACGATGGTAGTGCGGCGAGCTCGGCAGAGCGCCCGGCGGCACCCAGAAAAGCGGGGTGACGGAGCAGCGATATGGGAGAACGCTCAGTGGCACTAGGAGGCGCGCGGTGGTACCGCGGCGAGATACCGAGAGTGCCCGGTGGCACTCCTCGCCGGCGCACGGTGGTAGCGTGACGAGCTAGGGAGAGCGTCCAGCGGCACCCGGGGAACGGGATGAGCGTGCGTCGGGTCGACCGGACGCACAGCGGCACCTGGAGGCGCACGGTGGTAGTGCGGCAAGCTTGTGAGAGCGCCAGGCGGCACCCCGAGGAGCGGGATGAGCGTGCGTCGGGTCGACCGGACGCACAGCGGCACCTGGAGGCGCACGGTGGTAGTGCGGCGAGCTCGGCAGAGCACCCGGCGGCACCCAGACAAGCGGGGTGAAAGAGCGGCGATATCGGGAGAGCGCTCAGCGGCACTCGGAGGCGCGCTGTGGTACCGCGGCGAGATCCCGAGAGTGCCCGCTGGCACTTGTCAGCGCACGGTGGTAGCGCGGAGAGCTCAGCAGAGCGCCCGGCGGCACCCCGAGGAGCAGGATGACCGTGCGTCGGGTCGACCGGACGCACAGCGGCACCTGGAGGCGCACGGTGGTAGTGCGGCAAGCTGGGGAAAGCGCCCGGCGGCACCCAGACAAGCAGGGTGAAGGAGCGGCGATATCGGGAGAGCGTTCAGCGGCACTCGGAGGCACACGGTGGTACTGCTGCGAGCTCGGCAGTGCGCCCGGCGGCACCCCGAGCACTGTGGTGAAGGAGCGGCGATATCGGGAGAGCGCCTGGTGGCACCCCGATGTGCGGGGTTAACGAGTGGCGATACCGGGAGAGCGCTCGGCGGCACTCGGAGGCGCATGGTGGTACCGCGGCGAGATCCCGAGAGCACCCAGCGGCACTCACATGCGCAGGGTGGAGCGCGAAGAGCTCAGGAGAGCGTCCGGCGGCACCCCGAGGAGCGGGATGAGCGTGCGTCGGGTCGACCGGACGTACAGCGGCACCCGGAAGCTCACGGTGGTAGCGCGGCGAGCTCAGAAGAGCCCCGCAGCACCCCGAAGAGCGGGGTGAAGGATCGGCGTGGTCGGGAGGAGGCGGAGCGACAGCCGGAGGCGCAGGGTGGTAGCGCGGTGAGCTCGGACAGTGCCCGGCGGCACCCCGAAGAGCGCGCTGAGGGCACGGGTGAGTCGGACGAGGACTCGTCGGCACCCCGAAGGGCGGGGGGAGCGGCTCGGGCAGGTGGGACGTGCGCCCGTCACCATCCCGAGGGGTGGGTTAAGGCTCGGCGGGATCGAGTTGGCGCCCGACGGCACCTGGAGGGGTGGGATGAGGGTGCGTCGGGGTTGGGAGGATGCGCAGCGACACCCGGAGGCGCAGAGCGGTAGCGCAGCAAGCTCGGCAGAGCGCCCGGAGGCACCCTGCCGAGCGGGGTGTATATACGGAGCGGTCGGAAGGCGCACTGCGACACCTGGAGGAGCACGGTAGTAGCGCGGCGAGCTCGGGAGAGCCCCGCATCACCCTGAAGAGCGGGGTGATGAATCGGCGTGGTCGGGAGGACGCGCAGCAACACACAGAGGCGCACGCTGGTACAACGGCGAGCTCGAACAATGGTTCCAGAGCTCGGGACTCTGTAGGGTTCCAGAGGGGCTCGTAGGGTTCCGTCAAAATCTGTAGGCTTCCCTAGGGGCCCGTAGAGTCCCGTAGATTTCCGTAGGGACCTGTAGGGTTGTGTAAGTGCCCGCAGGGTTTGTAGGGTGCCATATGTTTCCGGAGGGTTGTTTAGGGTTCCGTAGGGGCCTGTGGTGTTCCCTAGGGGCCTGTAGAGTCTCGTACAGTTCCGTAGGGGCCTGTAGTGTTCCCTAGGGTCCTGTAGAGTCTCGTACAGTTCCGTAGGGTCCTGTAGGTTTCCATAAGCGCCCGCAGAGGTCTGAAGGGGCCCGTACTGTTCCGTAAGGATCCATAGGGTTCCGTAGAGCTTCGTAGGTTCCCTAGAGGCCTGTAGAGTACTGCAGGAGCCAGTAGTGTTCTGTAGGGGCCCGTAGGGTTCCTTCCATAGGGGCTGGCAGTGTTCCGTAGGGGCCTCTAGGGTTGTGTAAGTGCCCGCAGGAGTCTGTAGGAATCCGTGGGATTCTGTAAGGTTCCGGAGGGTTCTGCAGGGTTCTGTAGGGGCCCGTAGAGTTCCGTAGTGGCTGGTAAAGTTCTCTAGGGCCCTGTACCGTTCGGTAATTGCCTGCAATGGTCTTTAGGCTTCCGTAGGGGCTGGTAGGGTTCCATAAAGTTCCGTGGGTTCCTGCAGAGTTCTGCAAGTGCCCGCAAGGGCCTGTAGGGGCGCACAGTGTTTCTGTCAGGTTCCGTAGAGTTCCGTAGGGGCCATAGGTTTCCGTAGTGGCTGGTAGTATTCCGTCTGTAGGTTTCCGTAGCCACCTGCAGTGTTCTGTAGGAGCCCATAGGGTTTTAGTGAGGTTCCGTTGTGTTGCTAAGGGTCTTGTAGAGTGCTGTCGGGTCCTGGAGTATTCTGTAGGGTTCCAGAGGGGCTCGTAGGGTTCCGTCAAAATCTGTAGGCTTCCCTAGGGGCCCGTGGAGTCCCGTAGATTTCCGTAGGGGCCTGTAGGGTTGTGTAAGTGCCCGCAGGGCTTGGTAGGAGCTTGTAGGGTGCCATATGTTTCCGGAGGGTTGTGTAGGGTTCCGTAGGGGCCTGTGGTGTTCTCTAGGGGCCTGTAGAGTCTCGTACGGTTCCGTAGGGGCCTGTAGTGTTCCCTAGGGGCCTGTAGAGTCTCGTACAGTTCCGTAGGGTCCTGTAGGTTTCCATAAGCGCCCGCAGAGGTCTGAAGGGGCCCGTCCTGTTCCGTAAGGATCCACAGGGCTCCGTAGAGCTTCGTAGGTTTCCTAGAGGCCTGTAGAGTACCGCAGGAGCCAGTAGTGTTCTGTAGGGGCCCGTAGGGTTCCTTCCATAGGGGCTGGCAGTGTTCCGTAGGGGCTTCTAGGATTGTGTAAGTGCCCGCAGGAGTCTGTGGGATTCTGTAAGGTTCCGGAGGGTTCTGCAGGGTTCCGTAGGGGCCCGTAGAGTTCCATAGTGGCTGGTAAAGTTCCGTAGGGCCCTGTGTGGTTCTGTATGGACCTGTAGGGTTCCGTAGGCGCCTGCAGGGTTTCGTAGGCGCCTGCAGTGTTCTGTAGGAGCGCATAGGGTTTTAGTGAGGTTCCGTTGTGTTGCTAAGGGTCTTGTAGAGTGCTGTCGGGTCCTGGAGTATTCTGTAGGGTTCCAGAGGGGCTCGTAGGGTTCCGTCAAAATCTGTGGGCTTCTCTAGGGGCCCATAGAGTCCCGTAGATTTCCGTAGGGGCCTGTAGGGTTGTGTAAGTGCCCGCAGGGTTTGTAGGGTGCCATATGTTTCCGGAGGGTTGTGTAGGGTTCCGTAGGGGCCTGTGGTGTTCCCTAGGGGCCTGTAGAGTCTCGTACAGTTCCGTAGGGGCCTGTAGTGTTCCCTAGGGGCCTATAGAGTCTCGTACAGTTCCGTAGGGTCCTGTAGGTTTCCATAAGTGCCCGCAGAGGTCTGAAGGGGCCTGTACTGTTCCGTGAGGATCCATAGGTTTCCGTAGAGCTTCGTAGGTTTCCTAGAGGCCTGTAGAGTACTGCAGGAGCCAGTAGTGTTCTGTAGGGGCCCGTAGGGTTCCTTCCATAGGGGCTGGCAGTGTTCCGTAGGGGCCTCTAGGGTTGTGTAAGTGCCCGCAGGAGTCTGTAGGAATCCGTGGGATTCTGTAAGGTTCCGGAGGGTTCTGCAGGGTTCTGTAGGGGCCCGTAGAGTTCCGTAGTGGCTGGTAAAGTTCCCTAGGGCCCTGTACCGTTCGGTAACTGTCTGCAATGGTCTTTAGGCTTCCGTAGGGGCTGGTAGGGTTCCATAAAGTTCCGTGGGTTCCTGCAGAGTTCTGCAAGTGCCCGCAAGGGCCTGTAGGGGCGCACAGTGTTTCTGTCAGGTTCCGTAGAGTTCCGTAGGGGCCATAGGTTTCCGTAGTGGCTGGTAGTATTCCGTAGGGGTCTGTAGGGTTCCGTAGGCACCTGCAGTGTTCTGTAGGAGCCCATAGGGTTTTAGTGAGGTTCCGTTGTGTCGCTAAGGGTCTTGTAGTGTGCTGTCGGGTCCTGGAGTATTCTGTAGGGTTCCAGAGGGGCTCGTAGGGTTCCGTCGAAATCTGTAGGCTTCCCTAGGGGCCCATAGAGTCCCGTAGATTTCCGTAGGGACCTGTAGGGTTGTGTAAGTGCCCGCAGGGGTTGGTAGGAGCTTGTAGGGTTCCATAAGTTTCCAGAGAGTTGTGTAGGGTTCCGTAGGGGCCTGTGGTGTTCCCTAGGGGCCTGTAGAGTCTCGTACGGTTCCGTAGGGGCCTGTGGTGTTCCCTAGGGCCCTGAAGAGTCTGTAGTTTTCCCGGTGGCACTCGCCGGCGCTGGGTGGTAGCGCGTCGAGCTCGGGAGATCGCCTGGCGGCAACCCGACGCGCAGTGTCAACGAGTGGCGATACCGGGAGAGCGCTCGGCGGCACTCGGAGGCGCACGATGGTAGTGCGGCGAGCTCGGCAGAGCGCCCGGCGGCACCCAGAAAAGCGGGGTGACGGAGCAGCGATATGGGAGAACGCTCAGTGGCACTAGGAGGCGCGCGGTGGTACCGCGGCGAGATACCGAGAGTGCCCGGTGGCACTCGCCGGTGCACGGTGGTAGCGCGACGAGCTAGGGAGAGCGTCCGGCGGCACCCGGGGAACGGGATGAGCGTGCGTCGGGTCGACCGGACGCACAGCGGCACCTGGAGGCGCACGGTGGTAGTGCGGCGAGCTCGGCAGAGCGCCCGGCGGCACCCGGGGAACGGGATGAGCGTGCGTCGGGTCGACCGGACGCACAGCGGCACCTGGAGGCGCACGGTGGTAGTGCGGTGAGCTCGGCAGAGCGCCCGGCGGCACCCCGAGCACCGTGGTGAAGGAGCGGCGATATCGGGAGAGCGCTCGGCCGCACTCGGAGGCGCGCAGTGGTACCGCGGCTAGATCCCGAGAGCACCCAGCGGTACTCGCATGCGCAGGGTGGAGCGCGACGAGCTCGGGAGAGCGTCCCGCGGCACCCCGAGGAGCAGGATGACCGTGCGTCGGGTTGACCGGACGCACAGCGGCACCTGGAGGCGCACGGTGGTAGTGCGGCAAGCTTGTGAGAGCGCCCGGCTGCACCCAGACAAGCGGGGTGAAAGAGCGGCGATATCGGGAGAGCGCTCAGCGGCACTCGGAGGCACGCGGTGGTACCGCTGCGAGCGCGGCTGATCTCCCGGCGGCACCCCGAGCACCGTGGTGAAGGTGACGCGCGGAAACAAACATTACAACTCGCAGAGAGTTATAAAGCAGGTATGTTTATTGCGGCGCTGGGTGCAAGGGGGATTTCTCCGCCAAACTTGTACACCGGTTTGTGAAGCAAGCGTCCATTTATGGTAAAAAGCATACATATTCATTATGGTGGGCAGGTTATTAAAATTAAAGGCGTTACTATTCTAATTATTTCCAAGAACTCATTATCAAAAATCTCCTCCCCTGTCCTGACCAGATGGACACCTTTCCCAGACAGTTAGGTTCCTTCTCAGCACCTCCTTAGCATGCAGCTGCTCCCGCTATCTTATACACAAAGCCATTTCTTTATCTTGGAATTCTGGGGCCCCGAGCTTTTGTTCTTTCCCAGACTGTAATACATCCGCACTAACAAACTGTAACCGTTCGTTTTCTGAATCAAAGGAGCGGCGATATCGGGAGAGCGCTCGGCGGCACTCGGAGGCGCGCTGTGGTACCGCGGCAAGATCCCGAGACCACCCAGAGGCACTCGCATGCGCAGGGTGGAGCGCGACGAGCTCAGGAGAGCGCCCGGCGGCACCCCGAGGAGCGGGATGAGCGTGCGTTGGGTCGACCGGACGCACAGCGGCACCTGGAGGTGCACGGTGGTAGTGCGGCGAGCTCGGCAGAGCACCCGGCGGCACCCAGACAAGCGGGGTGAAAGAGCGGCGATATCGGGAGAGCGCTCAGCGGCACTCGGAGGCGCGCTGTGGTACCGCGGCGAGATCCCGAGAGTGCCCGCTGGCACTTGTCAGCGCACGGTGGTAGCGCGGAGAGCTCAGCAGAGCGCCCGGCGGCACCCCGAGGAGCAGGATGACCGTGCGTCGGGTCGACCGGACGCACAGCGGCACCTGGAGGCGCACGGTGGTAGTGCGGCAAGATGGGGAAAGCGCCCGGCGGCACCCAGACAAGCAGGGTGAAGGAGCGGCGATATCGGGAGAGCGTTCAGCGGCACTCGGAGGCACGCGGTGGTACTGCTGCGAGCTCGGCAGTGCGCCCGGCGGCACCCCGAGCACTGTGGTGAAGGAGCGGCGATATCGGGAGAGCGCCTGGCGGCACCCCGACGTGCGGGGTCAACGAGTGGCGATACCGGGAGAGCGCTCGGCGGCACTCGGAGGCGCACGGTGGTACCGCGGCGAGATCCCGAGAGCACCCAGCGGCACTCACATGCGCAGGGTGGAGCGCGAAGAGCTCAGGAGAGCGTCCGGCGGCACCCCGAGGAGCGGGATGAGCGTGCGTCGGGTCGACCGGACGTACAGCGGCACCCGGAAGCTCACGGTGGTAGCGCGGCGAGCTCAGAAGAGCCCCGCAGCACCCCGAAGAGCGGGGTGAAGGATCGGCGTGGTCGGGAGGAGGCGGAGCGACAGCCGGAGGCGCAGGGTGGTAGCGCGGTGAGCTCGGACAGTGCCCGGCGGCACCCCGAAGAGCGCGCTGAGGGCACGGGTGAGTCGGACGAGGACTCGTCGGCACCCCGAAGGGCGGGGGGAGCGGCTCGGGCAGGTGGGACGTGCGCCCGTCACCATCCCGAGGGGTGGGTTAAGGCTCGGCGGGATCGAGTTGGCGCCCGACGGCACCCGGAGGGGTGGGATGAGGGTGCGTCGGGGTTGGGAGGATGTGCAGCGACACCCGGAGGCGCAGAGCGGTAGCGCAGCAAGCTCGGCAGAGCGCCCGGAGGCACCCTGCCGAGCGGGGTGTATATACGGAGCGGTCGGAAGGCGCACTGCGACACCTGGAGGAGCACGGTAGTAGCGCGGCGAGCTCGGGAGAGCCCCGCATCACCCTGAAGAGCGGGGTGATGAATCGGCGTGGTCGGGAGGACGCGCAGCAACACGCAGAGGCGCACGCTGGTACAACGGCGAGCTCGAACAATGGTTCCAGAGCTCGGGACTCTGTAGGGTTGCAGAGGGGCTCGTAGGGTTCCGTCGAAATCTGTAGGGTTCCCTAGGGGCCCGTAGAGTCCCGTAGATTTCCGTAGGGACCTGTAGGGTTGTGTAAGTGCCCGCAGGGGTTGGTAGGAGCTTGTAGGGTGCCATATGTTTCCGGAGGGTTGTTTAGGGTTCCGTAGGGGCCTGTGGTGTTCCCTAGGGGCCTGTAGAGTCTCATACGGTTCCGTAGGGGCCTGTAGTGTTCCCTAGGGGCCTCTAGAGTCTCGTACAGTTCCGTAGGGTCCTGTAGGTTTCCATAAGCGCCCGCAGAGGTCTGAAGGGCCCCGTACTGTTCCGTAAGGATCCACAGGGCTCCGTAGAGCTTCGTAGGTTTCCTAGAGGCCTGTAGAGTACCGCAGGAGCCAGTAGTGTTCTGTAGGGGCCCGTAGGGTTCCTTCCATAGGGGCTGGCAGTGTTCCGTAGGGGCCTCTAGGATTGTGTAAGTGCCCGCAGGAGTCTGTGGGATTCTGTAAGGTTCCGGAGGGTTCTGCAGGGTTCCGTAGGGGCCCGTAGAGTTCCGTAGTGGCTGGTAAAATTCCGTAGGGCCCTGTGGGGTTCTGTATGGACCTGTAGGGTTCCGTAGGGGCCTGCAGGGTTTCGTAGGCACCTGCAGTGTTCTGTAGGAGCCCATAGGGTTTTAGTGATGTTCCGTTGTGTTGCTAAGGGTCTTGTAGAGTGCTGTCGGGTCCTGGAGTATTCTGTA
The DNA here is from genome assembly GCF_964106895.1 of Numenius arquata. Classification (NCBI taxonomy): domain Eukaryota; kingdom Metazoa; phylum Chordata; class Aves; order Charadriiformes; family Scolopacidae; genus Numenius; species Numenius arquata. The sequence goes on along the minus strand of NW_027414271.1, from coordinate 153,977 downwards.
GGGTTCCAGAGGGGCTCGTAGGGTTCCGTCAAAATCTGTAGGCTTCCCTAGGGGCCCGTAGAGTCCCGTAGATTTCGGTAGGGGCCTGTAGGGTTGTGTAAGTGCCCGCAGGGTTTGTAGGGTGCCATATGTTTCCGGAGGGTTGTGTAGCGTTCCGTAGGGGCCTGTGGTGTTCCCTAGGGGCCTGTAGAGTCTCATACGGTTCCGTAGGGGCCTGTAGTGTTCCGTAGGGCCCTGTACCGTTCCGTAACTGCCTGCAAGGGTCTTTAGGCTTCCGTAGGGGCTGGTAGGGTTCCATAAAGTTCCGTGGGTTCCTGCAGAGTTCTGCAAGTGCCCGCAAGGGCCTGTAGGGGCGCACAGTGTTTCTGTCAGGTTCCGTAGAGTTCCGTAGGGGCCATAGGTTTCCGTAGTGGCTGGTAGTATTCTGTCTGTAGGTTTCTGTAGGCACCTGCAGTGTTCTGTAGGAGCCCATAGGGTTTTAGTGAGGTTCCGTTGTGTCGCTAAGGGTCTTGTAGAGTGCTGTCGGGTCCTGGAGTATTCTGTAGGGTTCCAGAGGGGCTCGTAGGGTTCCGTCGAAATCTGTAGGGTTCCCTAGGGGCCCATAGAGTCCCGTAGATTTCCGTAGGGACCTGTAGGGTTGTGTAAGTGCCCGCAGGGGTTGGTAGGAGCTTGTAGGTGCCATATGTTTCCGGAGGGTTGTGTAGGGTTCCGTAGGGGCCTGTGGTGTTCCCTAGGGGCCTGTAGAGTCTCGTACAGTTCCGTAGGGTCCTGTAGGTTTCCATAAGTGCCCGCAGAGGTCTGAAGGGGCCCGTACTGTGCCGTAAGGATCCATAGGGTTCCGTAGAGCTTCGTAGGTTCCCTAGAGGCCTCTGGAGTACCGCAGGAGCCAGTAGTGTTCTGTAGGGGCCCGTAGGGTTCCTTCCATAGGAGCTGGCAGTGTTCCGTAGGGTCCTCTAGGGTTGAGTAAGTGCCCGCAGGAGTCTGTAGGAATCCGTGGGATTCTGTAAGGTTCTGCAGGGTTCCGTAGGGGCCCGTAGAGTTCCGTAGTGGCTGGTAAAGTTCCCTAGGGCCCTGTACCGTTCCGTAACTGCCTGCAAGGGTCTTTAGGCTTCCGTAGGGGCTGGTAGGGTTCCATAAAGTTCCGTGGGTTCCTGCAGAGTTCTGCAAGTGCCCGCAAGGGCCTGTAGGGGCCCACAGTGTTTCTGCCAGGTTCCGTAGAGTTCCGTAGGGGCCATATTTTTCTGTAGTGGCTGGTAGTATTCTGTAGGGGTCTGTAGGGTTCCGTAGGCGCCTGCAGTGTTCTGTAGGAGCCCATAGGGTTTTAGTGAGGTTCCGTTGTGTTGCTAAGGGTCTTGTAGAGTGCTGTCGGGTCCTGGAGTATTCTGTAGTGTTCCAGAGGGCCTCATAGGGTTCCATCGAAATCTGAAGGGTTCCCTAGGGGCCCATAGAGTCCCGTAGATTTCCGTAGGGACCTGTAGGGTTGTGTAAGTGCCCGCAGGAGTCTGTAGGAATCCGTGGGATTCTGTAAGGTTCTGGAGGGTTCTGCAGGGTTCCGTAGGGGCCCGTAGAGTTCCGTAGTGGCTGGTAAAGTTCCCTAGGGCCCTGTACCGTTCCGTAACTGCCTGCAAGGGTCTTTAGGCTTCCGTAGGGGCTGGTAGGGTTCCATAAAGTTCCGTGGGTTCCTGCAGAGTTCTGCAAGTGCCCGCAAGGGCCTGTAGGGGCGCACAGTGTTTCTGTCAGGTTCCGTAGAGTTCCGAAGGGGCCATAGGTTTCCGTAGTGGCTGGTAGTATTCCGTCTGTAGGTTTCCGTAGGCACCTGCAGTGTTCTGTAGGAGCCCATAGGGTTTTAGTGAGGTTCCGTTGTGTCGCTAAGGGTCTTGTAGAGTGCTGTCGGGTCCTGGAGTATTCTGTAGGGTTCCAGAGGGGCTCGTAGGGTTCCGTCGAAATCTGTAGGGTTCCCTAGGGGCCCATAGAGTCCCGTAGATTTCCGTAGGGACCTGTAGGGTTGTGTAAGTGCCCGCAGGGGTTGGTAGGAGCTTGTAGGGTTCCATAAGTTTCCAGAGAGTTGTGTAGGGTTCCGTAGGGGCCTGTGGTGTTCCCTAGCGGTCTGTAGAGTCTCGTACGGTTCCGTAGGGGCCTGTGGTGTTCCCTAGGGCCCTGAAGAGTCTGTAGTTTTCCCGGTGGCACTCGCCGGCGCTGGGTGGTAGCGCGTCGAGCTCGGGAGATCGCCTGGCGGCAACCCGACGCGCAGTGTCAACGAGTGGCGATACCGGGAGAGCGCTCGGCGGCACTCGGAGGCGCACGATGGTAGTGCGGCGAGCTCGGCAGAGCGCCCGGCGGCACCCAGAAAAGCGGGGTGACGGAGCAGCGATATGGGAGAACGCTCAGTGGCACTAGAAGGCGCGCGGTGGTACCGCGGCGAGATACCGAGAGTGCCCAGTGGCACTCGCCGGCGCACGGTGGTAGCGCGACGACCTAGGGAGAGCGTCCAGCGGCACCCGGGGAACGGGATGAGCGTGCGTCGGGTCGACCGGACGCACAGCGGCACCTGGAGGCGCACGGTGGTAGTGCGGCGAGCTCGGCAGAGCGCCCGGCGGCACCCCGAGGAGCGGGATGAGCGTGCGTCGGGTCGACCGGACGCACAGCGGCACCTGGAGGCGCACGGTGGTAGTGCGGCGAGCTCGGCAGAGCGCCCGGCGGCACCCCGAGCACCGTGGTGAAGGAGCGGCGATATCGGGAGAGCGCTCGGCCGCACTCGGAGGCGCGCTGTGGTACCGCGGCAAGATCCCGAGACCACCCAGAGGCACTCGCATGCGCAGGGTGGAGCGCGACGAGCTCAGGAGAGCGCCCGGCGGCACCCCGAGGAGCGGGATGAGCGTGCGTTGGGTCGACCGGACGCACAGCGGCACCTGGAGGTGCACGGTGGTAGTGCGGCGAGCTCGGCAGAGCACCCGGCGGCACCCAGACAAGCGGGGTGAAAGAGCGGCGATATCGGGAGAGCGCTCAGCGGCACTCGGAGGCGCGCTGTGGTACCGCGGCGAGATCCCGAGAGCACCCAGCGGTACTCGCATGCGCAGGGTGGAGCGCGACGAGCTCGGGAGAGCGTCCCGCGGCACCCCGAGGAGCAGGATGACCGTGCGTCGGGTTGACCGGACGCACAGCGGCACCTGGAGGCGCACGGTGGTAGTGCGGCAAGCTTGTGAGAGCGCCCGGCTGCACCCAGACAAGCGGGGTGAAAGAGCGGCGATATCGGGAGAGCGCTCAGCGGCACTCGGAGGCACGCGGTGGTACCGCTGCGAGCGCGGCTGATCTCCCGGCGGCACCCCGAGCACCGTGGTGAAGGTGACGCGCGGAAACAAACATTACAACTCGCAGAGAGTTATAAAGCAGGTATGTTTATTGCGGCGCTGGGTGCAAGGGGGATTTCTCCGCCAAACTTGTACACCGGTTTGTGAAGCAAGCGTCCATTTATGGTAAAAAGCATACATATTCATTATGGTGGGCAGGTTATTAAAATTAAAGGCGTTACTATTCTAATTATTTCCAAGAACTCATTATCAAAAATCTCCTCCCCTGTCCTGACCAGATGGACACCTTTCCCAGACAGTTAGGTTCCTTCTCAGCACCTCCTTAGCATGCAGCTGCTCCCGCTATCTTATACACAAAGCCATTTCTTTATCTTGGAATTCTGGGGCCCCGAGCTTTTGTTCTTTCCCAGACTGTAATACATCCGCACTAACAAACTGTAACCGTTCGTTTTCTGAATCAAAGGAGCGGCGATATCGGGAGAGCGCTCGGCGGCACTCGGAGGCGCGCTGTGGTACCGCGGCAAGATCCCGAGACCACCCAGAGGCACTCGCATGCGCAGGGTGGAGCGCGACGAGCTCAGGAGAGCGCCCGGCGGCACCCCGAGGAGCGGGATGAGCGTGCGTTGGGTCGACCGGACGCACAGCGGCACCTGGAGGTGCACGGTGGTAGTGCGGCGAGCTCGGCAGAGCACCCGGCGGCACCCAGACAAGCGGGGTGAAAGAGCGGCGATATCGGGAGAGCGCTCAGCGGCACTCGGAGGCGCGCTGTGGTACCGCGGCGAGATCCCGAGAGTGCCCGCTGGCACTTGTCAGCGCACGGTGGTAGCGCGGAGAGCTCAGCAGAGCGCCCGGCGGCACCCCGAGGAGCAGGATGACCGTGCGTCGGGTCGACCGGACGCACAGCGGCACCTGGAGGCGCACGGTGGTAGTGCGGCAAGCTGGGGAAAGCGCCCGGCGGCACCCAGACAAGCAGGGTGAAGGAGCGGCGATATCGGGAGAGCGTTCAGCGGCACTTGGAGGCACGCGGTGGTACTGCTGCGAGCTCGGCAGTGCGCCCGGCGGCACCCCGAGCACTGTGGTGAAGGAGCGGCGATATCGGGAGAGCGCCTGGCGGCACCCCGACGTGCGGGGTCAACGAGTGGCGATACCGGGAGAGCGCTCGGCGGCACTCGGAGGCGCACGGTGGTACCGCGGCGAGATCCCGAGAGCACCCAGCGGCACTCACATGCGCAGGGTGGAGCGCGAAGAGCTCAGGAGAGCGTCCGGCGGCACCCCGAGGAGCGGGATGAGCGTGCGTCGGGTCGACCGGACGTACAGCGGCACCCGGAAGCTCACGGTGGTAGCGCGGCGAGCTCAGAAGAGCCCCGCAGCACCCCGAAGAGCGGGGTGAAGGATCGGCGTGGTCGGGAGGAGGCGGAGCGACAGCCGGAGGCGCAGGGTGGTAGCGCGGTGAGCTCGGACAGTGCCCGGCGGCACCCCGAAGAGCGCGCTGAGGGCACGGGTGAGTCGGACGAGGACTCGTCGGCACCCCGAAGGGCGGGGGGAGCGGCTCGGGCAGGTGGGACGTGCGCCCGTCACCATCCCGAGGGGTGGGTTAAGGCTCGGCGGGATCGAGTTGGCGCCCGACGGCACCCGGAGGGGTGGGATGAGGGTGCGTCGGGGTTGGGAGAATGCGCAGCGACACCCGGAGGCGCAGAGCGGTAGCGCAGCAAGCTCGGCAGAGCGCCCGGAGGCACCCTGCCGAGCGGGGTGTATATACGGAGCGGTCGGAAGGCGCACTGCGACACCTGGAGGAGCACGGTAGTAGCGTGGCGAGCTCGGGAGAGCCCCGCATCACCCTGAAGAGCGGGGTGATGAATCGGCGTGGTCGGGAGGACGCGCAGCAACACACAGAGGCGCACGCTGGTACAACGGCGAGCTCGAACAATGGTTCCAGAGCTCGGGACTCTGTAGGGTTCCAGAGGGGCTCGTAGGGTTCCGTCGAAATCTGTAGGGTTCCCTAGGGGCCCGTAGAGTCCCGTAGATTTCCGTAGGGACCTGTAGGGTTGTGTAAGTGCCCGCAGGGGTTGGTAGGAGCTTGTAGGGTGCCATATGTTTCCGGAGGGTTGTTTAGGGTTCCGTAGGGGCCTGTGGTGTTCCCTAGGGGCCTGTAGAGTCTCATACGGTTCCGTAGGGGCCTGTAGTGTTCCCTAGGGGCCTCTAGAGTCTCGTACAGTTCCGTAGGGTCCTGTAGGTTTCCATAAGCGCCCGCAGAGGTCTGAAGGGCCCCGTACTGTTCCGTAAGGATCCACAGGGCTCCGTAGAGCTTCGTAGGTTTCCTAGAGGCCTGTAGAGTACCGCAGGAGCCAGTAGTGTTCTGTAGGGGCCCGTAGGGTTCCTTCCATAGGGGCTGGCAGTGTTCCGTAGGGGCCTCTAGGATTGTGTAAGTGCCCGCAGGAGTCTGTGGGATTCTGTAAGGTTCCGGAGGGTTCTGCAGGGTTCCGTAGGGGCCCGTAGAGTTCCGTAGTGGCTGGTAAAATTCCGTAGGGCCCTGTGGGGTTCTGTATGGACCTGTAGAGTTCCGTAGGGGCCTGCAGGGTTTCGTAGGCACCTGCAGTGTTCTGTAGGAGCCCATAGGGTTTTAGTGATGTTCCGTTGTGTTGCTAAGGGTCTTGTAGAGTGCTGTCGGGTCCTGGAGTATTCTGTAGGGTTCCAGAGGGGCTCGTAGGGTTCTGTCAAAATCTGTGGACTTCTCTAGGGGCCCATAGAGTCCCGTAGATTTCGGTAGGGGCCTGTAGGGTTGTGTAAGTGCCCGCAGGGTTTGTAGGGTGCCATATGTTTCCGGAGGGTTGTGTAGCGTTCCGTAGGGGCCTGTGGTGTTCCCTAGGGGCCTGTAGAGTCTCATACGGTTCCGTAGGGGCCTGTAGTGTTCCGTAGGCCCTGTACCGTTCCGTAACTGCCTGCAAGGGTCTTTAGGCTTCCGTAGGGGCTGGTAGGGTTCCATAAAGTTCCGTGGGTTCCTGCAGAGTTCTGCAAGTGCCCGCAAGGGCCTGTAGGGGCGCACAGTGTTTCTGTCAGGTTCCGTAGAGTTCCGTAGGGGCCATAGGTTTCCGTAGTGGCTGGTAGTATTCCGTCTGTAGGTTTCCGTAGGCACTTCCAGTGTTCTGTAGGAGCCCATAGGGTTTTAGTGAGGTTCCGTTGTGTCGCTAAGGGTCTTGTAGAGTGCTGTCGGGTCCTGGAGTATTCTGTAGGGTTCCAGAGGGGCTCGTAGGGTTCCGTCGAAATCTGTAGGGTTCCCTAGGGGCCCATAGAGTCCCGTAGATTTCCGTAGGGACCTGTAGGGTTGTGTAAGTGCCCGCAGGGGTTGGTAGGAGCTTGTAGGGTGCCATATGTTTCCGGAGGGTTGTGTAGGGTTCCGTAGGGGCCTGTGGTGTTCCCTAGGGGCCTGTAGAGTCTCGTACAGTTCCGTAGGGTCCTGTAGGTTTCCATAAGTGCCCGCAGAGGTCTGAAGGGGCCCGTACTGTGCCGTAAGGATCCATAGGGTTCCGTAGAGCTTCGTAAGTTCCCTAGAGGCCTCTGGAGTACCGCAGGAGCCAGTAGTGTTCTGTAGGGGCCCGTAGGGTTCCTTCCATAGGAGCTGGCAGTGTTCCGTAGGGTCCTCTAGGGTTGAGTAAGTGCCCGCAGGAGTCTGTAGGAATCCGTGGGATTCTGTAAGGTTCTGCAGGGTTCTGCAGGGTTCCGTAGGGGCCCGTAGAGTTCCGTAGTGGCTGGTAAAGTTCCCTAGGGCCCTGTACCGTTCCGTAACTGCCTGCAAGGGTCTTTAGGCTTCCGTAGGGGCTGGTAGGGTTCCATAAAGTTCCGTGGGTTCCTGCAGAGTTCTGCAAGTGCCCGCAAGGGCCTGTAGGGGCGCACAGTGTTTCTGCCAGGTTCCGTAGAGTTCCGTAGGGGCCATATTTTTCTGTAGTGGCTGGTAGTATTCTGTAGGGGTCTGTAGGGTTCCGTAGGCGCCTGCAGTGTTCTGTAGGAGCCCATAGGGTTTTAGTGAGGTTCCGTTGTGTTGCTAAGGGTCTTGTAGAGTGCTGTCGGGTCCTGGAGTATTCTGTAGGGTTCCAGAGGGCCTCATAGGGTTCCATCGAAATCTGAAGGGTTCCCTAGGGGCCCATAGAGTCCCGTAGATTTCCGTAGGGACCTGTAGGGTTGTGTAAGTGCCCGCAGGAGTCTGTAGGAATCCGTCGGATTCTGTAAGGTTCTGGAGGGTTCTGCAGGGTTCCGTAGGGGCCCGTAGAGTTCCGTAGTGGCTGGTAAAGTTCCCTAGGGCCCTGTACCGTTCCGTAACTGCCTGCAAGGGTCTTTAGGCTTCCGTAGGGGCTGGTAGGGTTCCATAAAGTTCCGTGGGTTCCTGCAGAGTTCTGCAAGTGCCCGCAAGGGCCTGTAGGGGCGCACAGTGTTTCTGCCAGGTTCCGTAGAGTTCCGTAGGGGCCATATTTTTCTGTAGTGGCTGGTAGTATTCTGTAGGGGTCTGTAGGTTTCCGTAGGCGCCTACAGTGTTCTGTAGGAGCCCATAGGGTTTTAGTGAGGTTCCGTTGTGTTGCTAAGGGTCTTGTAGAGTGCTGTCGGGTCCTGGAGTATTCTGTAGGGTTCCAGAGGGGCTCGTAGGGTTCCGTCAAAATCTGTAGGGTTCCCTAGGGGCCCATAGAGTCCCGTAGGTTGCCGTTGGGACCTGTAGGGTTGTGTAAGTGCTCGCAGGGGTTGGTAGGAGCTTGTAGGGTTCCATAAGTTTCCAGAGGGTTGTGTAGGGTTCCGTAGGGGCCTGTGGTGTTCCCTAGGGGCCTGTAGAGTCTCGTACGGTTCCGTAGGGGCCTGTGGTGTTCCCTAGGGGCCTGTAGAGTCTCGTACAGTTCCGTAGGGTCCTGTAGGTTTCCATAAGTGCCCACAGAGGTCTGAAGGGGCCCGTACTGTTCCGTAAGGATCCATAGGGCTCCGTAGAGCTTCGTAGGTTCCCTAGAGGCCTGTGGAGTACCGCAGGAGCCAGTAGTGTTCTGTAGGGGCCCGTAGGGTTCCTTCCATAGGGGCTGGCAGTGTTCCGTAGGGTCCTCTAGGGTTGATTAAGTGCCCGCAGAAGTCTGTAGGAGTCTGTGGGATTCTGTAAGGTTCCGGAGGGTTCTGCAGGGTTCCGTAGGGGCCCGTAGAGTTCCGTAGTGGCTGGTAAAGTTCCGTAGGGCCCTGTGGGGTTCTGTATGGACCTGTAGGGTTCCGTAGGGGCCTGCAGTGTTCTGTAAGTGCCCGTAGGTGTCTGTATGGACCTGTAGGGTTCCGTAGGCACCTGCAGTATTCTGTAGGAGCCCATAGGGTTTTAGTGAGGTTCCGTTGTGTTGCTAAGGGTCTTGTAGAGTGCTGTCGGGTCCTGGAGTATTCTGTAGGGTTCCAGAGGGGCTGGTAGGGTTCCGTCGAAATCTGAAGGGTTCCCTAGGGGCCCGTAGAGTCCCATAGATTTCCGTAGGGGCCTGTAGGGTTGTGTAAGTGCCCGCAGGGGTTGGTAGGAGCTTGTAGGGTGCCATATGTTTCCGGAGGGTTGTGTAGGGTTCCGTAGGGGCCTGTGGTGTTCCCTAGGGGCCTGTAGAGTCTCGTACAGTTCCGTAGGGTCCTGTAGGTTTCCATAAGTGCCCGCAGAGGTCTGAAGGGGCCCGTACTGTGCCGTAAGGATCCATAGGGTTCCGTAGAGCTTCGTAGGTTCCCTAGAGGCCTGTGGAGTACCGCAGGAGCCAGTAGTGTTCTGTAGGGGCCCGTAGGGTTCCTTCCATAGGAGCTGGTAGTGTTCCGTAGGGTCCTCTAGGGTTGAGTAAGTGCCCGCAGGAGTCTGTAGGAATCCGTGGGATTCTGTAAGGTTCTGGAGGGTTCTGCAGGGTTCCGTAGGGGCCATATTTTTCTGTAGTGGCTGGTAGTATTCTGTAGGGGTCTGTAGGGTTCCGTAGGCGCCTGCAGTGTTCTGTAGGAGCCCATAGGGTTTTAGTGAGGTTCCGTTGTGTTGCTAAGGGTCTTGTAGAGTGCTGTCGGGTCCTGGAGTATTCTGTAGGGTTCCAGAGGGCCTCATAGGGTTCCATCGAAATCTATAGGTTTCCCTAGGGGCCCATAGAGTCCCGTAGATTTCCGTAGGGACCTGTAGGGTTGTGTAAGTGCCCGCAGAAGTCTGTAGGAGTCTGTGGGATTCTGTAAGGTTCTGCAGGGTTCTGCAGGGTTCTGTAGGGGCCCGTAGAGTTCCGTAGTGGCTGGTAAAGTTCCCTAGGGACCTGTACCGTTCCGTAACTGCCTGCAAGGGTCTTTAGGCTTCCGTAGGGGCTGGTAGGGTTCCATAAAGTTCCGTGGGGCACTGTGGGGCTCTGTATGGACCTGTAGGGTTCCGTAGGGGCCTGCAGTGTTCTGTAAGTGCCTGCAGGTGTCTGTAGGGTTCCGTAGGGGTCTCTAGGGTTCTGTAGGCACCTACAGTGTTCTGTAGGAGCCCATAGGGTTTTAGTGAGGTTCCGTTGTGTTGCTAAGGGTCTTGTAGAGTGGTGTCGGGTCCTGGAGTATTCTGTAGGGTTCCAGAGGGGCTCGTAGGGTTCCGTCGAAATCTGAAGGGTTCCCTAGGGGCCCGTAGAGTCCCGTAGATTTCCGTAGGGGCCTGTAGGGTTGTGTAAGTGCCCGCAGGGGTTGGTAGGAGCTTGTAGGGTGCCATATGTTTCCGGAGGGTTGTTTAGGGTTCCGTAGGGGCCTGTGGTGTTCCCTAGGGGCCTGTAGAGTCTCGTACAGTTTCGGTAGGGTCCTGTAGGTTTCCATAAGCGCCCGCAGAGGTCTGAAGGGGCCCGTACTGTGCCGTAAGGATCCATAGGGTTCCGTAGAGCTTCGTAGGTTCCCTAGAGGCCTCTGGAGTACCGCAGGAGCCAGTAGTGTTCCGTAGGGTCCTCTAGGGTTGAGTAAGTGCCCGCAGGAGTCTGTAGGAATCCGTGGGATTCTGTAAGGTTCTGCAGGGTTCTGCAGGGTTCCGTAGGGGCCCGTAGAGTTCCGTAGTGGCTGGTAAAGTTCCCTAGGGCCCTGTACCGTTCCGTAACTGCCTGCAAGGGTCTTTAGGCTTCCGTAGGGGCTGGTAGGGTTCCATAAAGTTCCGTGGGTTCCTGCAGAGTTCTGCAAGTGCCCGCAAGGGCCTGTAGGGGCGCACAGTGTTTCTGCCAGGTTCCGTAGAGTTCCGTAGGGGCCATATTTTTCTGTAGTGGCTGGTAGTATTCTGTAGGGGTCTGTAGGTTTCTGTAGGCGCCTACAGTGTTCTGTAGGAGCCCATAGGGTTTTAGTGAGGTTCCGTTGTGTTGCTAAGGGTCTTGTAGAGTGCTGTCGGGTCCTGGAGTATTCTGTAGGGTTCCAGAGGGGCTCGTAGGGTTCCATCGAAATCTGTAGGGTTCCCTAGGGGCCCCTAGAGTCCCGTAGATTGCCGTTGGGACCTGTAGGGTTGTGTAAGTGCTCGCAGGGGTTGGTAGGAGCTTGTAGGGTTCCATAAGTTTCCAGAGGGTTGTGTAGGGTTCCGTAGGGGCCTGTGGTGTTCCCTAGGGGCCTGTAGAGTCTCGTACGGTTCCGTAGGGGCCTGTGGTGTTCCCTAGGGGCCTGTAGAGTCTCGTACAGTTCCGTAGGGTCCTGTAGGTTTCCATAAGTGCCCGCAGAGGTCTGAAGGGGCCCGTACTGTTCCGTAAGGATCCATAGGGTTCCGTAGAGCTTCGTAGGTTCCCTAGAGGCCTGTGGAGTACCGCAGGAGCCAGTAGTGTTCTGTAGGGGCCCGTAGGGTTCCTTCCATAGGGGCTGGCAGTGTTCCGTAGGGTCCTCTAGGGTTGATTAAGTGCCCGCAGAAGTCTGTAGGAGTCTGTGGGATTCTGTAAGGTTCCGGAGGGTTCTGCAGGGTTCCGTAGGGGCCCGTAGAGTTCCGTAGTGGCTGGTAAAGTTCCGTAGGGCCCTGTGGGGTTCTGTATGGACCTGTAGGGTTCCGTAGGGGCCTGCAGTGTTCTGTAAGTGCCCGTAGGTGTCTGTATGGACCTGTAGCGTTCCGTAGGCACCTGCAGTATTCTGTAGGAGCCCATAGGGTTTTAGTGAGGTTCCGTTGTGTTGCTAAGGGTCTTGTAGAGTGCTGTCGGGTCCTGGAGTATTCTGTAGGGTTCCAGAGGGCCTTGTAGGGTTCCGTCGAAATCTGAAGGGTTCCCTAGGGGCCCGTAGAGTCCCATAGATTTCCGTAGGGGCCTGTAGGGTTGTGTAAGTGCCCGCAGTGGTTGGTAGGAGCTTGTAGGGTGCCATATGTTTCCGGAGGGTTGTGTAGGGTTCCGTAGGGGCCTGTGGTGTTCCCTAGGGGCCTGTAGAGTCTCGTACAGTTCCGTAGGGTCCTGTAGGTTTCCATAAGCGCCCGCAGAGGTCTGAAGGGGCCCGTACTGTGCCGTAAGGATCCATAGGGTTCCGTAGAGCTTCGTAGGTTCCCTAGAGGCCTCTGGAGTACCGCAGGAGCCAGTAGTGTTCCGTAGGGTCCTCTAGGGTTGAGTAAGTGCCCGCAGGAGTCTGTAGGAATCCGTGGGATTCTGTAAGGTTCTGGAGGGTTCTGCAGGGTTCCGTAGGGGCCCGTAGAGTTCCGTAGTGGCTGGTAAAGTTCCGTAGGGCCCTGTGTGGTTCTGTATGGACCTGTAGGATTCCATAGGGGCCTGCAGTGTTCTGTAAGTGCCCGTAGGTGTCTGTACGGGTCTGTAGGGTTCCGTAGGCACCTACAGTGTTCTGTAGGAGCCCATAGGGTTTTAGTGAGGTTCCGTTGTGTTGCTAAGGGTCTTGTAGAGTGCTGTCGGGTCCTGGAGTATTCTGTAGGGTTCCAGAGGGCCTTGTAGGGTTCCGTCGAAATCTGAAGGGTTCCCTAGGTGCCCGTAGAGTCCCATAGATTTCCGTAGGGGCCTGTAGGGTTGTGTAAGTGCCCGCAGAAGTCTGTAGGAGTCTGTGGGATTCTGTCAGATTCTGGAGGGTTCTGCAGGGTTCCGTAGGGACCCGTAGAGTTCCATAGTGGCTGGTAAAGTTCCGTAGGGCCCTGTGGGGTTCTGTATGGACCTGTAGGGTTCCGTAGGGGCCTGCAGTGTTCCGTAAGTGCCCGCAGGTGTCTGTAGGGTTCCGTAGGGGTCTGTAGGGTTCCGTAGGCACCTGCAGTGTTCTGTAGGAGCCCATAGGGTTTTAGTGAGGTTCCGTTGTGTTGCTAAGGGTCTTGTAGAGTGCTGTCGGGTCCTGGAGTATTCTGTAGGGTTCCAGAGGGGCTGGTAGGGTTCCGTCGAAATCTGAAGGGTTCCCTAGGGGCCCGTAGAGTCCCGTAGATTTCCGTAGGGGCCTGTAGGGTTATGTAAGTGCCCGCAGGGGTTGGTAGGAGCTTGTAGGGTGCCATATGTTTCCGGAGGGTTGTGTAGGGTTCCGTAGGGGCCTGTGGTGTTCCCTAGGGGCCTGTAGAGTCTCGTACAGTTTCGGTAGGGTCCTGTAGGTTTCCATAAGCGCCCGCAGAGGTCTGAAGGGGCCCGTACTGTGCCGTAAGGATCCATAGGGTTCCGTAGAGCTTCGTAGGTTCCCTAGAGGCCTCTGGAGTACCGCAGGAGCCAGTAGTGTTCCGTAGGGTCCTCTAGGGTTGAGTAAGTGCCCGCAGGAGTCTGTAGGAATCCGTGGGATTCTGTAAGGTTCTGGAGGGTTCTGCAGGGTTCCGTAGGGGCCAGTAGAGTTCCATAGTGGCTGGTAAAGTTCCCTAGGGCCCTGTACCGTTCCGTAACTGCCTGCAAGGGTCTTTAGGCTTCCGTAGGGGCTGGCAGGGTTCCATAAAGTTCCGTGGGTTCCTGCAGAGTTCTTCAAGTGCCCGCAAGGGCCTGTAGGGGCGCACAGTGTTTCTGCCAGGTTCCGTAGAGTTCCGTAGGGGCCATATTTTTCTGTAGTGGCTGGTAGTATTCCGTAGGGGTCTGTAGGTTTCCATAGGCACCTACAGTGTTCTGTAGGAGCCCATAGGGTTTTAGTGAGGTTCCGTTGTGTTGCTAAGGGTCTTGTAGAGTGCTGTCGGGTCCTGGAGTATTCTGTAGGGTTCCAGAGGGGCTCGTAGGGTTCCGTCGAAATCTGTAGGGTTCCCTAGGGGCCCATAGAGTCCCGTAGATTGCCGTAGGGACCTGTAGGGTTGTGTAAGTGCTCGCAGGGGTTGGTAGGAGCTTGTAGGGTTCCATAAGTTTCCAGAGGGTTGTGTAGGGTTCCGTAGGGTCCTGTGGTGTACCCTAGGGGCCTGTAGAGTCTCGTACGGTTCCGTAGGGGCCTGTGGTGTTCCCTAGGGGCCTGTAGAGTCTCTTAGAGTTCCGTAGGGTCCTGTAGGTTTCCATAAGCGCCCGCAGAGGTCTGAAGGGGCCCGTACTGTTCCGTAAGGTTCCATAGGGCTCCGTAGAGCTTCGTAGGTTCCCTAGAGGCCTCTGGAGTACTGCAGGAGCCAGTAGTGTTCTGTAGGGGCCCGTAAGGTTCCTTCCATAGGAGCTGGCAGTGTTCCGTAGGGTCCTCTAGGGTTGAGTAAGTGCCCGCAGGAGTCTGTAGGAATCCGTGGGATTCTGTAAGGTTCTGCAGGGTTCCGTAGGAACCCGTAGAGTTCCGTAGTGGCTGGTAAAGTTCCCTAGGGCCCTGTACCGTTCCGTAACTGCCTGCAAGGGTCTTTAGGCTTCCGTAGGGGCTGGCAGGGTTCCATAAAGTTCCGTGGGTTCCTGCAGAGTTCTGCAAGTGCCCGCAAGGGCCTGTAGGGGCCCACAGTGTTTCTGCCAGGTTCCGTAGAGTTCCGTAGGGGCCATATTTTTCTGTAGTGGCTGGTAGTATTCCGTAGGGGTCTGTAGGTTTCCGTAGGCACCTACAGTGTTCTGTAGGAGCCCATAGGGTTTTAGTGAGGTTCCGTTGTGTTGCTAAGGGTCTTGTAGAGTGCTGTCGGGTCCTGGAGTATTCTGTAGGGTTCCAGAGGGCCTCATAGGGTTCCATCGAAATCTATAGGGTTCCCTAGGGGCCCCTAGAGTCCCGTAGATTTCCGTAGGGACCTGTAGGGTTGTGTAAGTGCCCGCAGAAGTCTGTAGGAGTCTGTGGGATTCTGTAAGGTTCTGGAGGGTTCTGCAGGGTTCCCTAGGGACCCGTAGAGTTCCGTAGTGGCTGGTAAAGTTCCGTAGGGCCCTGTGGGGTTCTGTATGGACCTGTAGGGTTCCGTAGGGGCCTGCAGTGTTCCGTAAGTGCCCGCAGGTGTCTGTAGGGTTCCGTAGGGGTCTGTAGGGTTCCGTAGGCACCTGCAGTGTTCTGTAGGAGCCCATAGGGTTTTAGTGAGGTTCCGTTGTGTTGCTAAGGGTCTTGTAGAGTCCTGTCGGGTCCTGGAGTATTCTGTAGGGTTCCAGAGGGGCTGGTAGGGTTCCGTCGAAATCTGAAGGGTTCCCTAGGGGCCCGTAGAGTCCCGTAGATTTCCGTAGGGGCCTGTAGGGTTATGTAAGTGCCCGCAGGGGTTGGTAGGAGCTTGTAGGGTGCCATATGTTTCCGGAGGGTTGTGTAGGGTTCCGTAGGGGCCTGTGGTGTTCCCTAGGGGCCTGTAGAGTCTCGTACAGTTTCGGTAGGGTCCTGTAGGTTTCCATAAGCGCCCGCAGAGGTCTGAATGGGCCCGTACTGTGCCGTAAGGATCCATAGGGTTCCGTAGAGCTTCGTAGGTTCCCTAGAGGCCTCTGGAGTACCGCAGGAGCCAGTAGTGTTCCGTAGGGTCCTCTAGGGTTGAGTAAGTGCCCGCAGGAGTCTGTAGGAATCCGTGGGATTCTGTAAGGTTCTGGAGGGTTCTGCAGGGTTCCGTAGGGGCCCGTAGAGTTCCATAGTGGCTGGTAAAGTTCCCTAGGGCCCTGTACCGTTCCGTAACTGCCTGCAAGGGTCTTTAGGCTTCCGTAGGGGCTGGCAGGGTTCCATAAAGTTCCGTGGGTTCCTGCAGAGTTCTGCAAGTGCCCGCAAGGGCCTGTAGGGGCGCACAGTGTTTCTGCCAGGTTCCGTAGAGTTCCGTAGGGGCCATATTTTTCTGTAGTGGTGGTAGTATTCCGTAGGGGTCTGTAGGTTTCCGTAGGCACCTACAGTGTTCTGTAGGAGCCCATAGGGTTTTAGTGAGGTTCCGTTGTGTTGCTAAGGGTCTTGTAGAGTGCTGTCGGGTCCTGGAGTATTCTGTAGGGTTCCAGAGGGGCTCGTAGGGTTCCGTCGAAATCTGTAGGGTTCCCTAGGGGCCCATAGAGTCCCGTGGATTGCCGTAGGGACCTGTAGGGTTGTGTAAGTGCTTGCAGGGGTTGGTAGGAGCTTGTAGGGTTCCATAAGTTTCCAGAGGGTTGTGTAGGGTTCCGTAGGGGCCTGTGGTGTTCCCTAAGGGCCTGTAGAGTCTCGTACGGTTCCGTAGGGGCCTGTGGTGTTCCCTAGGGGCCTGTAGAGTCTCTTAGAGTTCCGTAGGGTCCTGTAGGTTTCCATAAGCGCCCGCAGAGGTCTGAATGGGCCCGTACTGTTCCGTAAGGATCCATAGGGCTCCGTAGAGCTTCGTAGGTTCCCTAGAGGCCTCTGGAGTACCGCAGGAGCCAGTAGTGTTCTGTAGGGGCCCGTAGGGTTCCTTCCATAGGAGCTGGCAGTGTTCCGTAGGGTCCTCTAGGGTTGAGTAAGTGCCCGCAGGAGTCTGTAGGAATCCGTGGGATTCTGTAAGGTTCTGCAGGGTTCTGCAGGGTTCCGTAGGGGCCCGTAGAGTTCCGTAGTGGCTGGTAAAGTTCCCTAGGGCCCTGTACCGTTCCGTAACTGCCTGCAAGGGTCTTTAGGCTTCCGTAGGGGCTGGTAGGGTTCCATAAAGTTCCGTGGGTTCTTGCAGAGTTCTGCAAGTGCCCGCAAGGGCCTGTAGGGGCCCACAGTGTTTCTGCCAGGTTCCGTAGAGTTCCGTAGGGGCCATATTTTTCTGTAGTGGTGGTAGTATTCTGTAGGGGTCTGTAGGGTTCCGTAGGCGCCTGCAGTGTTCTGTAGGAGCCCATAGGGTTTTAGTGAGGTTCCGTTGTGTTGCTAAGGGTCTTGTAGAGTGCTGTCGGGTCCTGGAGTATTCTGTAGGGTTCCAGAGGGGCTCGTAGGGTTCCGTCGAAATCTGTAGGGTTCCCTAGGGGCCCATAGAGTCCCGTAGATTTCCGTAGGGACCTGTAGGGTTGTGTAAGTGCTCGCAGGGGTTGGTAGGAGCTTGTAGGGTTCCATAAGTTTCCAGAGGGTTGTGTAGGGTTCCGTAGGGGCCTGTGGTGTTCCCTAAGGGCCTGTAGAGTCTCGTACGGTTCCGTAGGGGCCTGTGGTGTTCCCTAGGGGCCTGTAGAGTCTCGTACAGTTCCGTAGGGTCCTGTAGGTTTCCATAAGCGCCCGCAGAGGTCTGAATGGGCCCGTACTGTTCCGTAAGGATCCATAGGGCTCCGTAGAGCTTCGTAGGTTCCCTAGAGGCCTCTGGAGTTCCGCAGGAGCCAGTAGTGTTCTGTAGGGGCCCGTAGGGTTCCTTCCATAGGAGCTGGCAGTGTTCCGTAGGGTCCTCTAGGGTTGAGTAAGTGCCCGCAGGAGTCTGTAGGAATCCGTGGGATTCTGTAAGGTTCTGGAGGGTTCTGCAGGGTTCCGTAGGGGCCAGTAGAGTTCCATAGTGGCTGGTAAAGTTCCCTAGGGCCCTGTACCGTTCCGTAACTGCCTGCAAGGGTCTTTAGGCTTCCGTAGGGGCTGGTAGGGTTCCATAAAGTTCCGTGGGTTCCTGCAGAGTTCTGCAAGTGCCCGCAAGGGCCTGTAGGGGCCCACAGTGTTTCTGCCAGGTTCCGTAGAGTTCCGGAGGGGCCATATTTTTCTGTAGTGGTGGTAGTATTCTGTAGGGGTCTGTAGGGTTCCGTAGGCGCCTGCAGTGTTCTGTAGGAGCCCATAGGGTTTTAGTGAGGTTCCGTTGTGTTGCTAAGGGTCTTGTAGAGTGGTGTCGGGTCCTGGAGTATTCTGTAGGGTTCCAGAGGGCCTCATAGTGTTCCATCGAAATCTATAGGGTTCCCTAGGGGCCCCTAGAGTCCCGTAGATTTCCGTAGGGACCTGTAGGGTTGTGTAAGTGCCCGCAGAAGTCTGTAGGAGTCTGTGGGATTCTGTAAGGTTCTGGAGGGTTCTGCAGGGTTCCCTAGGGACCCGTAGAGTTCCGTAGTGGCTGGTAAATTTCCGTAGGGCCCTGTGGGGTTCTGTATGGACCTGTAGGGTTCCGTAGGGGCCTGCAGGGTTCCGTAAGTGCCCGCAGGTGTCTGTAGGGTTCCGTAGGGGTCTGTAGGGTTCCGTAGGCACCTGCAGTGTTCTGTAGGAGCCCATAGGGTTTTAGTGAGGTTCCGTTGTGTTGCTAAGGGTCTTGTAGAGTCCTGTCGCGTCCTGGAGTATTCTGTAGGGTTCCAGAGGGGCTGGTAGGGTTCCGTCGAAATCTGAAGGGTTCCCTAGGGGCCCGTAGAGTCCCGTAGATTTCCGTAGGGGCCTGTAGGGTTATGTAAGTGCCCGCAGGGGTTGGTAGGAGCTTGTAGGGTGCCATATGTTTCCGGAGGGTTGTGTAGGGTTCCGTAGGGGCCTGTGGTGTTCCCTAGGGGCCTGTAGAGTCTCGTACAGTTTCGGTAGGGTCCTGTAGGTTTCCATAAGCGCCCGCAGAGGTCTGAAGGGGCCCGTACTGTGCCGTAAGGATCCATAGGGTTCCGTAGAGTTTCGTAGGTTCCCTAGAGGCCTCTGGAGTACCGCAGGAGCCAGTAGTGTTCCGTAGGGTCCTCTAGGGTTGAGTAAGTGCCCGCAGGAGTCTGTAGGAATCCGTGGGATTCTGTAAGGTTCTGGAGGGTTCTGCAGGGTTCCGTAGGGGTCCGTAGAGTTCCATAGTGGCTGGTAAAGTTCCCTAGGGCCCTGTACCGTTCCGTAACTGCCTGCAAGGGTCTTTAGGCTTTTGTAGGGGCTGGCAGGGTTCCATAAAGTTCCGTGGGTTCCTGCAGAGTTCTGCAAGTGCCCGCAAGGGCCTGTAGGGGCCCACAGTGTTTCTGCCAGGTTCCGTAGAGTTCCGTAGGGGCCATATTTTTCTGTAGTGGCTGGTAGCATTCTGTAGGGGTCTGTAGGTTTCCGTAGGCACCTACAGTGTTCTGTAGGAGCCCATAGGGTTTTAGTGAGGTTCCGTTGTGTTGCTAAGGGTCTTGTAGAGTGCTGTCGGGTCCTGGAGTATTCTGTAGGGTTCCAGAGGGGCTCGTAGGGTTCCGTCGAAATCTGTAGGGTTCCCTAGGGGCCCATAGAGTCCCGTAGATTTCCGTAGGGACCTGTAGGGTTGTGTAAGTGCTCGCAGGGGTTGGTAGGAGCTTGTAGGGTTCCATATGTTTCCGGAGGGTTGTGTAGGGTTCCGTAGGGGCCTGTGGTGTTCCCTAAGGGCCTGTAGAGTCTCGTACAGTTCCGTAGGGGCCTGTGGTGTTCCCTAGGGGCCTGTAGAGTCTCGTACAGTTCCGTAGGGTCCTGTAGGTTTCCATAAGCGCCCGCAGAGGTCTGAAGGGGCCCGTACTGTGCCTTAAGGATCCATAGGGTTCCGTAGAGCTTCGTAGGTTCCCTAGAGGCCTCTGGAGTACCACAGGAGCCAGTAGTGTTCTGTAGGGGCCCGTAGGGTTCCTTCCATAGGAGCTGGCAGTGTTCCGTAGGGTCCTCTAGGGTTGAGTAAGTGCCCGCAGGAGTCTGTAGGAATCCGTGGGATTCTGTAAGGTTCTGCAGGGTTCCGTAGGAACCCGTAGAGTTCCGTAGTGGCTGGTAAAGTTCCCTAGGGCCCTGTACCGTTCCGTAACTGCCTGCAAGGGTCTTTAGGCTTCCGTAGGGGCTGGCAGGGTTCCATAAAGTTCCGTGGGTTCCTGCAGAGTTCTGCAAGTGCCCGCAAGGGCCTGTAGGGGCCCACAGTGTTTCTGCCAGGTTCCGTAGAGTTCCGTAGGGGCCATATTTTTCTGTAGTGGCTGGTAGTATTCCGTAGGGGTCTGTAGGTTTCCGTAGGCACCTACAGTGTTCTGTAGGAGCCCATAGGGTTTTAGTGAGGTTCCGTTGTGTTGCTAAGGGTCTTGTAGAGTGGTGTCGGGTCCTGGAGTATTCTGTAGGGTTCCAGAGGGGCTCGTAGGGTTTCGTCAAAATCCGTAGGTTTCCCTTGGGGCCCCTAGAGTCCCGTAGATTTCCGTAGGGACCTGTAGGGTTGTGTAAGTGCCCGCAGGTGTTGGTAGGAGCTTGTAGGGTGCCATATGTTTCCGGAGGGTTGTGTAGGGTTCCGTAGGGGCCTGTGGTGTTCCCTAGGGGCCTGTAGAGTCTCGTACAGTTCTGTAGGGTCCTGTAGGTTTCCATAAGCGCCCGCAGAGGTCTGAAGGGGCCCATACTGTTCCGTAAGGATCCATAGGGTTCCGTAGAGCTTTGTAGGTTCCCTAGAGGCCTCTGGAGTACCGCAGGAGCCAGTAGTGTTCCGTAGGGTCCTCTAGGGTTGAGTAAGTGCCCGCAGGAGTCTGTAGGAATCCGTGGGATTCTGTAAGGTTCTGGAGGGTTCTGCAGGGTTCCGTAGGGGCCCGTAGAGTTCCGTAGTGGCTGGTAAAGTTCCGTAGGGCCCTGTGGGGTTCTGTATGGACCTGTAGGGTTCCATAGGGGCCTGCAGTGTTCTGTAAGTGCCCGTAGGTGTCTGTACGGGTCTGTAGGGTTCCGTAGGCACCTGCAGTGTTCTGTAGGAGCCCATAGGGTTTTAGTGAGGTTCCGTTGTGTTGCTAAGGGTCTTGTAGAGTGCTGTCGGGTCCTGGAGTATTCTGTAGGGTTCCAGAGGGGCTGGTAGGGTTCTGTCGAAATCTGAAGGGTTGCCTAGGGGCCCGTAGCGTCCCATAGATTTCCGTAGGGGCCTGTAGGGTTGTGTAAGTGCCCGCAGGGGTTGGTAGGAGCTTGTAGGGTGCCATATGTTTCCGGAGGGTTGTGTAGGGTTCCGTAGGGGCCTGTGGTGTTCCCTAGGGGCCTGTAGAGTCTCGTACAGTTTCGGTAGGGTCCTGTAGGTTTCCATAAGCGCCCGCAAAGGTCTGAAGGGGCCCGTACTGTGCCGTAAGGATCCATAGGGTTCCGTAGAGCTTCGTAGGTTCCCTAGAGGCCTCTGGAGTACCGCAGGAGCCAGTAGTGTTCCGTAGGGTCCTCTAGGGTTGAGTAAGTGCCCGCAGGAGTCTGTAGGAATCCGTGGGATTCCGTAAGGTTCTGGAGGGTTCTGCAGGGTTCCGTAGGGGCCCGTAGAGTTCCGTAGTGGCTGGTAAAGTTCCGTAGGGCCCTGTGTGGTTCTGTATGGACCTGTAGGATTCCATAGGGGCCTGCAGTGTTCTGTAAGTGCCCGTAGGTGTCTGTATGGGTCTGTAGGGTTCCGTAGGCACCTACAGTGTTCTGTAGGAGCCCATAGGGTTTTAGTGATATTCCGTTGTGTTGCTAAGGGTCTTGTAGAGTGCTGTCGGGTCCTGGAGTATTCTGTAGGGTTCCAGAGGGCCTTGTAGGGTTCCGTCGAAATCTGAAGGGTTCCCTAGGTGCCCGTAGAGTCCCATAGATTTCCGTAGGGGCCTGTAGGGTTGTTTAAGTGCCCGCAGAAGTCTGTAGGAGTCTGTGGGATTCTGTCAGATTCTGGAGGGTTCTGCAGGGTTCCGTAGGGACCCGTAGAGTTCCATAGTGGCTGGTAAAGTTCCGTAGGGCCCTGTGGGGTTCTGTATGGACCTGTAGGGTTCCGTAGGGGCCTGCAGTGTTCCGTAAGTGCCCGCAGGTGTCTGTAGGGTTCCGTAGGGGTCTGTAGGGTTCCGTAGGCACCTGCAGTGTTCTGTAGGAGCCCATAGGGTTTTAGTGAGGTTCCGTTGTGTTGCTAAGGGTCTTGTAGAGTCCTGTCGGGTCCTGGAGTATTCTGTAGGGTTCCAGAGGGGCTGGTAGGGTTCCGTCGAAATCTGAAGGGTTCCCTAGGGGCCCGTAGAGTCCCGTAGATTTCCGTAGGGGCCTGTAGGGTTATGTAAGTGCCCGCAGGGGTTGGTAGGAGCTTGTAGGGTGCCATATGTTTCCGGAGGGTTGTGTAGGGTTCCGTAGGGGCCTGTGGTGTTCCCTAGGGGCCTGTAGAGTCTCGTACAGTTTCGGTAGGGTCCTGTAGGTTTCCATAAGCGCCCGCAGAGGTCTGAATGGGCCCGTACTGTGCCGTAAGGATCCATAGGGTTCCGTAGAGCTTCGTAGGTTCCCTAGAGGCCTCTGGAGTACCGCAGGAGCCAGTAGTGTTCCGTAGGGTCCTCTAGGGTTGAGTAAGTGCCCGCAGGAGTCTGTAGGAATCCGTGGGATTCTGTAAGGTTCTGGAGGGTTCTGCAGGGTTCCGTAGGGGCCCGTAGAGTTCCATAGTGGCTGGTAAAGTTCCCTAGGGCCCTGTACCGTTCCGTAACTGCCTGCAAGGGTCTTTAGGCTTCCGTAGGGGCTGGCAGGGTTCCATAAAGTTCCGTGGGTTCCTGCAGAGTTCTGCAAGTGCCCGCAAGGGCCTGTAGGGGCGCACAGTGTTTCTGCCAGGTTCCGTAGAGTTCCGTAGGGGCCATATTTTTCTGTAGTGGTGGTAGTATTCCGTAGGGGTCTGTAGGTTTCCGTAGGCACCTACAGTGTTCTGTAGGAGCCCATAGGGTTTTAGTGAGGTTCCGTTGTGTTGCTAAGGGTCTTGTAGAGTGCTGTCGGGTCCTGGAGTATTCTGTAGGGTTCCAGAGGGGCTCGTAGGGTTCCGTCGAAATCTGTAGGGTTCCCTAGGGGCCCATAGAGTCCCGTGGATTGCCGTAGGGACCTGTAGGGTTGTGTAAGTGCTTGCAGGGGTTGGTAGGAGCTTGTAGGGTTCCATAAGTTTCCAGAGGGTTGTGTAGGGTTCCGTAGGGGCCTGTGGTGTTCCCTAAGGGCCTGTAGAGTCTCGTACGGTTCCGTAGGGGCCTGTGGTGTTCCCTAGGGGCCTGTAGAGTCTCTTAGAGTTCCGTAGGGTCCTGTAGGTTTCCATAAGCGCCCGCAGAGGTCTGAATGGGCCCGTACTGTTCCGTAAGGATCCATAGGGCTCCGTAGAGCTTCGTAGGTTCCCTAGAGGCCTCTGGAGTACCGCAGGAGCCAGTAGTGTTCTGTAGGGGCCCGTAGGGTTCCTTCCATAGGAGCTGGCAGTGTTCCGTAGGGTCCTCTAGGGTTGAGTAAGTGCCCGCAGGAGTCTGTAGGAATCCGTGGGATTCTGTAAGGTTCTGCAGGGTTCTGCAGGGTTCCGTAGGGGCCCGTAGAGTTCCGTAGTGGCTGGTAAAGTTCCCTAGGGCCCTGTACCGTTCCGTAACTGCCTGCAAGGGTCTTTAGGCTTCCGTAGGGGCTGGTAGGGTTCCATAAAGTTCCGTGGGTTCTTGCAGAGTTCTGCAAGTGCCCGCAAGGGCCTGTAGGGGCCCACAGTGTTTCTGCCAGGTTCCGTAGAGTTCCGTAGGGGCCATATTTTTCTGTAGTGGTGGTAGTATTCTGTAGGGGTCTGTAGGGTTCCGTAGGCGCCTGCAGTGTTCTGTAGGAGCCCATAGGGTTTTAGTGAGGTTCTGTTGTGTTGCTAAGGGTCTTGTAGAGTGCTGTCGGGTCCTGGAGTATTCTGTAGGGTTCCAGAGGGGCTCGTAGGGTTCCGTCGAAATCTGTAGGGTTCCCTAGGGGCCCATAGAGTCCCGTAGATTTCCGTAGGGACCTGTAGGGTTGTGTAAGTGCTCGCAGGGGTTGGTAGGAGCTTGTAGGGTTCCATAAGTTTCCAGAGGGTTGTGTAGGGTTCCGTAGGGGCCTGTGGTGTTCCCTAAGGGCCTGTAGAGTCTCGTACGGTTCCGTAGGGGCCTGTGGTGTTCCCTAGGGGCCTGTAGAGTCTCGTACAGTTCCGTAGGGTCCTGTAGGTTTCCATAAGCGCCCGCAGAGGTCTGAATGGGCCCGTACTGTTCCGTAAGGATCCATAGGGCTCCGTAGAGCTTCGTAGGTTCCCTAGAGGCCTCTGGAGTTCCGCAGGAGCCAGTAGTGTTCTGTAGGGGCCCGTAGGGTTCCTTCCATAGGAGCTGGCAGTGTTCCGTAGGGTCCTCTAGGGTTGAGTAAGTGCCCGCAGGAGTCTGTAGGAATCCGTGGGATTCTGTAAGGTTCTGGAGGGTTCTGCAGGGTTCCGTAGGGGCCAGTAGAGTTCCATAGTGGCTGGTAAAGTTCCCTAGGGCCCTGTACCGTTCCGTAACTGCCTGCAAGGGTCTTTAGGCTTCCGTAGGGGCTGGTAGGGTTCCATAAAGTTCCGTGGGTTCCTGCAGAGTTCTGCAAGTGCCCGCAAGGGCCTGTAGGGGCCCACAGTGTTTCTGCCAGGTTCCGTAGAGTTCCGGAGGGGCCATATTTTTCTGTAGTGGTGGTAGTATTCTGTAGGGGTCTGTAGGGTTCCGTAGGCGCCTGCAGTGTTCTGTAGGAGCCCATAGGGTTTTAGTGAGGTTCCGTTGTGTTGCTAAGGGTCTTGTAGAGTGGTGTCGGGTCCTGGAGTATTCTGTAGGGTTCCAGAGGGCCTCATAGTGTTCCATCGAAATCTATAGGGTTCCCTAGGGGCCCCTAGAGTCCCGTAGATTTCCGTAGGGACCTGTAGGGTTGTGTAAGTGCCCGCAGAAGTCTGTAGGAGTCTGTGGGATTCTGTAAGGTTCTGGAGGGTTCTGCAGGGTTCCCTAGGGACCCGTAGAGTTCCGTAGTGGCTGGTAAATTTCCGTAGGGCCCTGTGGGGTTCTGTATGGACCTGTAGGGTTCCGTAGGGGCCTGCAGGGTTCCGTAAGTGCCCGCAGGTGTCTGTAGGGTTCCGTAGGGGTCTGTAGGGTTCCGTAGGCACCTGCAGTGTTCTGTAGGAGCCCATAGGGTTTTAGTGAGGTTCCGTTGTGTTGCTAAGGGTCTTGTAGAGTCCTGTCGCGTCCTGGAGTATTCTGTAGGGTTCCAGAGGGGCTGGTAGGGTTCCGTCGAAATCTGAAGGGTTCCCTAGGGGCCCGTAGAGTCCCGTAGATTTCCGTAGGGGCCTGTAGGGTTATGTAAGTGCCCGCAGGGGTTGGTAGGAGCTTGTAGGGTGCCATATGTTTCCGGAGGGTTGTGTAGGGTTCCGTAGGGGCCTGTGGTGTTCCCTAGGGGCCTGTAGAGTCTCGTACAGTTTCGGTAGGGTCCTGTAGGTTTCCATAAGCGCCCGCAGAGGTCTGAAGGGGCCCGTACTGTGCCGTAAGGATCCATAGGGTTCCGTAGAGTTTCGTAGGTTCCCTAGAGGCCTCTGGAGTACCGCAGGAGCCAGTAGTGTTCCGTAGGGTCCTCTAGGGTTGAGTAAGTGCCCGCAGGAGTCTGTAGGAATCCGTGGGATTCTGTAAGGTTCTGGAGGGTTCTGCAGGGTTCCGTAGGGGTCCGTAGAGTTCCATAGTGGCTGGTAAAGTTCCCTAGGGCCCTGTACCGTTCCGTAACTGCCTGCAAGGGTCTTTAGGCTTTTGTAGGGGCTGGCAGGGTTCCATAAAGTTCCGTGGGTTCCTGCAGAGTTCTGCAAGTGCCCGCAAGGGCCTGTAGGGGCCCACAGTGTTTCTGCCAGGTTCCGTAGAGTTCCGTAGGGGCCATATTTTTCTGTAGTGGCTGGTAGCATTCTGTAGGGGTCTGTAGGTTTCCGTAGGCACCTACAGTGTTCTGTAGGAGCCCATAGGGTTTTAGTGAGGTTCCGTTGTGTTGCTAAGGGTCTTGTAGAGTGCTGTCGGGTCCTGGAGTATTCTGTAGGGTTCCAGAGGGGCTCGTAGGGTTCCGTCGAAATCTGTAGGGTTCCCTAGGGGCCCATAGAGTCCCGTAGATTTCCGTAGGGACCTGTAGGGTTGTGTAAGTGCTCGCAGGGGTTGGTAGGAGCTTGTAGGGTTCCATATGTTTCCGGAGGGTTGTGTAGGGTTCCGTAGGGGCCTGTGGTGTTCCCTAAGGGCCTGTAGAGTCTCGTACAGTTCCGTAGGGGCCTGTGGTGTTCCCTAGGGGCCTGTAGAGTCTCGTACAGTTCCGTAGGGTCCTGTAGGTTTCCATAAGCGCCCGCAGAGGTCTGAAGGGGCCCGTACTGTGCCTTAAGGATCCATAGGGTTCCGTAGAGCTTCGTAGGTTCCCTAGAGGCCTCTGGAGTACCACAGGAGCCAGTAGTGTTCTGTAGGGGCCCGTAGGGTTCCTTCCATAGGAGCTGGCAGTGTTCCGTAGGGTCCTCTAGGGTTGAGTAAGTGCCCGCAGGAGTCTGTAGGAATCCGTGGGATTCTGTAAGGTTCTGCAGGGTTCCGTAGGAACCCGTAGAGTTCCGTAGTGGCTGGTAAAGTTCCCTAGGGCCCTGTACCGTTCCGTAACTGCCTGCAAGGGTCTTTAGGCTTCCGTAGGGGCTGGCAGGGTTCCATAAAGTTCCGTGGGTTCCTGCAGAGTTCTGCAAGTGCCCGCAAGGGCCTGTAGGGGCCCACAGTGTTTCTGCCAGGTTCCGTAGAGTTCCGTAGGGGCCATATTTTTCTGTAGTGGCTGGTAGTATTCCGTAGGGGTCTGTAGGTTTCCGTAGGCACCTACAGTGTTCTGTAGGAGCCCATAGGGTTTTAGTGAGGTTCCGTTGTGTTGCTAAGGGTCTTGTAGAGTGGTGTCGGGTCCTGGAGTATTCTGTAGGGTTCCAGAGGGGCTCGTAGGGTTTCGTCAAAATCCGTAGGTTTCCCTTGGGGCCCCTAGAGTCCCGTAGATTTCCGTAGGGACCTGTAGGGTTGTGTAAGTGCCCGCAGGTGTTGGTAGGAGCTTGTAGGGTGCCATATGTTTCCGGAGGGTTGTGTAGGGTTCCGTAGGGGCCTGTGGTGTTCCCTAGGGGCCTGTAGAGTCTCGTACAGTTCTGTAGGGTCCTGTAGGTTTCCATAAGCGCCCGCAGAGGTCTGAAGGGGCCCATACTGTTCCGTAAGGATCCATAGGGTTCCGTAGAGCTTTGTAGGTTCCCTAGAGGCCTCTGGAGTACCGCAGGAGCCAGTAGTGTTCCGTAGGGTCCTCTAGGGTTGAGTAAGTGCCCGCAGGAGTCTGTAGGAATCCGTGGGATTCTGTAAGGTTCTGGAGGGTTCTGCAGGGTTCCGTAGGGGCCCGTAGAGTTCCGTAGTGGCTGGTAAAGTTCCGTAGGGCCCTGTGGGGTTCTGTATGGACCTGTAGGGTTCCATAGGGGCCTGCAGTGTTCTGTAAGTGCCCGTAGGTGTCTGTACGGGTCTGTAGGGTTCCGTAGGCACCTGCAGTGTTCTGTAGGAGCCCATAGGGTTTTAGTGAGGTTCCGTTGTGTTGCTAAGGGTCTTGTAGAGTGCTGTCGGGTCCTGGAGTATTCTGTAGGGTTCCAGAGGGGCTGGTAGGGTTCTGTCGAAATCTGAAGGGTTGCCTAGGGGCCCGTAGCGTCCCATAGATTTCCGTAGGGGCCTGTAGGGTTGTGTAAGTGCCCGCAGGGGTTGGTAGGAGCTTGTAGGGTGCCATATGTTTCCGGAGGGTTGTGTAGGGTTCCGTAGGGGCCTGTGGTGTTCCCTAGGGGCCTGTAGAGTCTCGTACAGTTTCGGTAGGGTCCTGTAGGTTTCCATAAGCGCCCGCAGAGGTCTGAAGGGGCCCGTACTGTGCCGTAAGGATCCATAGGGTTCCGTAGAGCTTCGTAGGTTCCCTAGAGGCCTCTGGAGTACCGCAGGAGCCAGTAGTGTTCCGTAGGGTCCTCTAGGGTTGAGTAAGTGCCCGCAGGAGTCTGTAGGAATCCGTGGGATTCCGTAAGGTTCTGGAGGGTTCTGCAGGGTTCCGTAGGGGCCCGTAGAGTTCCGTAGTGGCTGGTAAAGTTCCGTAGGGCCCTGTGTGGTTCTGTATGGACCTGTAGGATTCCATAGGGGCCTGCAGTGTTCTGTAAGTGCCCGTAGGTGTCTGTATGGGTCTGTAGGGTTCCGTAGGCACCTACAGTGTTCTGTAGGAGCCCATAGGGTTTTAGTGATATTCCGTTGTGTTGCTAAGGGTCTTGTAGAGTGCTGTCGGGTCCTGGAGTATTCTGTAGGGTTCCAGAGGGCCTTGTAGGGTTCCGTCGAAATCTGAAGGGTTCCCTAGGTGCCCGTAGAGTCCCATAGATTTCCGTAGGGGCCTGTAGGGTTGTTTAAGTGCCCGCAGAAGTCTGTAGGAGTCTGTGGGATTCTGTCAGATTCTGGAGGGTTCTGCAGGGTTCCGTAGGGACCCGTAGAGTTCCATAGTGGCTGGTAAAGTTCCGTAGGGCCCTGTGGGGTTCTGTATGGACCTGTAGGGTTCCGTAGGGGCCTGCAGTGTTCCGTAAGTGCCCGCAGGTGTCTGTAGGGTTCCGTAGGGGTCTGTAGGGTTCCGTAGGCACCTGCAGTGTTCTGTAGGAGCCCATAGGGTTTTAGTGAGGTTCCGTTTTTTGCTAAGGGTCTTGTAGAGTCCTGTCGGGTCCTGGAGTATTCTGTAGGGTTCCAGAGGGGCTGGTAGGGTTCCGTCGAAATCTGAAGGGTTCCCTAGGGGCCCGTAGAGTCCCGTAGATTTCCGTAGGGGCCTGTAGGGTTATGTAAGTGCCCGCAGGGGTTGGTAGGAGCTTGTAGGGTGCCATATGTTTCCGGAGGGTTGTGTAGGGTTCCGTAGGGGCCTGTGGTGTTCCCTAGGGGCCTGTAGAGTCTCGTACAGTTTCGGTAGGGTCCTGTAGGTTTCCATAAGCGCCCGCAAAGGTCTGAAGGGGCCCGTACTGTGCCGTAAGGATCCATAGGGTTCCGTAGAGCTTCGTAGGTTCCCTAGAGGCCTCTGGAGTACCGCAGGAGCCAGTAGTGTTCCGTAGGGTCCTCTAGGGTTGAGTAAGTGCCCGCAGGAGTCTGTAGGAATCCGTGGGATTCTGTAAGGTTCTGCAGGGTTCTGCAGGGTTCCGTAGGGGCCCGTAGAGTTCCGTAGTGGCTGGTAAACTTCCCTAGGGCCCTGTACCGTTCCGTAACTGCCTGCAATGGTCTTTAGGCTTCCGTAGGGGCTGGCAGGGTTCCATAAAGTTCCGTGGGTTCCTGCAGAGTTCTGCAAGTGCCCGCAAGGGCCTGTAGGGGCCCACAGTGTTTCTGCCAGGTTCCGTAGAGTTCCGTAGGGGCCATATTTTTCTGTAGTGGTGGTAGTATTCTGTAGGGGTCTGTAGGGTTCCGTAGGCACCTGCAGTGTTCTGTAGGAGCCCATAGGGTTTTAGTGAGGTTCCGTTGTGTTGCTAAGGGTCTTGTAGAGTGCTGTCGGGTCCTGGAGTATTCTGTAGGGTTCCAGAGGGGCTCGTAGGGTTCCGTCGAAATCTGTAGGGTTCCCTAGGGGCCCATAGAGTCCCGTAGATTGCCGTAGGGACCTGTAGGGTTGTGTAAGTGCTCGCAGGGGTTGGTAGGAGCTTGTAGGGTTCCATATGTTTCCGGAGGGTTGTGTAGGGTTCCGTAGGGGCCTGTGGTGTTCCCTAAGGGCCTGTAGAGTCTCGTACGGTTCCGTAGGGGCCTGTGGTGTTCCCTAGGGGCCTGTAGAGTCTCGTACAGTTCCGTAGGGTCCTGTAGGTTTCCATAAGCGCCCGCAGAGGTCTGAATGGGCCCGTACTGTTCCGTAAGGATCCATAGGGCTCCATAGAGCTTCGTAGGTTCCCTAGAGGCCTGTAGAGAACCGCAGGAGCCAGTAGTGTTCTGTAGGGGCCCGTAAGGTTCCTTCCATAGGAGCTGGCAGTGTTCCGTAGAGTCCTCTAGGGTTGAGTAAGTGCCCGCAGGAGTCTGTAGGAATCTGTGGGATTCTGTAAGGTTCTGCAGGGTTCCGTAGGGGCCCGTAGAGTTCCGTAGTGGCTGGTAAAGTTCCTTAGGTCCCTGTACCGTTCCGTAACTGCCTGCAATGGTCTTTAGGCTTCCGTAGGGGCTGGCAGGGTTCCATAAAGTTCCGTGGGTTCCTGCAGAGTTCTGCAAGTGCCCGCAAGGGCCAGTAGGGGCCCACAGTGTTTCTGCCAGGTTCCGTAGAGTTCCGTAGGGGCCATATTTTTCTGTAGTGGCTGGTAGTATTCTGTAGGGGTCTGTAGGTTTCCGTAGGCACCTACAGTGTTCTGTAGGAGCCCATAGGGTTTTAGTGAGGTTCCGTTGTGTTGCTAAGGGTCTTGTAGAGTGCTGTCGGGTCCTGGAGTATTCTGTAGGGTTCCAGAGGGCCTCGTAGGGTTCCGTCGAAATCTGAAGGGTTCCCTAGGGGCCCGTAGAGTCCCGTAGATTTCCGTAGGGGCCTGTAGGGTTATGTAAGTGCCCGCAGGGGTTGGTAGGAGCTTGTAGGGTGCCATATGTTTCCGGAGGGTTGTGTAGGGTTCCGTAGGGGCCTGTGGTGTTCCCTAGGGGCCTGTAGAGTCTCGTACAGTTTCAGTAGGGTCCTGTAGGTTTCCATAAGCGCCCGCAGAGGTCTGAAGGGGCCCGTACTGTGCCGTAAGGATCCATAGGGTTCCGTAGAGCTTCGTAGGTTCCCTAGAGGCCTCTGGAGTACCGCAGGAGCCAGTAGTGTTCCGTAGGGTCCTCTAGGGTTGAGTAAGTGCCCGCAGGAGTCTGTAGGAATCCGTGGGATTCTGTAAGGTTCTGGAGGGTTCTGCAGGGTTCCGTAGGGGCCAGTAGAGTTCCATAGTGGCTGGTAAAGTTCCCTAGGGCCCTGTACCGTTCCGTAACTGCCTGCAAGGGTCTTTAGGCTTCCGTAGGGGCTGGCAGGGTTCCATAAAGTTCCGTGGGTTCCTGCAGAGTTCTGCAAGTGCCCGCAAGGGCCTGTAGGGGCCCACAGTGTTTCTGCCAGGTTCCGTAGAGTTCCGTAGGGGCCATATTTTTCTGTAGTGGCTGGTAGTATTCTGTAGGGGTCTGTAGGTTTCCGTAGGCACCTACAGTGTTCTGTAGGAGCCCATAGGGTTTTAGTGAGGTTCCGTTGTGTTGCTAAGGGTCTTGTAGAGTGCTGTCGGGTCCTGGAGTATTCTGTAGGGTTCCAGAGGGCCTCATAGGGTTCCATCGAAATCTATAGGGTTCCCTAGGGGCCCCTAGAGTCCCGTAGATTTCCGTAGGGACCTGTAGGGTTGTGTAAGTGCCCGCAGAAGTCTGTAGGAGTCTGTGGGATTCTGTAAGGTTCTGGAGGGTTCTGCAGGGTTCCCTAGGGACCCGTAGAGTTCCGTAGTGGCTGGTAAAGTTCCGTAGGGCCCTGTGGGGTTCTGTATGGACCTGTAGGGTTCTGTAGGGGCCTGCAGTGTTCCGTAAGTGCCCGCAGGTGTCTGTAGGGTTCCGTAGGGGTCTCTAGGGTTCCGTAGGCACCTGCAGTGTTCTGTAGGAGCCCATAGGGTTTTAGTGAGGTTCCGTTGTGTTGCTAAGGGTCTTGTAGAGTGCTGTCGGGTCCTGGAGTATTCTGTAGGGTTCCAGAGGGGCTGGTAGGGTTCCGTCGAAATCTGAAGGGTTCCCTAGGGGCCCGTAGAGTCCCGTAGATTTCCGTAGGGGCCTGTAGGGTTATGTAAGTGCCCGCAGGGGTTGGTAGGAGCTTGTAGGGTGCCATATGTTTCCGGAGGGTTGTGTAGGGTTCCGTAGGGGCCTGTGGTGTTCCCTAGGGGCCTGTAGAGTCTCGTACAGTTTCGGTAGGGTCCTGTAGGTTTCCATAAGCGCCCGCAAAGGTCTGAATGGGCCCGTACTGTGCCGTAAGGATCCATAGGGTTCCGTAGAGCTTCGTAGGTTCCCTAGAGGCCTCTGGAGTACCGCAGAAGCCAGTAGTGTTCCGTAGGGTCCTCTAGGGTTGAGTAAGTGCCCGCAGGAGTCTGTAGGAATCCGTGGGATTCTGTAAGGTTCTGGAGGGTTCTGCAGGGTTCTGTAGGGGCCCGTAGAGTTCCGTAGTGGCTGGTAAAGTTCCGTAGGGCCCTGTGTGGTTCTGTATGGACCTGTAGGATTCCATAGGGGCCTGCAGTGTTCTGTAAGTGCCCGTAGGTGTCTGTATGGGTCTGTAGGGTTCCGTAGGCACCTACAGTGTTCTGTAGGAGCCCATAGGGTTTTAGTGAGGTTCCGTTGTGTTGCTAAGGGTCTTGTAGAGTGCTGTCGGGTCCTGGAGTATTCTGTAGGGTTCCAGAGGGCCTTGTAGGGTTCCGTCGAAATCTGAAGGGTTCCCTAGGTGCCCGTAGAGTCCCATAGATTTCCGTAGGGGCCTGTAGGGTTGTTTAAGTGCCCGCAGAAGTCTGTAGGAGTCTGTGGGATTCTGTCAGATTCTGGAGGGTTCTGCAGGGTTCCGTAGGGACCCGTAGAGTTCCATAGTGGCTGGTAAAGTTCCGTAGGGCCCTGTGGGGTTCTGTATGGACCTGTAGGGTTCCGTAGGGGCCTGCAGTGTTCCGTAAGTGCCCGCAGGTGTCTGTAGGGTTCCGTAGGGGTCTGTAGGGTTCCGTAGGCACCTGCAGTGTTCTGTAGGAGCCCATAGGGTTTTAGTGAGGTTCCGTTTTTTGCTAAGGGTCTTGTAGAGTCCTGTCGGGTCCTGGAGTATTCTGTAGGGTTCCAGAGGGGCTGGTAGGGTTCCGTCGAAATCTGAAGGGTTCCCTAGGGGCCCGTAGAGTCCCGTAGATTTCCGTAGGGGCCTGTAGGGTTATGTAAGTGCCCGCAGGGGTTGGTAGGAGCTTGTAGGGTGCCATATGTTTCCGGAGGGTTGTGTAGGGTTCCGTAGGGGCCTGTGGTGTTCCCTAGGGGCCTGTAGAGTCTCGTACAGTTTCGGTAGGGTCCTGTAGGTTTCCATAAGCGCCCGCAAAGGTCTGAAGGGGCCCGTACTGTGCCGTAAGGATCCATAGGGTTCCGTAGAGCTTCGTAGGTTCCCTAGAGGCCTCTGGAGTACCGCAGGAGCCAGTAGTGTTCCGTAGGGTCCTCTAGGGTTGAGTAAGTGCCCGCAGGAGTCTGTAGGAATCCGTGGGATTCTGTAAGGTTCTGCAGGGTTCTGCAGGGTTCCGTAGGGGCCCGTAGAGTTCCGTAGTGGCTGGTAAACTTCCCTAGGGCCCTGTACCGTTCCGTAACTGCCTGCAATGGTCTTTAGGCTTCCGTAGGGGCTGGCAGGGTTCCATAAAGTTCCGTGGGTTCCTGCAGAGTTCTGCAAGTGCCCGCAAGGGCCTGTAGGGGCCCACAGTGTTTCTGCCAGGTTCCGTAGAGTTCCGTAGGGGCCATATTTTTCTGTAGTGGTGGTAGTATTCTGTAGGGGTCTGTAGGGTTCCGTAGGCACCTGCAGTGTTCTGTAGGAGCCCATAGGGTTTTAGTGAGGTTCCGTTGTGTTGCTAAGGGTCTTGTAGAGTGCTGTCGGGTCCTGGAGTATTCTGTAGGGTTCCAGAGGGGCTCGTAGGGTTCCGTCGAAATCTGTAGGGTTCCCTAGGGGCCCATAGAGTCCCGTAGATTGCCGTAGGGACCTGTAGGGTTGTGTAAGTGCTCGCAGGGGTTGGTAGGAGCTTGTAGGGTTGCATATGTTTCCGGAGGGTTGTGTAGGGTTCCGTAGGGGCCTGTGGTGTTCCCTAAGGGCCTGTAGAGTCTCGTACGGTTCCGTAGGGGCCTGTGGTGTTCCCTAGGGGCCTGTAGAGTCTCGTACAGTTCCGTAGGGTCCTGTAGGTTTCCATAAGCGCCCGCAGAGGTCTGAATGGGCCCGTACTGTTCCGTAAGGATCCATAGGGCTCCATAGAGCTTCGTAGGTTCCCTAGAGGCCTGTAGAGAACCGCAGGAGCCAGTAGTGTTCTGTAGGGGCCCGTAAGGTTCCTTCCATAGGAGCTGGCAGTGTTCCGTAGAGTCCTCTAGGGTTGAGTAAGTGCCCGCAGGAGTCTGTAGGAATCTGTGGGATTCTGTAAGGTTCTGCAGGGTTCCGTAGGGGCCCGTAGAGTTCCGTAGTGGCTGGTAAAGTTCCTTAGGTCCCTGTACCGTTCCGTAACTGCCTGCAATGGTCTTTAGGCTTCCGTAGGGGCTGGCAGGGTTCCATAAAGTTCCGTGGGTTCCTGCAGAGTTCTGCAAGTGCCCGCAAGGGCCAGTAGGGGCCCACAGTGTTTCTGCCAGGTTCCGTAGAGTTCCGTAGGGGCCATATTTTTCTGTAGTGGCTGGTAGTATTCTGTAGGGGTCTGTAGGTTTCCGTAGGCACCTACAGTGTTCTGTAGGAGCCCATAGGGTTTTAGTGAGGTTCCGTTGTGTTGCTAAGGGTCTTGTAGAGTGCTGTCGGGTCCTGGAGTATTCTGTAGGGTTCCAGAGGGCCTCGTAGGGTTCCGTCGAAATCTGAAGGGTTCCCTAGGGGCCCGTAGAGTCCCGTAGATTTCCGTAGGGGCCTGTAGGGTTATGTAAGTGCCCGCAGGGGTTGGTAGGAGCTTGTAGGGTGCCATATGTTTCCGGAGGGTTGTGTAGGGTTCCGTAGGGGCCTGTGGTGTTCCCTAGGGGCCTGTAGAGTCTCGTACAGTTTCAGTAGGGTCCTGTAGGTTTCCATAAGCGCCCGCAGAGGTCTGAAGGGGCCCGTACTGTGCCGTAAGGATCCATAGGGTTCCGTAGAGCTTCGTAGGTTCCCTAGAGGCCTCTGGAGTACCGCAGGAGCCAGTAGTGTTCCGTAGGGTCCTCTAGGGTTGAGTAAGTGCCCGCAGGAGTCTGTAGGAATCCGTGGGATTCTGTAAGGTTCTGGAGGGTTCTGCAGGGTTCCGTAGGGGCCAGTAGAGTTCCATAGTGGCTGGTAAAGTTCCCTAGGGCCCTGTACCGTTCCGTAACTGCCTGCAAGGGTCTTTAGGCTTCCGTAGGGGCTGGCAGGGTTCCATAAAGTTCCGTGGGTTCCTGCAGAGTTCTGCAAGTGCCCGCAAGGGCCTGTAGGGGCCCACAGTGTTTCTGCCAGGTTCCGTAGAGTTCCGTAGGGGCCATATTTTTCTGTAGTGGCTGGTAGTATTCTGTAGGGGTCTGTAGGTTTCCGTAGGCACCTACAGTGTTCTGTAGGAGCCCATAGGGTTTTAGTGAGGTTCCGTTGTGTTGCTAAGGGTCTTGTAGAGTGCTGTCGGGTCCTGGAGTATTCTGTAGGGTTCCAGAGGGCCTCATAGGGTTCCATCGAAATCTATAGGGTTCCCTAGGGGCCCCTAGAGTCCCGTAGATTTCCGTAGGGACCTGTAGGGTTGTGTAAGTGCCCGCAGAAGTCTGTAGGAGTCTGTGGGATTCTGTAAGGTTCTGGAGGGTTCTGCAGGGTTCCCTAGGGACCCGTAGAGTTCCGTAGTGGCTGGTAAAGTTCCGTAGGGCCCTGTGGGGTTCTGTATGGACCTGTAGGGTTCTGTAGGGGCCTGCAGTGTTCCGTAAGTGCCCGCAGGTGTCTGTAGGGTTCCGTAGGGGTCTCTAGGGTTCCGTAGGCACCTGCAGTGTTCTGTAGGAGCCCATAGGGTTTTAGTGAGGTTCCGTTGTGTTGCTAAGGGTCTTGTAGAGTGCTGTCGGGTCCTGGAGTATTCTGTAGGGTTCCAGAGGGGCTGGTAGGGTTCCGTCGAAATCTGAAGGGTTCCCTAGGGGCCCGTAGAGTCCCGTAGATTTCCGTAGGGGCCTGTAGGGTTATGTAAGTGCCCGCAGGGGTTGGTAGGAGCTTGTAGGGTGCCATATGTTTCCGGAGGGTTGTGTAGGGTTCCGTAGGGGCCTGTGGTGTTCCCTAGGGGCCTGTAGAGTCTCGTACAGTTTCGGTAGGGTCCTGTAGGTTTCCATAAGCGCCCGCAAAGGTCTGAAGGGGCCCGTACTGTGCCGTAAGGATCCATAGGGTTCCGTAGAGCTTCGTAGGTTCCCTAGAGGCCTCTGGAGTACCGCAGAAGCCAGTAGTGTTCCGTAGGGTCCTCTAGGGTTGAGTAAGTGCCCGCAGGAGTCTGTAGG
Source organism: Numenius arquata (assembly GCF_964106895.1). Classification (NCBI taxonomy): domain Eukaryota; kingdom Metazoa; phylum Chordata; class Aves; order Charadriiformes; family Scolopacidae; genus Numenius; species Numenius arquata. The sequence continues at coordinate 118,813 of NW_027414271.1, read as the reverse complement.
AATCCGTGGGATTCTGTAAGGTTCTGGAGGGTTCTGCAGGGTTCTGTAGGGGCCCGTAGAGTTCCGTAGTGGCTGGTAAAGTTCCGTAGGGCCCTGTGTGGTTCTGTATGGACCTGTAGGATTCCATAGGGGCCTGCAGTGTTCTGTAAGTGCCCGTAGGTGTCTGTATGGGTCTGTAGGGTTCCGTAGGCACCTACAGTGTTCTGTAGGAGCCCATAGGGTTTTAGTGAGGTTCCGTTGTGTTGCTAAGGGTCTTGTAGAGTGGTGTCGGGTCCTGGAGTATTCTGTAGGGTTCCAGAGGGCCTCATAGGGTTCCATCGAAATCTATAGGGTTCCCTAGGGGCCCCTAGAGTCCCGTAGATTTCCGTAGGGACCTGTAGGGTTGTGTAAGTGCCCGCAGAAGTCTGTAGGAGTCTGTGGGATTCTGTAAGGTTCTGGAGGGTTCTGCAGGGTTCCCTAGGGACCCGTAGAGTTCCGTAGTGGCTGGTAAAGTTCCGTAGGGCCCTGTGGGGTTCTGTATGGACCTGTAGGGTTCCGTAGGGGCCTGCAGTGTTCCGTAAGTGCCCGCAGGTGTCTGTAGGGTTCCGTAGGGGTCTGTAGGGTTCCGTAGGCACCTGCAGTGTTCTGTAGGAGCCCATAGGGTTTTAGTGAGGTTCCGTTGTGTTGCTAAGGGTCTTGTAGAGTGCTGTCGGGTCCTGGAGTATTCTGTAGGGTTCCAGAGGGGCTGGTAGGGTTCCGTCGAAATCTGAAGGGTTCCCTAGGGGCCCGTAGAGTCCCGTAGATTTCCGTAGGGGCCTGTAGGGTTATGTAAGTGCCCGCAGGGGTTGGTAGGAGCTTGTAGGGTGCCATATGTTTCCGGAGGGTTGTGTAGGGTTCCGTAGGGGCCTGTGGTGTTCCCTAGGGGCCTGTAGAGTCTCGTACAGTTTCGGTAGGGTCCTGTAGGTTTCCATAAGCGCCCGCAGAGGTCTGAAGGGGCCCGTACTGTGCCGTAAGGATCCATAGGGTTCCGTAGAGCTTCGTAGGTTCCCTAGAGGCCTCTGGAGTACCGCAGGAGCCAGTAGTGTTCCGTAGGGTCCTCTAGGGTTGAGTAAGTGCCCGCAGGAGTCTGTAGGAATCCGTGGGATTCTGTAAGGTTCTGGAGGGTTCTGCAGGGTTCCGTAGGGGCCAGTAGAGTTCCATAGTGGCTGGTAAAGTTCCCTAGGGCCCTGTACCGTTCCGTAACTGCCTGCAAGGGTCTTTAGGCTTCCGTAGGGGCTGGTAGGGTTCCATAAAGTTCCGTGGGTTCCTGCAGAGTTCTGCAAGTGCCCGCAAGGGCCTGTAGGGGCCCACAGTGTTTCTGCCAGGTTCCGTAGAGTTCCGTAGGGGCCATATTTTTCTGTAGTGGTGGTAGTATTCTGTAGGGGTCTGTAGGGTTCCGTAGGCGCCTGCAGTGTTCTGTAGGAGCCCATAGGGTTTTAGTGAGGTTCCGTTGTGTTGCTAAGGGTCTTGTAGAGTGGTGTCGGGTCCTGGAGTATTCTGTAGGGTTCCAGAGGGCCTCATAGTGTTCCATCGCAATCTATAGGGTTCCCTAGGGGCCCCTAGAGTCCCGTAGATTTCCGTAGGGACCTGTAGGGTTGTGTAAGTGCCCGCAGAAGTCTGTAGGAGTCTGTGGGATTCTGTAAGGTTCTGGAGGGTTCTGCAGGGTTCCCTAGGGACCCGTAGAGTTCCGTAGTGGCTGGTAAAGTTCCGTAGGGCCCTGTGGGGTTCTGTATGGACCTGTAGCGTTCCGTAGGGGCCTGCAGGGTTCCGTAAGTGCCCGCAGGTGTCTGTAGGGTTCCGTAGGGGTCTGTAGGGTTCCGTAGGCACCTGCAGTGTTCTGTAGGAGCCCATAGGGTTTTAGTGAGGTTCCGTTGTGTTGCTAAGGGTCTTGTAGAGTCCTGTCGGGTCCTGGAGTATTCTGTAGGGTTCCAGAGGGGCTGGTAGGGTTCCGTCGAAATCTGAAGGGTTCCCTAGGGGCCCGTAGAGTCCCGTAGATTTCCGTAGGGGCCTGTAGGGTTATGTAAGTGCCCGCAGGGGTTGGTAGGAGCTTGTAGGGTGCCATATGTTTCCGGAGGGTTGTGTAGGGTTCCGTAGGGGCCTGTGGTGTTCCCTAGGGGCCTGTAGAGTCTCGTACAGTTTCGGTAGGGTCCTGTAGGTTTCCATAAGCGCCCGCAGAGGTCTGAAGGGGCCCGTACTGTGCCGTAAGGATCCATAGGGTTCCGTAGAGTTTCGTAGGTTCCCTAGAGGCCTCTGGAGTACCGCAGGAGCCAGTAGTGTTCTGTAGGGGCCCGTAGGGTTCCTTCCATAGGAGCTGGCAGTGTTCCGTAGGGTCCTCTAGGGTTGAGTAAGTGCCCGCAGGAGTCTGTAGGAATCCGTGGGATTCTGTAAGGTTCTGGAGGGTTCTGCAGGGTTCCGTAGGGGTCCGTAGAGTTCCATAGTGGCTGGTAAAGTTCCCTAGGGCCCTGTACCGTTCCATAACTGCCTGCAAGGGTCTTTAGGCTTCCGTAGGGGCTGGCAGGGTTCCATAAAGTTCCGTGGGTTCCTGCAGAGTTCTGCAAGTGCCCGCAAGGGCCTGTAGGGGCCCACAGTGTTTCTGCCAGGTTCCGTAGAGTTCCGTAGGGGCCATATTTTTCTGTAGTGGCTGGTAGCATTCTGTAGGGGTCTGTAGGTTTCCGTAGGCACCTACAGTGTTCTGTAGGAGCCCATAGGGTTTTAGTGAGGTTCCGTTGTGTTGCTAAGGGTCTTGTAGAGTGCTGTCGGGTCCTGGAGTATTCTGTAGGGTTCCAGAGGGCCTCGTAGGGTTCCGTCGAAATCTGTAGGGTTCCCTAGGGGCCCATAGAGTCCCGTAGATTTCCGTAGGGACCTGTAGGGTTGTGTAAGTGCTCGCAGGGGTTGGTAGGAGCTTGTAGGGTTCCATATGTTTCCGGAGGGTTGTGTAGGGTTCCGTAGGGGCCTGTGGTGTTCCCTAAGGGCCTGTAGAGTCTCGTACAGTTCCGTAGGGGCCTGTGGTGTTCCCTAGGGGCCTGTAGAGTCTCGTACAGTTCCGTAGGGTCCTGTAGGTTTCCATAAGCGCCCGCAGAGGTCTGAAGGGGCCCGTACTGTGCCTTAAGGATCCATAGGGTTCCGTAGAGCTTCGTAGGTTCCCTAGAGGCCTCTGGAGTACCACAGGAGCCAGTAGTGTTCTGTAGGGGCCCGTAGGGTTCCTTCCATAGGAGCTGGCAGTGTTCCGTAGGGTCCTCTAGGGTTGAGTAAGTGCCCGCAGGAGTCTGTAGGAATCCGTGGGATTCTGTAAGGTTCTGCAGGGTTCCGTAGGAACCCGTAGAGTTCCGTAGTGGCTGGTAAAGTTCCCTAGGGCCCTGTACCGTTCCGTAACTGCCTGCAAGGGTCTTTAGGCTTCCGTAGGGGCTGGCAGGGTTCCATAAAGTTCCGTGGGTTCCTGCAGAGTTCTGCAAGTGCCCGCAAGGGCCTGTAGGGGCGCACAGTGTTTCTGCCAGGTTCCGTAGAGTTCCGTAGGGGCCATATTTTTCTGTAGTGGCTGGTAGTATTCCGTAGGGGTCTGTAGGTTTCCGTAGGCACCTACAGTGTTCTGTAGGAGCCCATAGGGTTTTAGTGAGGTTCCGTTGTGTTGCTAAGGGTCTTGTAGAGTGCTGTCGGGTCCTGGAGTATTCTGTAGGGTTCCAGAGGGGCTCGTAGGGTTCCCTCGAAATCTGTAGGGTTCCCTAGGGGCCCCTAGAGTCCCGTAGATTTCCGTAGGGACCTGTAGGGTTGTGTAAGTGCCCGCAGGTGTTGGTAGGAGCTTGTAGGGTGCCATATGTTTCCGGAGGGTTGTGTAGGGTTCCGTAGGGGCCTGTGGTGTTCCCTAGGGGCCTGTAGAGTCTCGTACAGTTCTGTAGGGTCCTGTAGGTTTCCATAAGCGCCCGCAGAGGTCTGAAGGGGCCCATACTGTTCCGTAAGGATCCATAGGGTTCCGTAGAGCTTCGTAGGTTCCCTAGAGGCCTCTGGAGTACCGCAGGAGCCAGTAGTGTTCCGTAGGGTCCTCTAGGGTTGAGTAAGTGCCCGCAGGAGTCTGTAGGAATCCGTGGGATTCTGTAAGGTTCTGGAGGGTTCTGCAGGGTTCCGTAGGGGCCCGTAGAGTTCCGTAGTGGCTGGTAAAGTTCCGTAGGGCCCTGTGGAGTTCTGTATGGACCTGTAGGGTTCCATAGGGGCCTGCAGTGTTCTGTAAGTGCCCGTAGGTGTCTGTAGGGGTCTGTAGGGTTCCGTAGGCACCTGCAGTGTTCTGTAGGAGCCCATAGGGTTTTAGTGAGGTTCCGTTGTGTTGCTAAGGGTCTTGTAGAGTGCTGTCGGGTCCTGGAGTATTCTGTAGGGTTCCAGAGGGGCTGGTAGGGTTCTGTCGAAATCTGAAGGGTTGCCTAGGGGCCCGTAGCGTCCCATAGATTTCCGTAGGGGCCTGTAGGGTTATGTAAGTGCCCGCAGGGGTGGTAGGAGCTTGTAGGGTGCCATATGTTTCCGGAGGGTTGTGTAGGGTTCCGTAGGGGCCTGTGGTGTTCCCTAGGGGCCTGTAGAGTCTCGTACAGTTTCGGTAGGGTCCTGTAGGTTTCCATAAGCGCCCGCAGAGGTCTGAAGGGGCCCGTACTGTGCCGTAAGGATCCATAGGGTTCCGTAGAGCTTCGTAGGTTCCCTAGAGGCCTCTGGAGTACCGCAGGAGCCAGTAGTGTTCCGTAGGGTCCTCTAGGGTTGAGTAAGTGCCCGCAGGAGTCTGTAGGAATCCGTGGGATTCTGTAAGGTTCTGCAGGGTTCTGCAGGGTTCCGTAGGGGCCCGTAGAGTTCCGTAGTGGCTGGTAAAGTTCCGTAGGGCCCTGTGTGGTTCTGTATGGACCTGTAGGATTCCATAGGGGCCTGCAGTGTTCTGTAAGTGCCCGTAGGTGTCTGTATGGGTCTGTAGGGTTCCGTAGGCACCTACAGTGTTCTGTAGGAGCCCATAGGGTTTTAGTGAGGTTCCGTTGTGTTGCTAAGGGTCTTGTAGAGTGCTGTCGGGTCCTGGAGTATTCTGTAGGGTTCCAGAGGGCCTTGTAGGGTTCCGTCGAAATCTGAAGGGTTCCCTAGGTGCCCGTAGAGTCCCATAGATTTCCGTAGGGGCCTGTAGGGTTGTTTAAGTGCCCGCAGAAGTCTGTAGGAGTCTGTGGGATTCTGTCAGATTCTGGAGGGTTCTGCAGGGTTCCGTAGGGACCCGTAGAGTTCCATAGTGGCTGGTAAAGTTCCGTAGGGCCCTGTGGGGTTCTGTATGGACCTGTAGGGTTCCGTAGGGGCCTGCAGTGTTCCGTAAGTGCCCGCAGGTGTCTGTAGGGTTCCGTAGGGGTCTGTAGGGTTCCGTAGGCACCTGCAGTGTTCTGTAGGAGCCCATAGGGTTTTAGTGAGGTTCCGTTTTTTGCTAAGGGTCTTGTAGAGTCCTGTCGGGTCCTGGAGTATTCTGTAGGGTTCCAGAGGGCCTTGTAGGGTTCCGTCGAAATCTGAAGGGTTCCCTAGGGGCCCGTAGAGTCCCGTAGATTTCCGTAGGGGCCTGTAGGGTTATGTAAGTGCCCGCAGGGGTTGGTAGGAGCTTGTAGGGTGCCATATGTTTCCGGAGGGTTGTGTAGGGTTCCGTAGGGGCCTGTGGTGTTCCCTAGGGGCCTGTAGAGTCTCGTACAGTTTCGGTAGGGTCCTGTAGGTTTCCATAAGCGCCCGCAAAGGTCTGAAGGGGCCCGTACTGTGCCGTAAGGATCCATAGGGTTCCGTAGAGCTTCGTAGGTTCCCTAGAGGCCTCTGGAGTACCGCAGGAGCCAGTAGTGTTCCGTAGGGTCCTCTAGGGTTGAGTAAGTGCCCGCAGGAGTCTGTAGGAATCCGTGGGATTCTGTAAGGTTCTGCAGGGTTCTGCAGGGTTCCGTAGGGGCCCGTAGAGTTCCGTAGTGGCTGGTAAAGTTCCCTAGGGCCCTGTACCGTTCCGTAACTGCCTGCAATGGTCTTTAGGCTTCCGTAGGGGCTGGTAGGGTTCCATAAAGTTCCGTGGGTTCCTGCAGAGTTCTGCAAGTGCCCGCAAGGGCCTGTAGGGGCCCACAGTGTTTCTGCCAGGTTCCGTAGAGTTCCGTAGGGGCCATATTTTTCTGTAGTGGTGGTAGTATTCTGTAGGGGTCTGTAGGGTTCCGTAGGCACCTGCAGTGTTCTGTAGGAGCCCATAGGGTTTTAGTGAGGTTCCGTTGTGTTGCTAAGGGTCTTGTAGAGTGCTGTCGGGTCCTGGAGTATTCTGTAGGGTTCCAGAGGGGCTCGTAGGGTTCCGTCGAAATCTGTAGGGTTCCCTAGGGGCCCATAGAGTCCCGTAGATTGCCGTAGGGACCTGTAGGGTTGTGTAAGTGCTCGCAGGGGTTGGTAGGAGCTTGTAGGGTTCCATATGTTTCCGGAGGGTTGTGTAGGGTTCCGTAGGGGCCTGTGGTGTTCCCTAAGGGCCTGTAGAGTCTCGTACGGTTCCGTAGGGGCCTGTGGTGTTCCCTAGGGGCCTGTAGAGTCTCGTACAGTTCCGTAGGGTCCTGTAGGTTTCCATAAGCGCCCGCAGAGGTCTGAATGGGCCCGTACTGTTCCGTAAGGATCCATAGGGCTCCATAGAGCTTCGTAGGTTCCCTAGAGGCCTGTAGAGAACCGCAGGAGCCAGTAGTGTTCTGTAGGGGCCCGTAAGGTTCCTTCCATAGGAGCTGGCAGTGTTCCGTAGAGTCCTCTAGGGTTGAGTAAGTGCCCGCAGGAGTCTGTAGGAATCTGTGGGATTCTGTAAGGTTCTGCAGGGTTCCGTAGGGGCCCGTAGAGTTCCGTAGTGGCTGGTAAAGTTCCTTAGGTCCCTGTACCGTTCCGTAACTGCCTGCAATGGTCTTTAGGCTTCCGTAGGGGCTGGCAGGGTTCCATAAAGTTCCGTGGGTTCCTGCAGAGTTCTGCAAGTGCCCGCAAGGGCCAGTAGGGGCCCACAGTGTTTCTGCCAGGTTCCGTAGAGTTCCGTAGGGGCCATATTTTTCTGTAGTGGCTGGTAGTATTCTGTAGGGGTCTGTAGGTTTCCGTAGGCACCTACAGTGTTCTGTAGGAGCCCATAGGGTTTTAGTGAGGTTCCGTTGTGTTGCTAAGGGTCTTGTAGAGTGCTGTCGGGTCCTGGAGTATTCTGTAGGGTTCCAGAGGGCCTCGTAGGGTTCCGTCGAAATCTGAAGGGTTCCCTAGGGGCCCCTAGAGTCCCGTAGATTTCCGTAGGGACCTGTAGGGTTATGTAAGTGCCCGCAGGGGTTGGTAGGAGCTTGTAGGGTGCCATATGTTTCCGGAGGGTTGTGTAGGGTTCCGTAGGGGCCTGTGGTGTTCCCTAGGGGCCTGTAGAGTCTCGTACAGTTTCGGTAGGGTCCTGTAGGTTTCCATAAGCGCCCGCAGAGGTCTGAAGGGGCCCGTACTGTGCCGTAAGGATCCATAGGGTTCCGTAGAGTTTCGTAGGTTCCCTAGAGGCCTCTGGAGTACCGCAGGAGCCAGTAGTGTTCCGTAGGGTCCTCTAGGGTTGAGTAAGTGCCCGCAGGAGTCTGTAGGAATCCGTGGGATTCTGTAAGGTTCTGGAGGGTTCTGCAGGGTTCCGTAGGGGTCCGTAGAGTTCCATAGTGGCTGGTAAAGTTCCCTAGGGCCCTGTACCGTTCCGTAACTGCCTGCAAGGGTCTTTAGGCTTTTGTAGGGGCTGGCAGGGTTCCATAAAGTTCCGTGGGTTCCTGCAGAGTTCTGCAAGTGCCCGCAAGGGCCTGTAGGGGCCCACAGTGTTTCTGCCAGGTTCCGTAGAGTTCCGTAGGGGCCATATTTTTCTGTAGTGGCTGGTAGCATTCTGTAGGGGTCTGTAGGTTTCCGTAGGCACCTACAGTGTTCTGTAGGAGCCCATAGGGTTTTAGTGAGGTTCCGTTGTGTTGCTAAGGGTCTTGTAGAGTGCTGTCGGGTCCTGGAGTATTCTGTAGGGTTCCAGAGGGGCTCGTAGGGTTCCGTCGAAATCTGAAGGGTTCCCTAGGGGCCCATAGAGTCCCGTAGATTTCCGTAGGGACCTGTAGGGTTGTGTAAGTGCTCGCAGGGGTTGGTAGGAGCTTGTAGGGTTCCATATGTTTCCGGAGGGTTGTGTAGGGTTCCGTAGGGGCCTGTGGTGTTCCCTAAGGGCCTGTAGAGTCTCGTACAGTTCCGTAGGGGCCTGTGGTGTTCCCTAGGGGCCTGTAGAGTCTCGTACAGTTCCGTAGGGTCCTGTAGGTTTCCATAAGCGCCCGCAGAGGTCTGAAGGGGCCCGTACTGTGCCTTAAGGATCCATAGGGTTCCGTAGAGCTTCGTAGGTTCCCTAGAGGCCTCTGGAGTACCACAGGAGCCAGTAGTGTTCTGTAGGGGCCCGTAGGGTTCCTTCCATAGGAGCTGGCAGTGTTCCGTAGGGTCCTCTAGGGTTGAGTAAGTGCCCGCAGGAGTCTGTAGGAATCCGTGGGATTCTGTAAGGTTCTGCAGGGTTCCGTAGGAACCCGTAGAGTTCCGTAGTGGCTGGTAAAGTTCCCTAGGGCCCTGTACCGTTCCGTAACTGCCTGCAAGGGTCTTTAGGCTTCCGTAGGGGCTGGCAGGGTTCCATAAAGTTCCGTGGGTTCCTGCAGAGTTCTGCAAGTGCCCGCAAGGGCCTGTAGGGGCGCACAGTGTTTCTGCCAGGTTCCGTAGAGTTCCGTAGGGGCCATATTTTTCTGTAGTGGCTGGTAGTATTCCGTAGGGGTCTGTAGGTTTCCGTAGGCACCTACAGTGTTCTGTAGGAGCCCATAGGGTTTTAGTGAGGTTCCGTTGTGTTGCTAAGGGTCTTGTAGAGTGCTGTCGGGTCCTGGAGTATTCTGTAGGGTTCCAGAGGGGCTCGTAGGGTTCCCTCGAAATCTGTAGGGTTCCCTAGGGGCCCCTAGAGTCCCGTAGATTTCCGTAGGGACCTGTAGGGTTGTGTAAGTGCCCGCAGGTGTTGGTAGGAGCTTGTAGGGTGCCATATGTTTCCAGAGGGTTGTGTAGGGTTCCGTAGGGGCCTGTGGTGTTCCCTAGGGGCCTGTAGAGTCTCGTACAGTTCCGTAGGGGCCTGTGGTGTTCCCTAGGGGCCTGTAGAGTCTCGTACAGTTCCGTAGGGTCCTGTAGGTTTCCATAAGCGCCCGCAGAGGTCTGAAGGGGCCCGTACTGTGCCTTAAGGATCCATAGGGTTCCATAGAGCTTCGTAGGTTCCCTAGAGGCCTCTGGAGTACCACAGGAGCCAGTAGTGTTCTGTAGGGGCCCGTAGGGTTCCTTCCATAGGAGCTGGCAGTGTTCCGTAGGGTCCTCTAGGGTTGAGTAAGTGCCCGCAGGAGTCTGTAGGAATCCGTGGGATTCTGTAAGGTTCTGCAGGGTTCCGTAGGAACCCGTAGAGTTCCGTAGTGGCTGGTAAAGTTCCCTAGGGCCCTGTACCGTTCCGTAACTGCCTGCAAGGGTCTTTAGGCTTCCGTAGGGGCTGGCAGGGTTCCATAAAGTTCCGTGGGTTCCTGCAGAGTTCTGCAAGTGCCCGCAAGGGCCTGTAGGGGCGCACAGTGTTTCTGCCAGGTTCCGTAGAGTTCCGTAGGGGCCATATTTTTCTGTAGTGGCTGGTAGTATTCCGTAGGGGTCTGTAGGTTTCCGTAGGCACGTACAGTGTTCTGTAGGAGCCCATAGGGTTTTAGTGAGGTTCCGTTGTGTTGCTAAGGGTCTTGTAGAGTGCTGTCGGGTCCTGGAGTATTCTGTAGGGTTCCAGAGGGGCTCGTAGGGTTCCCTCAAAATCTGTAGGGTTCCCTAGGGGCCCCTAGAGTCCCGTAGATTTCCGTAGGGACCTGTAGGGTTGTGTAAGTGCCCGCAGGTGTTGGTAGGAGCTTGTAGGGTGCCATATGTTTCCAGAGGGTTGTGTAGGGTTCCGTAGGGGCCTGTGGTGTTCCCTAGGGGCCTGTAGAGTCTCGTACAGTTCTGTAGGGTCCTGTAGGTTTCCATAAGCGCCCGCAGAGGTCTGAAGGGGCCCATACTGTTCCGTAAGGATCCATAGGGTTCCGTAGAGCTTTGTAGGTTCCCTAGAGGCCTCTGGAGTACCGCAGGAGCCAGTAGTGTTCCGTAGGGTCCTCTAGGGTTGAGTAAGTGCCCGCAGGAGTCTGTAGGAATCCGTGGGATTCTGTAAGGTTCTGGAGGGTTCTGCAGGGTTCCGTAGGGGCCCGTAGAGTTCCGTAGTGGCTGGTAAAGTTCCGTAGGGCCCTGTGGGGTTCTGTATGGACCTGTAGGGTTCCATAGGGGCCTGCAGTGTTCTGTAAGTGCCCGTAGGTGTCTGTACGGGTCTGTAGGGTTCCGTAGGCACCTGCAGTGTTCTGTAGGAGCCCATAGGGTTTTAGTGAGGTTCCGTTGTGTTGCTAAGGGTCTTGTAGAGTGCTGTCGGGTCCTGGAGTATTCTGTAGGGTTCCAGAGGGCCTTGTAGGGTTCCGTCGAAATCTGAAGGGTTCCCTAGGTGCCCGTAGAGTCCCATAGATTTCCGTAGGGGCCTGTAGGGTTGTTTAAGTGCCCGCAGAAGTCTGTAGGAGTCTGTGGGATTCTGTCAGATTCTGGAGGGTTCTGCAGGGTTCCGTAGGGACCCGTAGAGTTCCATAGTGGCTGGTAAAGTTCCGTAGGGCCCTGTGGGGTTCTGTATGGACCTGTAGGGTTCCGTAGGGGCCTGCAGTGTTCCGTAAGTGCCCGCAGGTGTCTGTAGGGTTCCGTAGGGGTCTGTAGGGTTCCGTAGGCACCTGCAGTGTTCTGTAGGAGCCCATAGGGTTTTAGTGAGGTTCCGTTTTTTGCTAAGGGTCTTGTAGAGTCCTGTCGGGTCCTGGAGTATTCTGTAGGGTTCCAGAGGGCCTTGTAGGGTTCCGTCGAAATCTGAAGGGTTCCCTAGGGGCCCGTAGAGTCCCGTAGATTTCCGTAGGGGCCTGTAGGGTTATGTAAGTGCCCGCAGGGGTTGGTAGGAGCTTGTAGGGTGCCATATGTTTCCGGAGGGTTGTGTAGGGTTCCGTAGGGGCCTGTGGTGTTCCCTAGGGGCCTGTAGAGTCTCGTACAGTTTCGGTAGGGTCCTGTAGGTTTCCATAAGCGCCCGCAGAGGTCTGAAGGGGCCCGTACTGTGCCGTAAGGATCCATAGGGTTCCGTAGAGCTTCGTAGGTTCCCTAGAGGCCTCTGGAGTACCGCAGGAGCCAGTAGTGTTCCGTAGGGTCCTCTAGGGTTGAGTAAGTGCCCGCAGGAGTCTGTAGGAATCCGTGGGATTCTGTAAGGTTCTGCAGGGTTCTGCAGGGTTCCGTAGGGGCCCGTAGAGTTCCGTAGTGGCTGGTAAACTTCCCTAGGGCCCTGTACCGTTCCGTAACTGCCTGCAATGGTCTTTAGGCTTCCGTAGGGGCTGGTAGGGTTCCATAAAGTTCCGTGGGTTCCTGCAGAGTTCTGCAAGTGCCCGCAAGGGCCTGTAGGGGCCCACAGTGTTTCTGCCAGGTTCCGTAGAGTTCCGTAGGGGCCATATTTTTCTGTAGTGGTGGTAGTATTCTGTAGGGGTCTGTAGGGTTCCGTAGGCACCTGCAGTGTTCTGTAGGAGCCCATAGGGTTTTAGTGAGGTTCCGTTGTGTTGCTAAGGGTCTTGTAGAGTGCTGTCGGGTCCTGGAGTATTCTGTAGGGTTCCAGAGGGGCTCGTAGGGTTCCGTCGAAATCTGTAGGGTTCCCTAGGGGCCCATAGAGTCCCGTAGATTGCCGTAGGGACCTGTAGGGTTGTGTAAGTGCTCGCAGGGGTTGGTAGGAGCTTGTAGGGTTCCATATGTTTCCGGAGGGTTGTGTAGGGTTCCGTAGGGGCCTGTGGTGTTCCCTAAGGGCCTGTAGAGTCTCGTACGGTTCCGTAGGGGCCTGTGGTGTTCCCTAGGGGCCTGTAGAGTCTCGTACAGTTCCGTAGGGTCCTGTAGGTTTCCATAAGCGCCCGCAGAGGTCTGAATGGGCCCGTACTGTTCCGTAAGGATCCATAGGGCTCCATAGAGCTTCGTAGGTTCCCTAGAGGCCTGTAGAGAACCGCAGGAGCCAGTAGTGTTCTGTAGGGGCCCGTAAGGTTCCTTCCATAGGAGCTGGCAGTGTTCCGTAGAGTCCTCTAGGGTTGAGTAAGTGCCCGCAGGAGTCTGTAGGAATCTGTGGGATTCTGTAAGGTTCTGCAGGGTTCCGTAGGGGCCCGTAGAGTTCCGTAGTGGCTGGTAAAGTTCCTTAGGTCCCTGTACCGTTCCGTAACTGCCTGCAATGGTCTTTAGGCTTCCGTAGGGGCTGGCAGGGTTCCATAAAGTTCCGTGGGTTCCTGCAGAGTTCTGCAAGTGCCCGCAAGGGCCAGTAGGGGCCCACAGTGTTTCTGCCAGGTTCCGTAGAGTTCCGTAGGGGCCATATTTTTCTGTAGTGGCTGGTAGTATTCTGTAGGGGTCTGTAGGTTTCCGTAGGCACCTACAGTGTTCTGTAGGAGCCCATAGGGTTTTAGTGAGGTTCCGTTGTGTTGCTAAGGGTCTTGTAGAGTGCTGTCGGGTCCTGGAGTATTCTGTAGGGTTCCAGAGGGCCTCGTAGGGTTCCGTCGAAATCTGTAGGGTTCCCTAGCGGCCCGTAGAGTCTCGTAGATTTCCGTAGGGACCTGTAGGGTTGTTTAAGTGCCCGCAGAAGTCTGTAGGAGTCTGTGGGATTCTGTAAGGTTCTGGAGGGTTCTGCAGGGTTCCCTAGGGACCCGTAGAGTTCCGTAGTGGCTGGTAAAGTTCCGTAGGGCCCTGTGGGGTTCTGTATGGACCTGTAGGGTTCCGTAGGGGCCTGCAGGGTTCCGTAAGTGCCCGCAGGTGTCTGTAGGGTTCCGTAGGGGTCTCTAGGGTTCCGTAGGCACCTGCAGTGTTCTGTAGGAGCCCATAGGGTTTTAGTGAGGTTCCGTTGTGTTGCTAAGGGTCTTGTAGAGTGCTGTCGGGTCCTGGAGTATTCTGTAGGGTTCCAGAGGGGCTGGTAGGGTTCCGTCTAAATCTGAAGGGTTCCCTAGGGGCCCGTAGAGTCCCGTAGATTTCCGTAGGGGCCTGTAGGGTTATGTAAGTGCCCGCAGGGGTTGGTAGGAGCTTGTAGGGTGCCATATGTTTCCGGAGGTTTGTGTAGGGTTCCGTAGGGGCCTGTGGTGTTTCCTAGGGGCCTGTAGAGTCTCGTACAGTTTCGGTAGGGTCCTGTAGGTTTCTATAAGCGCCCGCAGAGGTCTGAAGGGGCCCGTACTGTGCCGTAAGGATCCATAGGGTTCCGTAGAGCTTCGTAGGTTCCCTAGAGGCCTCTGGAGTACCGCAGGAGCCAGTAGTGTTCCGTAGGGTCCTCTAGGGTTGAGTAAGTGCCCGCAGGAGTCTGTAGGAATCCGTGGGATTCTGTAAGGTTCTGCAGGGTTCTGCAGGGTTCCGTAGGGGCCCGTAGAGTTCCATAGTGGCTGGTAAAGTTCCCTAGGGCCCTGTACCGTTCCGTAACTGCCTGCAAGGGTCTTTAGGCTTCCGTAGGGGCTGGTAGGGTTCCATAAAGTTCCGTGGGTTCCTGCAGAGTTCTGCAAGTGCCCGCAAGGGCCTGTAGGGGCCCACAGTGTTTCTGCCAGGTTCCGTAGAGTTCCGTAGGGGCCATATTTTTCTGTAGTGGTGGTAGTATTCTGTAGGGGTCTGTAGGGTTCCGTAGGCACCTGCAGTGTTCTGTAGGAGCCCATAGGGTTTTAGTGAGGTTCCGTTGTGTTGCTAAGGGTCTTGTAGAGTGCTGTCGGGTCCTGGAGTATTCTGTAGGGTTCCAGAGGGGCTGGTAGGGTTCCGTCTAAATCTGAAGGGTTCCCTAGGGGCCCGTAGAGTCCCGTAGATTTCCGTAGGGGCCTGTAGGGTTATGTAAGTGCCCGCAGGGGTTGGTAGGAGCTTGTAGGGTGCCATATGTTTCCGGAGGGTTGTGTAGGGTTCCGTAGGGGCCTGTGGTGTTTCCTAGGGGCCTGTAGAGTCTCGTACAGTTTCGGTAGGGTCCTGTAGGTTTCTATAAGCGCCCGCAGAGGTCTGAAGGGGCCCGTACTGTGCCGTAAGGATCCATAGGGTTCCGTAGAGCTTCGTAGGTTCCCTAGAGGCCTCTGGAGTACCGCAGGAGCCAGTAGTGTTCCGTAGGGTCCTCTAGGGTTGAGTAAGTGCCCGCAGGAGTCTGTAGGAATCCGTGGGATTCTGTAAGGTTCTGCAGGGTTCTGCAGGGTTCCGTAGGGGCCCGTAGAGTTCCATAGTGGCTGGTAAAGTTCCCTAGGGCCCTGTACCGTTCCGTAACTGCCTGCAAGGGTCTTTAGGCTTCCGTAGGGGCTGGTAGGGTTCCATAAAGTTCCGTGGGTTCCTGCAGAGTTCTGCAAGTGCCCGCAAGGGCCTGTAGGGGCCCACAGTGTTTCTGCCAGGTTCCGTAGAGTTCCGTAGGGGCCATATTTTTCTGTAGTGGCTGGTAGTATTCCGTAGGGGTCTGTAGGTTTCCGTAGGCACCTACAGTGTTCTGTAGGAGCCCATAGGGTTTTAGTGAGGTTCCGTTGTGTTGCTAAGGGTCTTGCAGAGTGCTGTCGGGTCCTGGAGTATTCTGTAGGGTTCCAGAGGGCCTCATAGGTTTCCATCGAAATCTATAGGGTTCCCTAGGGGCCCCTAGAGTCCCGTAGATTTCCGTAGGGACCTGTAGGGTTGTGTAAGTGCCCGCAGAAGTCTGTAGGAGTCTGTGGGATTCTGTAAGGTTCTGGAGGGTTCTGCAGGGTTCCGTAGGGGCCTGTGGTGTTCCCTAGGGGCCTGTAGAGTCTCGTACAGTTCCGTAGGGTCCTGTAGGTTTCCATAAGCGCCCGCAGAGGTCTGAAGGGGCCCGTACTGTGCCTTAAGGATCCATAGGGTTCCGTAGAGCTTCGTAGGTTCCCTACAGGCCTCTGGAGTACCACAGGAGCCAGTAGTGTTCTGTAGGGGCCCGTAGGGTTCCTTCCATAGGAGCTGGCAGTGTTCCGTAGGGTCCTCTAGGGTTGAGTAAGTGCCCGCAGGAGTCTGTAGGAATCCGTGGGATTCTGTAAGGTTCTGCAGGGTTCCGTAGGAACCCGTAGAGTTCCGTAGTGGCTGGTAAAGTTCCGTAGGGCCCTGTACCGTTCCGTAACTGCCTGCAAGGGTCTTTAGGCTTCCGTAGGGGCTGGCAGGGTTCCATAAAGTTCCGTGGGTTCCTGCAGAGTTCTGCAAGTGCCCGCAAGGGCCTGTAGGGGCGCACAGTGTTTCTGCCAGGTTCCGTAGAGTTCCGTAGGGGCCATATTTTTCTGTAGTGGCTGGTAGTATTCCGTAGGGGTCTGTAGGTTTCCGTAGGCACCTACAGTGTTCTGTAGGAGCCCATAGGGTTTTAGTGAGGTTCCGTTGTGTTGCTAAGGGTCTTGTAGAGTGCTGTCGGGTCCTGGAGTATTCTGTAGGGTTCCAGAGGGGCTCGTAGGGTTCCCTCGAAATCTGTAGGGTTCCCTAGGGGCCCCTAGAGTCCCGTAGATTTCCGTAGGGACCTGTAGGGTTGTGTAAGTGCCCGCAGGTGTTGGTAGGAGCTTGTAGGGTGCCATATGTTTCCAGAGGGTTGTGTAGGGTTCCGTAGGGGCCTGTGGTGTTCCCTAGGGGCCTGTAGAGTCTCGTACAGTTCCGTAGGGGCCTGTGGTGTTCCCTAGGGGCCTGTAGAGTCTCGTACAGTTCCGTAGGGTCCTGTAGGTTTCCATAAGCGCCCGCAGAGGTCTGAAGGGGCCCGTACTGTGCCTTAAGGATCCATAGGGTTCCGTAGAGCTTCGTAGGTTCCCTAGAGGCCTCTGGAGTACCACAGGAGCCAGTAGTGTTCTGTAGGGGCCCGTAGGGTTCCTTCCATAGGAGCTGGCAGTGTTCCGTAGGGTCCTCTAGGGTTGAGTAAGTGCCCGCAGGAGTCTGTAGGAATCTGTGGGATTCTGTAAGGTTCTGCAGGGTTCCGTAGGAACCCGTAGAGTTCCGTAGTGGCTGGTAAAGTTCCCTAGGGCCCTGTACCGTTCCGTAACTGCCTGCAAGGGTCTTTAGGCTTCCGTAGGGGCTGGCAGGGTTCCATAAAGTTCCGTGGGTTCCTGCAGAGTTCTGCAAGTGCCCGCAAGGGCCTGTAGGGGCGCACAGTGTTTCTGCCAGGTTCCGTAGAGTTCCGTAGGGGCCATATTTTTCTGTAGTGGCTGGTAGTATTCCGTAGGGGTCTGTAGGTTTCCGTAGGCACGTACAGTGTTCTGTAGGAGCCCATAGGGTTTTAGTGAGGTTCCGTTGTGTTGCTAAGGGTCTTGTAGAGTGCTGTCGGGTCCTGGAGTATTCTGTAGGGTTCCAGAGGGGCTCGTAGGGTTCCCTCGAAATCTGTAGGGTTCCCTAGGGGCCCCTAGAGTCCCGTAGATTTCCGTAGGGACCTGTAGGGTTGTGTAAGTGCCCGCAGGTGTTGGTAGGAGCTTGTAGGGTGCCATATGTTTCCAGAGGGTTGTGTAGGGTTCCGTAGGGGCCTGTGGTGTTCCCTAGGGGCCTGTAGAGTCTCGTACAGTTCTGTAGGGTCCTGTAGGTTTCCATAAGCGCCCGCAGAGGTCTGAAGGGGCCCATACTGTTCCGTAAGGATCCATAGGGTTCCGTAGAGCTTTGTAGGTTCCCTAGAGGCCTCTGGAGTACCGCAGGAGCCAGTAGTGTTCCGTAGGGTCCTCTAGGGTTGAGTAAGTGCCCGCAGGAGTCTGTAGGAATCCGTGGGATTCTGTAAGGTTCTGGAGGGTTCTGCAGGGTTCCGTAGGGGCCTGTAGAGTTCCGTAGTGGCTGGTAAAGTTCCGTAGGGCCCTGTGGGGTTCTGTATGGACCTGTAGGGTTCCATAGGGGCCTGCAGTGTTCTGTAAGTGCCCGTAGGTGTCTGTACGGGTCTGTAGGGTTCCGTAGGCACCTGCAGTGTTCTGTAGGAGCCCATAGGGTTTTAGTGAGGTTCCGTTTTGTTGCTAAGGGTCTTGTAGAGTGCTGTCGGGTCCTGGAGTATTCTGTAGGGTTCCAGAGGGCCTTGTAGGGTTCCGTCGAAATCTGAAGGGTTCCCTAGGTGCCCGTAGAGTCCCATAGATTTCCGTAGGGGCCTGTAGGGTTGTTTAAGTGCCCGCAGAAGTCTGTAGGAGTCTGTGGGATTCTGTCAGATTCTGGAGGGTTCTGCAGGGTTCCGTAGGGACCCGTAGAGTTCCATAGTGGCTGGTAAAGTTCCGTAGGGCCCTGTGGGGTTCTGTATGGACCTGTAGGGTTCCGTAGGGGCCTGCAGTGTTCCGTAAGTGCCCGCAGGTGTCTGTAGGGTTCCGTAGGGGTCTGTAGGGTTCCGTAGGCACCTGCAGTGTTCTGTAGGAGCCCATAGGGTTTTAGTGAGGTTCCGTTTTTTGCTAAGGGTCTTGTAGAGTCCTGTCGGGTCCTGGAGTATTCTGTAGGGTTCCAGAGGGCCTTGTAGGGTTCCGTCGAAATCTGAAGGGTTCCCTAGGGGCCCGTAGAGTCCCGTAGATTTCCGTAGGGGCCTGTAGGGTTATGTAAGTGCCCGCAGGGGTTGGTAGGAGCTTGTAGGGTGCCATATGTTTCCGGAGGGTTGTGTAGGGTTCCGTAGGGGCCTGTGGTGTTCCCTAGGGGCCTGTAGAGTCTCGTACAGTTTCGGTAGGGTCCTGTAGGTTTCCATAAGCGCCCGCAGAGGTCTGAAGGGGCCCGTACTGTGCCTTAAGGATCCATAGGGTTCCGTAGAGCTTCGTAGGTTCCCTAGAGGCCTCTGGAGTACCGCAGGAGCCAGTAGTGTTCCGTAGGGTCCTCTAGGGTTGAGTAAGTGCCCGCAGGAGTCTGTAGGAATCCGTGGGATTCTGTAAGGTTCTGCAGGGTTCTGCAGGGTTCCGTAGGGGCCCGTAGAGTTCCGTAGTGGCTGGTAAACTTCCCTAGGGCCCTGTACCGTTCCGTAACTGCCTGCAATGGTCTTTAGGCTTCCGTAGGGGCTGGTAGGGTTCCATAAAGTTCCGTGGGTTCCTGCAGAGTTCTGCAAGTGCCCGCAAGGGCCTGTAGGGGCCCACAGTGTTTCTGCCAGGTTCCGTAGAGTTCCGTAGGGGCCATATTTTTCTGTAGTGGTGGTAGTATTCTGTAGGGGTCTGTAGGGTTCCGTAGGCACCTGCAGTGTTCTGTAGGAGCCCATAGGGTTTTAGTGAGGTTCCGTTGTGTTGCTAAGGGTCTTGTAGAGTGCTGTCGGGTCCTGGAGTATTCTGTAGGGTTCCAGAGGGGCTCGTAGGGTTCCGTCGAAATCTGAAGGGTTCCCTAGGGGCCCATAGAGTCCCGTAGATTGCCGTAGGGACCTGTAGGGTTGTGTAAGTGCTCGCAGGGGTTGGTAGGAGCTTGTAGGGTTCCATATGTTTCCGGAGGGTTGTGTAGGGTTCCGTAGGGGCCTGTGGTGTTCCCTAAGGGCCTGTAGAGTCTCGTACGGTTCCGTAGGGGCCTGTGGTGTTCCCTAGGGGCCTGTAGAGTCTCGTACAGTTCCGTAGGGTCCTGTAGGTTTCCATAAGCGCCCGCAGAGGTCTGAAGGGGCCCGTACTGTTCCGTAAGGATCCATAGGGCTCCATAGAGCTTCGTAGGTTCCCTAGAGGCCTGTAGAGAACCGCAGGAGCCAGTAGTGTTCTGTAGGGGCCCGTAAGGTTCCTTCCATAGGAGCTGGCAGTGTTCCGTAGAGTCCTCTAGGGTTGAGTAAGTGCCCGCAGGAGTCTGTAGGAATCTGTGGGATTCTGTAAGGTTCTGCAGGGTTCCGTAGGGGCCCGTAGAGTTCCGTAGTGGCTGGTAAAGTTCCTTAGGTCCCTGTACCGTTCCGTAACTGCCTGCAATGGTCTTTAGGCTTCCGTAGGGGCTGGCAGGGTTCCATAAAGTTCCGTGGGTTCCTGCAGAGTTCTGCAAGTGCCCGCAAGGGCCAGTAGGGGCCCACAGTGTTTCTGCCAGGTTCCGTAGAGTTCCGTAGGGGCCATATTTTTCTGTAGTGGCTGGTAGTATTCTGTAGGGGTCTGTAGGTTTCCGTAGGCACCTACAGTGTTCTGTAGGAGCCCATAGGGTTTTAGTGAGGTTCCGTTGTGTTGCTAAGGGTCTTGTAGAGTCCTGTCGGGTCCTGGAGTATTCTGTAGGGTTCCAGAGGGCCTTGTAGGGTTCCGTCGAAATCTGAAGGGTTCCCTAGGGGCCCGTAGAGTCCCGTAGATTTCCGTAGGGGCCTGTAGGGTTATGTAAGTGCCCGCAGGGGTTGGTAGGAGCTTGTAGGGTGCCATATGTTTCCGGAGGGTTGTGTAGGGTTCCGTAGGGGCCTGTGGTGTTCCCTAGGGGCCTGTAGAGTCTCGTACAGTTTCGGTAGGGTCCTGTAGGTTTCCATAAGCGCCCGCAGAGGTCTGAAGGGGCCCGTACTGTGCCGTAAGGATCCATAGGGTTCCGTAGAGCTTCGTAGGTTCCCTAGAGGCCTCTGGAGTACCGCAGGAGCCAGTAGTGTTCCGTAGGGTCCTCTAGGGTTGAGTAAGTGCCCGCAGGAGTCTGTAGGAATCCGTGGGATTCTGTAAGGTTCTGCAGGGTTCTGCAGGGTTCCGTAGGGGCCCGTAGAGTTCCGTAGTGGCTGGTAAACTTCCCTAGGGCCCTGTACCGTTCCGTAACTGCCTGCAATGGTCTTTAGGCTTCCGTAGGGGCTGGTAGGGTTCCATAAAGTTCCGTGGGTTCCTGCAGAGTTCTGCAAGTGCCCGCAAGGGCCTGTAGGGGCCCACAGTGTTTCTGCCAGGTTCCGTAGAGTTCCGTAGGGGCCATATTTTTCTGTAGTGGTGGTAGTATTCTGTAGGGGTCTGTAGGGTTCCGTAGGCACCTGCAGTGTTCTGTAGGAGCCCATAGGGTTTTAGTGAGGTTCCGTTGTGTTGCTAAGGGTCTTGTAGAGTGCTGTCGGGTCCTGGAGTATTCTGTAGGGTTCCAGAGGGGCTCGTAGGGTTCCGTCGAAATCTGTAGGGTTCCCTAGGGGCCCGTAGAGTCCCGTAGATTTCCGTAGGGTCCTGTAGGGTTATGTAAGTGCCCGCAGGGGTTGGTAGGAGCTTGTAGGGTGCCATATGTTTCCGGAGGGTTGTGTAGGGTTCCGTAGGGGCCTGTGGTGTTCCCTAGGGGCCTGTAGAGTCTCGTACAGTTTCGGTAGGGTCCTGTAGGTTTCCATAAGCGCCCGCAGAGGTCTGAAGGGGCCCGTACTGTGCCGTAAGGATCCATAGGGTTCCGTAGAGCTTCGTAGGTTCCCTAGAGGCCTCTGGAGTACCGCAGGAGCCAGTAGTGTTCCGTAGGGTCCTCTAGGGTTGAGTAAGTGCCCGCAGGAGTCTGTAGGAATCCGTGGGATTCTGTAAGGTTCTGCAGGGTTCTGCAGGGTTCCGTAGGGGCCCGTAGAGTTCCGTAGTGGCTGGTAAACTTCCCTAGGGCCCTGTACCGTTCCGTAACTGCCTGCAATGGTCTTTAGGCTTCCGTAGGGGCTGGTAGGGTTCCATAAAGTTCCGTGGGTTCCTGCAGAGTTCTGCAAGTGCCCGCAAGGGCCTGTAGGGGCCCACAGTGTTTCTGCCAGGTTCCGTAGAGTTCCGTAGGGGCCATATTTTTCTGTAGTGGTGGTAGTATTCTGTAGGGGTCTGTAGGGTTCCGTAGGCACCTGCAGTGTTCTGTAGGAGCCCATAGGGTTTTAGTGAGGTTCCGTTGTGTTGCTAAGGGTCTTGTAGAGTGCTGTCGGGTCCTGGAGTATTCTGTAGGGTTCCAGAGGGGCTCGTAGGGTTCCGTCGAAATCTGTAGGGTTCCCTAGGGGCCCATAGAGTCCCGTAGATTGCCGTAGGGACCTGTAGGGTTGTGTAAGTGCTCGCAGGGGTTGGTAGGAGCTTGTAGGGTTCCATATGTTTCCGGAGGGTTGTGTAGGGTTCCGTAGGGGCCTGTGGTGTTCCCTAAGGGCCTGTAGAGTCTCGTACGGTTCCGTAGGGGCCTGTGGTGTTCCCTAGGGGCCTGTAGAGTCTCGTACAGTTCCGTAGGGTCCTGTAGGTTTCCATAAGCGCCCGCAGAGGTCTGAATGGGCCCGTACTGTTCCGTAAGGATCCATAGGGCTCCATAGAGCTTCGTAGGTTCCCTAGAGGCCTGTAGAGAACCGCAGGAGCCAGTAGTGTTCTGTAGGGGCCCGTAAGGTTCCTTCCATAGGAGCTGGCAGTGTTCCGTAGAGTCCTCTAGGGTTGAGTAAGTGCCCGCAGGAGTCTGTAGGAATCTGTGGGATTCTGTAAGGTTCTGCAGGGTTCCGTAGGGGCCCGTAGAGTTCCGTAGTGGCTGGTAAAGTTCCTTAGGTCCCTGTACCGTTCCGTAACTGCCTGCAATGGTCTTTAGGCTTCCGTAGGGGCTGGCAGGGTTCCATAAAGTTCCGTGGGTTCCTGCAGAGTTCTGCAAGTGCCCGCAAGGGCCAGTAGGGGCCCACAGTGTTTCTGCCAGGTTCCGTAGAGTTCCGTAGGGGCCATATTTTTCTGTAGTGGCTGGTAGCATTCTGTAGGGGTCTGTAGGTTTCCGTAGGCACCTACAGTGTTCTGTAGGAGCCCATAGGGTTTTAGTGAGGTTCCGTTGTGTTGCTAAGGGTCTTGTAGAGTGCTGTCGGGTCCTGGAGTATTCTGTAGGGTTCCAGAGGGCCTCGTAGGGTTCCGTCGAAATCTGTAGGGTTCCCTAGCGGCCCGTAGAGTCTCGTAGATTTCCGTAGGGACCTGTAGGGTTGTTTAAGTGCCCGCAGAAGTCTGTAGGAGTCTGTGGGATTCTGTAAGGTTCTGGAGGGTTCTGCAGGGTTCCCTAGGGACCCGTAGAGTTCCGTAGTGGCTGGTAAAGTTCCGTAGGGCCCTGTGGGGTTCTGTATGGACCTGTAGGGTTCCGTAGGGGCCTGCAGGGTTCCGTAAGTGCCCGCAGGTGTCTGTAGGGTTCCGTAGGGGTCTCTAGGGTTCCGTAGGCACCTGCAGTGTTCTGTAGGAGCCCATAGGGTTTTAGTGAGGTTCCGTTGTGTTGCTAAGGGTCTTGTAGAGTGCTGTCGGGTCCTGGAGTATTCTGTAGGGTTCCAGAGGGGCTGGTAGGGTTCCGTCTAAATCTGAAGGGTTCCCTAGGGGCCCGTAGAGTCCCGTAGATTTCCGTAGGGGCCTGTAGGGTTATGTAAGTGCCCGCAGGGGTTGGTAGGAGCTTGTAGGGTGCCATATGTTTCCGGAGGGTTGTGTAGGGTTCCGTAGGGGCCTGTGGTGTTTCCTAGGGGCCTGTAGAGTCTCGTACAGTTTCGGTAGGGTCCTGTAGGTTTCTATAAGCGCCCGCAGAGGTCTGAAGGGGCCCGTACTGTGCCGTAAGGATCCATAGGGTTCCGTAGAGCTTCGTAGGTTCCCTAGAGGCCTCTGGAGTACCGCAGGAGCCAGTAGTGTTCCGTAGGGTCCTCTAGGGTTGAGTAAGTGCCCGCAGGAGTCTGTAGGAATCCGTGGGATTCTGTAAGGTTCTGCAGGGTTCTGCAGGGTTCCGTAGGGGCCCGTAGAGTTCCATAGTGGCTGGTAAACTTCCCTAGGGCCCTGTACCGTTCCGTAACTGCCTGCAAGGGTCTTTAGGCTTCCGTAGGGGCTGGTAGGGTTCCATAAAGTTCCGTGGGTTCCTGCAGAGTTCTGCAAGTGCCCGCAAGGGCCTGTAGGGGCCCACAGTGTTTCTGCCAGGTTCCGTAGAGTTCCGTAGGGGCCATATTTTTCTGTAGTGGCTGGTAGTATTCCGTAGGGGTCTGTAGGTTTCCGTAGGCACCTACAGTGTTCTGTAGGAGCCCATA
The DNA here is from genome assembly GCF_964106895.1 of Numenius arquata. Taxonomy (NCBI): domain Eukaryota; kingdom Metazoa; phylum Chordata; class Aves; order Charadriiformes; family Scolopacidae; genus Numenius; species Numenius arquata. Next base: position 95,937 of record NW_027414271.1, on the reverse strand, counting down.
GGGTTTTAGTGAGGTTCCGTTGTGTTGCTAAGGGTCTTGTAGAGTGCTGTCGGGTCCTGGAGTATTCTGTAGGGTTCCAGAGGGCCTCATAGGTTTCCATCGAAATCTATAGGGTTCCCTAGGGGCCCCTAGAGTCCCGTAGATTTCCGTAGGGACCTGTAGGGTTGTGTAAGTGCCCGCAGAAGTCTGTAGGAGTCTGTGGGATTCTGTAAGATTCTGGAGGGTTCTGCAGGGTTCCGTAGGGGCCTGTGGTGTTCCCTAGGGGCCTGTAGAGTCTCGTACAGTTCCGTAGGGTCCTGTAGGTTTCCATAAGCGCCCGCAGAGGTCTGAAGGGGCCCGTACTGTGCCTTAAGGATCCATAGGGTTCCGTAGAGCTTCGTAGGTTCCCTAGAGGCCTCTGGAGTACCACAGGAGCCAGTAGTGTTCTGTAGGGGCCCGTAGGGTTCCTTCCATAGGAGCTGGCAGTGTTCCGTAGGGTCCTCTAGGGTTGAGTAAGTGCCCGCAGGAGTCTGTAGGAATCCGTGGGATTCTGTAAGGTTCTGCAGGGTTCCGTAGGAACCCGTAGAGTTCCGTAGTGGCTGGTAAAGTTCCCTAGGGCCCTGTACCGTTCCGTAACTGCCTGCAAGGGTCTTTAGGCTTCCGTAGGGGCTGGCAGGGTTCCATAAAGTTCCGTGGGTTCCTGCAGAGTTCTGCAAGTGCCCGCAAGGGCCTGTAGGGGCGCACAGTGTTTCTGCCAGGTTCCGTAGAGTTCCGTAGGGGCCATATTTTTCTGTAGTGGCTGGTAGTATTCCGTAGGGGTCTGTAGGTTTCCGTAGGCACCTACAGTGTTCTGTAGGAGCCCATAGGGTTTTAGTGAGGTTCCGTTGTGTTGCTAAGGGTCTTGTAGAGTGCTGTCGGGTCCTGGAGTATTCTGTAGGGTTCCAGAGGGGCTCGTAGGGTTCCCTCGAAATCTGTAGGGTTCCCTAGGGGCCCCTAGAGTCCCGTAGATTTCCGTAGGGACCTGTAGGGTTGTGTAAGTGCCCGCAGGTGTTGGTAGGAGCTTGTAGGGTGCCATATGTTTCCAGAGGGTTGTGTAGGGTTCCGTAGGGGCCTGTGGTGTTCCCTAGGGGCCTGTAGAGTCTCGTACAGTTCTGTAGGGTCCTGTAGGTTTCCATAAGCGCCCGCAGAGGTCTGAAGGGGCCCATACTGTTCCGTAAGGATCCATAGGGTTCCGTAGAGCTTTGTAGGTTCCCTAGAGGCCTCTGGAGTACCGCAGGAGCCAGTAGTGTTCCGTAGGGTCCTCTAGGGTTGAGTAAGTGCCCGCAGGAGTCTGTAGGAATCCGTGGGATTCTGTAAGGTTCTGGAGGGTTCTGCAGGGTTCCGTAGGGGCCCGTAGAGTTCCGTAGTGGCTGGTAAAGTTCCGTAGGGCCCTGTGGGGTTCTGTATGGACCTGTAGGGTTCCATAGGGGCCTGCAGTGTTCTGTAAGTGCCCGTAGGTGTCTGTACGGGTCTGTAGGGTTCCGTAGGCACCTGCAGTGTTCTGTAGGAGCCCATAGGGTTTTAGTGAGGTTCCGTTGTGTTGCTAAGGGTCTTGTAGAGTGCTGTCGGGTCCTGGAGTATTCTGTAGGGTTCCAGAGGGCCTTGTAGGGTTCCGTCGAAATCTGAAGGGTTCCCTAGGTGCCCGTAGAGTCCCATAGATTTCCGTAGGGGCCTGTAGGGTTGTTTAAGTGCCCGCAGAAGTCTGTAGGAGTCTGTGGGATTCTGTCAGATTCTGGAGGGTTCTGCAGGGTTCCGTAGGGACCCGTAGAGTTCCATAGTGGCTGGTAAAGTTCCGTAGGGCCCTGTGGGGTTCTGTATGGACCTGTAGGGTTCCGTAGGGGCCTGCAGTGTTCCGTAAGTGCCCGCAGGTGTCTGTAGGGTTCCGTAGGGGTCTGTAGGGTTCCGTAGGCACCTGCAGTGTTCTGTAGGAGCCCATAGGGTTTTAGTGAGGTTCCGTTTTTTGCTAAGGGTCTTGTAGAGTCCTGTCGGGTCCTGGAGTATTCTGTAGGGTTCCAGAGGGCCTTGTAGGGTTCCGTCGAAATCTGAAGGGTTCCCTAGGGGCCCGTAGAGTCCCGTAGATTTCCGTAGGGGCCTGTAGGGTTATGTAAGTGCCCGCAGGGGTTGGTAGGAGCTTGTAGGGTGCCATATGTTTCCGGAGGGTTGTGTAGGGTTCCGTAGGGGCCTGTGGTGTTCCCTAGGGGCCTGTAGAGTCTCGTACAGTTTCGGTAGGGTCCTGTAGGTTTCCATAAGCGCCCGCAGAGGTCTGAAGGGGCCCGTACTGTGCCGTAAGGATCCATAGGGTTCCGTAGAGCTTCGTAGGTTCCCTAGAGGCCTCTGGAGTACCGCAGGAGCCAGTAGTGTTCCGTAGGGTCCTCTAGGGTTGAGTAAGTGCCCGCAGGAGTCTGTAGGAATCCGTGGGATTCTGTAAGGTTCTGCAGGGTTCTGCAGGGTTCCGTAGGGGCCCGTAGAGTTCCGTAGTGGCTGGTAAACTTCCCTAGGGCCCTGTACCGTTCCGTAACTGCCTGCAATGGTCTTTAGGCTTCCGTAGGGGCTGGTAGGGTTCCATAAAGTTCCGTGGGTTCCTGCAGAGTTCTGCAAGTGCCCGCAAGGGCCTGTAGGGGCCCACAGTGTTTCTGCCAGGTTCCGTAGAGTTCCGTAGGGGCCATATTTTTCTGTAGTGGTGGTAGTATTCTGTAGGGGTCTGTAGGGTTCCGTAGGCACCTGCAGTGTTCTGTAGGAGCCCATAGGGTTTTAGTGAGGTTCCGTTGTGTTGCTAAGGGTCTTGTAGAGTGCTGTCGGGTCCTGGAGTATTCTGTAGGGTTCCAGAGGGGCTCGTAGGGTTCCGTCGAAATCTGTAGGGTTCCCTAGGGGCCCATAGAGTCCCGTAGATTGCCGTAGGGACCTGTAGGGTTGTGTAAGTGCTCGCAGGGGTTGGTAGGAGCTTGTAGGGTTCCATATGTTTCCGGAGGGTTGTGTAGGGTTCCGTAGGGGCCTGTGGTGTTCCCTAAGGGCCTGTAGAGTCTCGTACGGTTCCGTAGGGGCCTGTGGTGTTCCCTAGGGGCCTGTAGAGTCTCGTACAGTTCCGTAGGGTCCTGTAGGTTTCCATAAGCGCCCGCAGAGGTCTGAATGGGCCCGTACTGTTCCGTAAGGATCCATAGGGCTCCATAGAGCTTCGTAGGTTCCCTAGAGGCCTGTAGAGAACCGCAGGAGCCAGTAGTGTTCTGTAGGGGCCCGTAAGGTTCCTTCCATAGGAGCTGGCAGTGTTCCGTAGAGTCCTCTAGGGTTGAGTAAGTGCCCGCAGGAGTCTGTAGGAATCTGTGGGATTCTGTAAGGTTCTGCAGGGTTCCGTAGGGGCCCGTAGAGTTCCGTAGTGGCTGGTAAAGTTCCTTAGGTCCCTGTACCGTTCCGTAACTGCCTGCAATGGTCTTTAGGCTTCCGTAGGGGCTGGCAGGGTTCCATAAAGTTCCGTGGGTTCCTGCAGAGTTCTGCAAGTGCCCGCAAGGGCCAGTAGGGGCCCACAGTGTTTCTGCCAGGTTCCGTAGAGTTCCGTAGGGGCCATATTTTTCTGTAGTGGCTGGTAGTATTCTGTAGGGGTCTGTAGGTTTCCGTAGGCACCTACAGTGTTCTGTAGGAGCCCATAGGGTTTTAGTGAGGTTCCGTTGTGTTGCTAAGGGTCTTGTAGAGTGCTGTCGGGTCCTGGAGTATTCTGTAGGGTTCCAGAGGGCCTTGTAGGGTTCCGTCGAAATCTGAAGGGTTCCCTAGGGGCCCGTAGAGTCCCGTAGATTTCCGTAGGGGCCTGTAGGGTTATGTAAGTGCCCGCAGGGGTTGGTAGGAGCTTGTAGGGTGCCATATGTTTCCGGAGGGTTGTGTAGGGTTCCGTAGGGGCCTGTGGTGTTCCCTAGGGGCCTGTAGAGTCTCGTACAGTTTCGGTAGGGTCCTGTAGGTTTCCATAAGCGCCCGCAAAGGTCTGAAGGGGCCCGTACTGTGCCGTAAGGATCCATAGGGTTCCGTAGAGCTTCGTAGGTTCCCTAGAGGCCTCTGGAGTACCGCAGGAGCCAGTAGTGTTCCGTAGGGTCCTCTAGGGTTGAGTAAGTGCCCGCAGGAGTCTGTAGGAATCCGTGGGATTCTGTAAGGTTCTGCAGGGTTCTGCAGGGTTCCGTAGGGGCCCGTAGAGTTCCGTAGTGGCTGGTAAACTTCCCTAGGGCCCTGTACCGTTCCGTAACTGCCTGCAATGGTCTTTAGGCTTCCGTAGGGGCTGGTAGGGTTCCATAAAGTTCCGTGGGTTCCTGCAGAGTTCTGCAAGTGCCCGCAAGGGCCTGTAGGGGCCCACAGTGTTTCTGCCAGGTTCCGTAGAGTTCCGTAGGGGCCATATTTTTCTGTAGTGGTGGTAGTATTCTGTAGGGGTCTGTAGGGTTCCGTAGGCACCTGCAGTGTTCTGTAGGAGCCCATAGGGTTTTAGTGAGGTTCCGTTGTGTTGCTAAGGGTCTTGTAGAGTGCTGTCGGGTCCTGGAGTATTCTGTAGGGTTCCAGAGGGGCTCGTAGGGTTCCGTCGAAATCTGTAGGGTTCCCTAGGGGCCCATAGAGTCCCGTAGATTGCCGTAGGGACCTGTAGGGTTGTGTAAGTGCTCGCAGGGGTTGGTAGGAGCTTGTAGGGTTCCATATGTTTCCGGAGGGTTGTGTAGGGTTCCGTAGGGGCCTGTGGTGTTCCCTAAGGGCCTGTAGAGTCTCGTACGGTTCCGTAGGGGCCTGTGGTGTTCCCTAGGGGCCTGTAGAGTCTCGTACAGTTCCGTAGGGTCCTGTAGGTTTCCATAAGCGCCCGCAGAGGTCTGAATGGGCCCGTACTGTTCCGTAAGGATCCATAGGGCTCCATAGAGCTTCGTAGGTTCCCTAGAGGCCTGTAGAGAACCGCAGGAGCCAGTAGTGTTCTGTAGGGGCCCGTAAGGTTCCTTCCATAGGAGCTGGCAGTGTTCCGTAGAGTCCTCTAGGGTTGAGTAAGTGCCCGCAGGAGTCTGTAGGAATCTGTGGGATTCTGTAAGGTTCTGCAGGGTTCCGTAGGGGCCCGTAGAGTTCCGTAGTGGTTGGTAAAGTTCCTTAGGTCCCTGTACCGTTCCGTAACTGCCTGCAATGGTCTTTAGGCTTCTGTAGGGGCTGGCAGGGTTCCATAAAGTTCCGTGGGTTCCTGCAGAGTTCTGCAAGTGCCCGCAAGGGCCAGTAGGGGCCCACAGTGTTTCTGCCAGGTTCCGTAGAGTTCCGTAGGGGCCATATTTTTCTGTAGTGGCTGGTAGTATTCTGTAGGGGTCTGTAGGTTTCCGTAGGCACCTACAGTGTTCTGTAGGAGCCCATAGGGTTTTAGTGAGGTTCCGTTGTGTTGCTAAGGGTCTTGTAGAGTGCTGTCGGGTCCTGGAGTATTCTGTAGGGTTCCAGAGGGCCTCGTAGGGTTCCGTCGAAATCTGTAGGGTTCCCTAGCGGCCCGTAGAGTCTCGTAGATTTCCGTAGGGACCTGTAGGGTTGTTTAAGTGCCCGCAGAAGTCTGTAGGAGTCTGTGGGATTCTGTAAGGTTCTGGAGGGTTCTGCAGGGTTCCCTAGGGACCCGTAGAGTTCCGTAGTGGCTGGTAAAGTTCCGTAGGGCCCTGTGGGGTTCTGTATGGACCTGTAGGGTTCCGTAGGGGCCTGCAGGGTTCCGTAAGTGCCCGCAGGTGTCTGTAGGGTTCCGTAGGGGTCTCTAGGGTTCCGTAGGCACCTGCAGTGTTCTGTAGGAGCCCATAGGGTTTTAGTGAGGTTCCGTTGTGTTGCTAAGGGTCTTGTAGAGTGCTGTCGGGTCCTGGAGTATTCTGTAGGGTTCCAGAGGGGCTGGTAGGGTTCCGTCGAAATCTGAAGGGTTCCCTAGGGGCCCGTAGAGTCCCGTAGATTTCCGTAGGGGCCTGTAGGGTTATGTAAGTGCCCGCAGGGGTTGGTAGGAGCTTGTAGGGTGCCATATGTTTCCGGAGGGTTGTGTAGGGTTCCGTAGGGGCCTGTGGTGTTTCCTAGGGGCCTGTAGAGTCTCGTACAGTTTCGGTAGGGTCCTGTAGGTTTCTATAAGCGCCCGCAGAGGTCTGAAGGGGCCCGTACTGTGCCGTAAGGATCCATAGGGTTCCGTAGAGCTTCGTAGGTTCCCTAGAGGCCTCTGGAGTACCGCAGGAGCCAGTAGTGTTCCGTAGGGTCCTCTAGGGTTGAGTAAGTGCCCGCAGGAGTCTGTAGGAATCCGTGGGATTCTGTAAGGTTCTGCAGGGTTCTGCAGGGTTCCGTAGGGGCCCGTAGAGTTCCATAGTGGCTGGTAAACTTCCCTAGGGCCCTGTACCGTTCCGTAACTGCCTGCAAGGGTCTTTAGGCTTCCGTAGGGGCTGGCAGGGTTCCATAAAGTTCCGTGGGTTCCTGCAGAGTTCTGCAAGTGCCCGCAAGGGCCTGTAGGGGCCCACAGTGTTTCTGCCAGGTTCCGTAGAGTTCCGTAGGGGCCATATTTTTCTGTAGTGGCTGGTAGTATTCCGTAGGGGTCTGTAGGTTTCCGTAGGCACCTACAGTGTTCTGTAGGAGCCCATAGGGTTTTAGTGAGGTTCCGTTGTGTTGCTAAGGGTCTTGCAGAGTGCTGTCGGGTCCTGGAGTATTCTGTAGGGTTCCAGAGGGCCTCATAGGTTTCCATCGAAATCTATAGGGTTCCCTAGGGGCCCCTAGAGTCCCGTAGATTTCCATAGGGACCTGTAGGGTTGTGTAAGTGCCCGCAGAAGTCTGTAGGAGTCTGTGGGATTCTGTAAGGTTCTGGAGGGTTCTGCAGGGTTCCGTAGGGGCCTGTGGTGTTCCCTAGGGGCCTGTAGAGTCTCGTACAGTTCCGTAGGGTCCTGTAGGTTTCCATAAGCGCCCGCAGAGGTCTGAAGGGGCCCGTACTGTGCCTTAAGGATCCATAGGGTTCCGTAGAGCTTCGTAGGTTCCCTAGAGGCCTCTGGAGTACCACAGGAGCCAGTAGTGTTCTGTAGGGGCCCGTAGGGTTCCTTCCATAGGAGCTGGCAGTGTTCCGTAGGGTCCTCTAGGGTTGAGTAAGTGCCCGCAGGAGTCTGTAGGAATCCGTGGGATTCTGTAAGGTTCTGGAGGGTTCTGCAGGGTTCCGTAGGGGCCCGTAGAGTTCCGTAGTGGCTGGTAAAGTTCCCTAGGGCCCTGTACCGTTCCGTAACTGCCTGCAAGGGTCTTTAGGCTTCCGTAGGGGCTGGCAGGGTTCCATAAAGTTCCGTGGGTTCCTGCAGAGTTCTGCAAGTGCCCGCAAGGGCCTGTAGGGGCGCACAGTGTTTCTGCCAGGTTCCGTAGAGTTCCGTAGGGGCCATATTTTTCTGTAGTGGCTGGTAGTATTCCGTAGGGGTCTGTAGGTTTCCGTAGGCACCTACAGTGTTCTGTAGGAGCCCATAGGGTTTTAGTGAGGTTCCGTTGTGTTGCTAAGGGTCTTGCAGAGTGCTGTCGGGTCCTGGAGTATTCTGTAGGGTTCCAGAGGGCCTCATAGGTTTCCATCGAAATCTATAGGGTTCCCTAGGGGCCCCTAGAGTCCCGTAGATTTCCATAGGGACCTGTAGGGTTGTGTAAGTGCCCGCAGAAGTCTGTAGGAGTCTGTGGGATTCTGTAAGGTTCTGGAGGGTTCTGCAGGGTTCCGTAGGGGCCTGTGGTGTTCCCTAGGGGCCTGTAGAGTCTCGTACAGTTCCGTAGGGTCCTGTAGGTTTCCATAAGCGCCCGCAGAGGTCTGAAGGGGCCCGTACTGTTCCGTAAGGATCCATAGGGCTCCATAGAGCTTCGTAGGTTCCCTAGAGGCCTCTGGAGTACCGCAGGAGCCAGTAGTGTTCTGTAGGGGCCCGTAAGGTTCCTTCCATAGGAGCCAGTAGTGTTCCGTAGGGTCCTCTAGGGTTGAGTAAGTGCCCGCAGGAGTCTGTAGGAATCCATGGGATTCTGTAAGGTTCTGGAGGGTTCTGCAGGGTTCTGTAGGGGCCCGTAGAGTTCCGTAGTGGCTGGTAAAGTTCCGTAGGGCCCTGTGTGGTTCTGTATGGACCTGTAGGATTCCATAGGGGCCTGCAGTGTTCTGTAAGTGCCCGTAGGTGTCTGTAGGGGTCTGTAGGTTTCCGTAGGCACCTACAGTGTTCTGTAGGAGCCCATAGGGTTTTAGTGAGGTTCCGTTGTGTTGCTAAGGGTCTTGTAGAGTGCTGTCGGGTCCTGGAGTATTCTGTAGGGTTCCAGAGGGCCTCGTAGGGTTCCATCGAAATCTATAGGGTTCCCTAGGGGCCCGTAGAGTCCCGTAGATTTCTGTAGGGACCTGTAGGGTTGTGTAAGTGCCCGCAGAAGTCTGTAGGAGTCTGTGGGATTCTGTAAGGTTCTGGAGGGTTCTGCAGGGTTCCGTAGGGACCCGTAGAGTTCCGTAGTGGCTGGTAAAGTTCCGTAGGGCCCTGTGGGGTTCTGTATGGACCTGTAGGGTTCTGTAGGGGCCTGCAGTGTTCCGTAAGTGCCCGCAGGTGTCTGTAGGGTTCCGTAGGGGTCTGTAGGGTTCCGTAGGCACCTGCAGTGTTCTGTAGGAGCCCATAGGGTTTTAGTGAGGTTCCGTTGTGTTGCTAAGGGTCTTGTAGAGTGCTGTCGGGTCCTGGAGTATTCTGTAGGGTTCCAGAGGGGCTGGTAGGGTTCCGTCGAAATCTGAAGGGTTCCCTAGGGGCCCGTAGAGTCCCGTAGATTTCCGTAGGGGCCTGTAGGGTTATGTAAGTGCCCGCAGGGGTTGGTAGGAGCTTGTAGGGTGCCATATGTTTCCGGAGGGTTGTGTAGGGTTCCGTAGGGGCCTGTGGTGTTCCCTAGGGGCCTGTAGAGTCTCGTACAGTTTCGGTAGGGTCCTGTAGGTTTCCATAAGCGCCCGCAGAGGTCTGAAGGGGCCCGTACTGTGCCGTAAGGATCCATAGGGTTCCGTAGAGCTTCGTAGGTTCCCTAGAGGCCTCTGGAGTACCGCAGGAGCCAGTAGTGTTCCGTAGGGTCCTCTAGGGTTGAGTAAGTGCCCGCAGGAGTCTGTAGGAATCCGTGGGATTCTGTAAGGTTCTGGAGGGTTCTGCAGGGTTCCGTAGGGGCCCGTAGAGTTCCATAGTGGCTGGTAAAGTTCCCTAGGGCCCTGTACCGTTCCGTAACTGCCTGCAAGGGTCTTTAGGCTTCCGTAGGGGCTGGCAGGGTTCCATAAAGTTCCGTGGGTTCCTGCAGAGTTCTGCAAGTGCCCGCAAGGGCCTGTAGGGGCGCACAGTGTTTCTGCCAGGTTCCGTAGAGTTCCGTAGGGGCCATATTTTTCTGTAGTGGCTGGTAGTATTCCGTAGGGGTCTGTAGGTTTCCGTAGGCACCTACAGTGTTCTGTAGGAGCCCATAGGGTTTTAGTGAGGTTCCGTTGTGTTGCTAAGGGTCTTGTAGAGTGCTGTCGGGTCCTGGAGTATTCTGTAGGGTTCCAGAGGGGCTCGTAGGGTTCCGTCGAAATCTGTAGGGTTCCCTAGGGGCCCATAGAGTCCCGTAGATTTCCGTAGGGACCTGTAGGGTTGTGTAAGTGCTCGCAGGGGTTGGTAGGAGCTTGTAGGGTTCCATATGTTTCCGGAGGGTTGTGTAGGGTTCCGTAGGGGCCTGTGGTGTTCCCTAAGGGCCTGTAGAGTCTCGTACAGTTCCGTAGGGGCCTGTGGTGTTCCCTAGGGGCCTGTAGAGTCTCGTACAGTTCCGTAGGGTCCTGTAGGTTTCCATAAGCGCCCACAGAGGTCTGAATGGGCCCGTACTGTTCCGTAAGGATCCATAGGGCTCCGTAGAGCTTTGTAGGTTCCCTAGAGGCCTCTGGAGTACCGCAGGAGCCAGTAGTGTTCTGTAGGGGCCCGTAAGGTTCCTTCCATAGGAGCTGGCAGTGTTCCGTAGGGTCCTCTAGGGTTGAGTAAGTGCCCGCAGGAGTCTGTAGGAATCTGTGGGATTCTGTAAGGTTCTGCAGGGTTCCGTAGGGGCCCGTAGAGTTCCGTAGTGGCTGGTAAAGTTCCTTAGGGCCCTGTACCGTTCCGTAACTGCCTGCAATGGTCTTTAGGCTTCCGTAAGGGCTGGTAGGGTTCCATAAAGCTCCGTGGGTTCCTGCAGAGTTCTGCAAGTGCCCGCAAGGGCCTGTAGGGGCCCACAGTGTTTCTGCCAGGTTCTGTAGAGTTCCGTAGGGGCCATATTTTTCTGTAGTGGCTGGTAGTATTCTGTAGGGGTCTGTAGGTTTCCGTAGGCACCTACAGTGTTCTGTAGGAGCCCATAGGGTTTTAGTGAGGTTCCGTTGTGTTGCTAAGGGTCTTGTAGAGTGGTGTCGGGTCCTGGAGTATTCTGTAGGGTTCCAGAGGGGCTCGTAGGGTTCCGTCGAAATCTGTAGGGTTCCCTAGGGGCCCGTAGAGTCCCGTAGATTTCCGTAGGGACCTGTAGGGTTGTGTAAGTGCCCGCAGGGGTTGGTAGGAGCTTGTAGGGTGCCATATGTTTCCGGAGGGTTGTGTAGGGTTCCGTAGGGGCCTGTGGTGTTCCCTAGGGGCCTGTAGAGTCTCGTACAGTTCCGTAGGGTCCTGTAGGTTTCCATAAGCGCCCGCAGAGGTCTGAAGGGGCCCATACTGTTCCGTAAGGATCCATAGGGTTCCGTAGAGTTTCGTAGGTTCCCTAGAGGCCTCTGGAGTACCGCAGGAGCCAGTAGTGTTCCGTAGGGTCCTCTAGGGTTGAGTAAGTGCCCGCAGGAGTCTGTAGGAATCCGTGGGATTCTGTAAGGTTCTGGAGGGTTCTGCAGGGTTCCGTAGGGGTCCGTAGAGTTCCATAGTGGCTGGTAAAGTTCCCTAGGGCCCTGTACCGTTCCGTAACTGCCTGCAAGGGTCTTTAGGCTTCCGTAGGGGCTGGTAGGGTTCCATAAAGTTCCGTGGGTTCCTGCAGAGTTCTGCAAGTGCCCGCAAGGGCCTGTAGGGGCGCACAGTGTTTCTGCCAGGTTCCGTAGAGTTCCGTAGGGGCCATATTTTTCTGTAGTGGCTGGTAGCATTCTGTAGGGGTCTGTAGGTTTCCGTAGGCACCTACAGTGTTCTGTAGGAGCCCATAGGGTTTTAGTGAGGTTCCGTTGTGTTGCTAAGGGTCTTGTAGAGTGGTGTCGGGTCCTGGAGTATTCTGTAGGGTTCCAGAGGGCCTTGTAGGGTTCCGTCGAAATCTGAAGGGTTCCCTAGGGGCCCGTAGAGTCCCATAGATTTCCGTAGGGGCCTGTAGGGTTGTTTAAGTGCCCGCAGAAGTCTGTAGGAGTCTGTGGGATTCTGTCAGATTCCGGAGGGTTCTGCAGGGTTCCGTAGGGACCCGTAGAGTTCCGTAGTGGCTGGTAAAGTTCCGTAGGGCCCTGTGGGGTTCTGTATGGACCTGTAGGGTTCCGTAGGGGCCTGCAGGGTTCCGTAAGTGCCCGCAGGTGTCTGTAGGGTTCCGTAGGGGTCTCTAGGGTTCCGTAGGCACCTGCAGTGTTCTGTAGGAGCCCATAGGGTTTTAGTGAGGTTCCGTTGTGTTGCTAAGGGTCTTGTAGAGTCCTGTCGGGTCCTGGAGTATTCTGTAGGGTTCCAGAGGGGCTGGTAGGGTTCCGTCGAAATCTGAAGGGTTCCCTAGGGGCCCGTAGAGTCCCATAGATTTCCGTAGGGGCCTGTAGGGTTGTGTAAGTGCTCGCAGGTGTTGGTAGGAGCTTGTAGGGTTCCATATGTTTCCGGAGGGTTGTGTAGGGTTCCGTAGGGGCCTGTGGTGTTCCCTAAGGGCCTGTAGAGTCTCGTACGGTTCCGTAGGGGCCTGTGGTGTTCCCTAGGGGCCTGTAGAGTCTCGTACAGTTCCGTAGGGTCCTGTAGGTTTCCATAAGCGCCCGCAGAGGTCTGAATGGGCCCGTACTGTTCCGTAAGGATCCATAGGGCTCCGTAGAGCTTCGTAGGTTCCCTAGAGGCCTCTGGAGTACCGCAGGAGCCAGTAGTGTTCTGTAGGGGCCCGTAGGGTTCCTTCCATAGGAGCTGGCAGTGTTCCGTAGGGTCCTCTAGGGTTGAGTAAGTGCCCGCAGGAGTCTGTAGGAATCCGTGGGATTCTGTAAGGTTCTGGAGGGTTCTGCAGGGTTCCGTAGGGGCCCATAGAGTTCCGTAGTGGCTGGTAAAGTTCCCTAGGGCCCTGTACCGTTCCGTAACTGCCTGCAAGGGTCTTTAGGCTTCCGTAGGGGCTGGTAGGGTTCCATAAAGTTCCGTGGGTTCCTGCAGAGTTCTGCAAGTGCCCGCAAGGGCCTGTAGGGGCCCACAGTGTTTCTGCCAGGTTCCGTAGAGTTCCGTAGGGGCCATATTTTTCTGTAGTGGCTGGTAGTATTCCGTAGGGGTCTGTAGGTTTCCATAGGCATCTACAGTGTTCTTTAGGAGCCCATAGGGTTTTAGTGAGGTTCCGTTGTGTTGCTAAGGGTCTTGTAGAGTGCTGTCGGGTCCTGGAGTATTCTGTAGGGTTCCAGAGGGGCTGGTAGATTTCTGTCGAAATCTGAAGGGTTGCCTAGGGGCCCGTAGCGTCCCATAGATTTCCGTAGGGACCTGTAGGGTTGTGTAAGTGCCCGCAGGGGTTGGTAGGAGCTTGTAGGGTGCCATATGTTTCCGGAGGGTTGTGTAGGGTTCCGTAGGGGCCTGTGGTGTTCCCTAGGGGCCTGTAGAGTCTCGTACAGTTTCGGTAGGGTCCTGTAGGTTTCCATAAGCGCCCGCAGAGGTCTGAAGGGGCCCGTACTGTGCCGTAAGGATCCATAGGGTTCCGTAGAGCTTCGTAGGTTCCCTAGAGGCCTCTGGAGTACCGCAGGAGCCAGTAGTGTTCCGTAGGGTCCTCTAGGGTTGAGTAAGTGCCCGCAGGAGTCTGTAGGAATCCATGGGATTCTGTAAGGTTCTGGAGGGTTCTGCAGGGTTCTGTAGGGGCCCGTAGAGTTCCGTAGTGGCTGGTAAAGTTCCGTAGGGCCCTGTGTGGTTCTGTATGGACCTGTAGGATTACATAGGGGCCTGCAGTGTTCTGTAAGTGCCCGTAGGTGTCTGTATGGGTCTGTAGGGTTCCGTAGGCACCTACAGTGTTCTGTAGGAGCCCATAGGGTTTTAGTGAGGTTCCGTTGTGTTGCTAAGGGTCTTGTAGAGTGCTGTCGGGTCCTGGAGTATTCTGTAGGGTTCCAGAGGGCCTTGTAGGGTTCCGTCGAAATCTGAAGGGTTCCCTAGGGGCCCGTAGAGTCCCATAGATTTCCGTAGGGGCCTGTAGGGTTGTTTAAGTGCCCGCAGAAGTCTGTAGGAGTCTGTGGGATTCTGTCAGATTCCGGAGGGTTCTGCAGGGTTCCGTAGGGACCCGTAGAGTTCCATAGTGGCTGGTAAAGTTCCGTAGGGCCCTGTGGGGTTCTGTATGGACCTGTAGGGTTCCGTAGGGGCCTGCAGTGTTCCGTAAGTGCCCGCAGGTGTCTGTAGGGTTCCGTAGGGGTCTGTAGGGTTCCGTAGGCACCTGCAGTGTTCTGTAGGAGCCCATAGGGTTTTAGTGAGGTTCCGTTGTGTTGCTAAGGGTCTTGTAGAGTGCTGTCGGGTCCTGGAGTATTCTGTAGGGTTCCAGAGGGCCTTGTAGGGTTCCGTCGAAATCTGAAGGGTTCCCTAGGGGCCCGTAGAGTCCCGTAGATTTCCTTAGGGGCCTGTAGGGTTATGTAAGTGCCCGCAGGGGTTGGTAGGAGCTTGTAGGGTGCCATATGTTTCCGGAGGGTTGTGTAGGGTTCCGTAGGGGCCTGTGGTGTTCCCTAGGGGCCTGTAGAGTCTCGTACAGTTTCGGTAGGGTCCTGTAGGTTTCCATAAGCGCCCGCAGAGGTCTGAAGGGGCCCGTACTGTGCCGTAAGGATCCATAGGGTTCCGTAGAGCTTCGTAGGTTCCCTAGAGGCCTCTGGAGTACCGCAGGAGCCAGTAGTGTTCCGTAGGGTCCTCTAGGGTTGAGTAAGTGCCCGCAGGAGTCTGTAGGAATCCGTGGGATTCTGTAAGGTTCTGGAGGGTTCTGCAGGGTTCCGTAGGGGCCCGTAGAGTTCCGTAGTGGCTGGTAAAGTTCCCTAGGGCCCTGTACCGTTCCGTAACTGCCTGCAATGGTCTTTAGGCTTCCATAGGGGCTGGCAGGGTTCCATAAAGTTCCGTGGGTTCCTGCAGAGTTCTGCAAGTGCCCGCAAGGGCCTGTAGGGGCGCACAGTGTTTCTGCCAGGTTCCGTAGAGTTCCGTAGGGGCCATATTTTTCTGTAGTGGCTGGTAGTATTCTGTAGGGGTCTGTAGGTTTCCGTAGGCACCTACAGTGTTCTGTAGGAGCCCATAGGGTTTTAGTGAGGTTCCGTTGTGTTGCTAAGGGTCTTGTAGAGTGCTGTCGGGTCCTGGAGTATTCTGTAGGGTTCCAGAGGGCCTCATAGGTTTCCATCGAAATCTATAGGGTTCCCTAGGGGCCCCTAGAGTCCCGTAGATTTCCGTAGGGACCTGTAGGGTTGTGTAAGTGCCCGCAGAAGTCTGTAGGAGTCTGTGGGATTCTGTAAGGTTCTGGAGGGTTCTGCAGGGTTCCGTAGGGACCCGTAGAGTTCCGTAGTGGCTGGTAAAGTTCCGTAGGGCCCTGTGGGGTTCTGTATGGACCTGTAGGGTTCTGTAGGGGCCTGCAGTGTTCCGTAAGTGCCCGCAGGTGTCTGTAGGGTTCCGTAGGGGTCTCTAGGGTTCCGTAGGCACCTGCAGTGTTCTGTAGGAGCCCATAGGGTTTTAGTGAGGTTCCGTTGTGTTGCTAAGGGTCTTGTAGAGTGCTGTCGGGTCCTGGAGTATTCTGTAGGGTTCCAGAGGGGCTCGTAGGGTTCCGTCGAAATCTGAAGGGTTCCCTAGGGGCCCGTAGAGTCCCGTAGATTTCCGTAGGGGCCTGTAGGGTTATGTAAGTGCCCGCAGGGGTTGGTAGGAGCTTGTAGGGTGCCATATGTTTCCGGAGGGTTGTGTAGGGTTCCGTAGGGGCCTGTGGTGTTCCCTAGGGGCCTGTAGAGTCTCGTACAGTTTCGGTAGGGTCCTGTAGGTTTCCATAAGCGCCCGCAAAGGTCTGAATGGGCCCGTACTGTGCCGTAAGGATCCATAGGGTTCCGTAGAGCTTCGTAGGTTCCCTAGAGGCCTCTGGAGTACCGCAGGAGCCAGTAGTGTTCCGTAGGGTCCTCTAGGGTTGAGTAAGTGCCCGCAGGAGTCTGTAGGAATCCGTGGGATTCTGTAAGGTTCTGGAGGGTTCTGCAGGGTTCTGTAGGGGCCCGTAGAGTTCCGTAGTGGCTGGTAAAGTTCCGTAGGGCCCTGTGTGGTTCTGTATGGACCTGTAGGATTCCATAGGGGCCTGCAGTGTTCTGTAAGTGCCCGTAGGTGTCTGTAGGGGTCTGTAGGTTTCCGTAGGCACCTGCAGTGTTCTGTAGGAGCCCATAGGGTTTTAGTGAGGTTCCGTTGTGTTGCTAAGGGTCTTGTAGAGTGCTGTCGGGTCCTGGAGTATTCTGTAGGGTTCCAGAGGGCCTCATAGGGTTCCATCGAAATCTATAGGGTTCCCTAGGGGCCCGTAGAGTCCCGTAGATTTCTGTAGGGACCTGTAGGGTTGTGTAAGTGCCCGCAGAAGTCTGTAGGAGTCTGTGGGATTCTGTAAGGTTCTGGAGGGTTCTGCAGGGTTCCGTAGGGACCCGTAGAGTTCCGTAGTGGCTGGTAAAGTTCCGTAGGGCCCTGTGGGGTTCTGTATGGACCTGTAGGGTTCTGTAGGGGCCTGCAGTGTTCCGTAAGTGCCCGCAGGTGTCTGTAGGGTTCCGTAGGGGTCTGTAGGGTTCCGTAGGCACCTGCAGTGTTCTGTAGGAGCCCATAGGGTTTTAGTGAGGTTCCGTTGTGTTGCTAAGGGTCTTGTAGAGTCCTGTCGGGTCCTGGAGTATTCTGTAGGGTTCCAGAGGGGCTGGTAGGGTTCCGTCGAAATCTGAAGGGTTCCCTAGGGGCCCGTAGAGTCCCGTAGATTTCCGTAGGGGCCTGTAGGGTTATGTAAGTGCCCGCAGGGGTTGGTAGGAGCTTGTAGGGTTCCATATGTTTCCGGAGGGTTGTGTAGGGTTCCGTAGGGGCCTGTGGTGTTCCCTAAGGGCCTGTAGAGTCTCGTACAGTTCCGTAGGGGCCTGTGGTGTTCCCTAGGGGCCTGTAGAGTCTCGTACAGTTCCGTAGGGTCCTGTAGGTTTCCATAAGCGCCCACAGAGGTCTGAATGGGCCCGTACTGTTCCGTAAGGATCCATAGGGCTCCGTAGAGCTTTGTAGGTTCCCTAGAGGCCTCTGGAGTACCGCAGGAGCCAGTAGTGTTCTGTAGGGGCCCGTAAGGTTCCTTCCATAGGAGCTGGCAGTGTTCCGTAGGGTCCTCTAGGGTTGAGTAAGTGCCCGCAGGAGTCTGTAGGAATCTGTGGGATTCTGTAAGGTTCTGCAGGGTTCCGTAGGGGCCCGTAGAGTTCCATAGTGGCTGGTAAAGTTCCTTAGGGCCCTGTACCGTTCCGTAACTGCCTGCAATGGTCTTTAGGCTTCCGTAAGGGCTGGTAGGGTTCCATAAAGTTCCGTGGGTTCCTGCAGAGTTCTGCAAGTGCCCGCAAGGGCCTGTAGGGGCCCACAGTGTTTCTGCCAGGTTCCGTAGAGTTCCGTAGGGGCCATATTTTTCTGTAGTGGCTGGTAGTATTCTGTAGGGGTCTGTAGGTTTCCGTAGGCACCTACAGTGTTCTGTAGGAGCCCATAGGGTTTTAGTGAGGTTCCGTTGTGTTGCTAAGGGTCTTATAGAGTGCTGTCGGGTCCTGGAGTATTCTGTAGGGTTCCAGAGGGCCTCGTAGGGTTCCGTCGAAATCTGTAGGGTTCCCTAGGGGCCCGTAGAGTCCCGTAGATTTCCGTAGGGACCTGTAGGGTTGTGTAAGTGCCCGCAGGGGTTGGTAGGAGCTTGTAGGGTGCCATATGTTTCCGGAGGGTTGTGTAGGGTTCCGTAGGGGCCTGTGGTGTTCCCTAGGGGCCTGTAGAGTCTCGTACAGTTCCGTAGGGTCCTGTAGGTTTCCATAAGCGCCCGCAGAGGTCTGAAGGGGCCCATACTGTTCCGTAAGGATCCATAGGGTTCCGTAGAGTTTCGTAGGTTCCCTAGAGGCCTCTGGAGTACCGCAGGAGCCAGTAGTGTTCCGTAGGGTCCTCTAGGGTTGAGTAAGTGCCCGCAGGAGTCTGTAGGAATCCGTGGGATTCTGTAAGGTTCTGGAGGGTTCTGCAGGGTTCCGTAGGGGTCCGTAGAGTTCCATAGTGGCTGGTAAAGTTCCCTAGGGCCCTGTACCGTTCCGTAACTGCCTGCAAGGGTCTTTAGGCTTCCGTAGGGGCTGGTAGGGTTCCATAAAGTTCCGTGGGTTCCTGCAGAGTTCTGCAAGTGCCCGCAAGGGCCTGTAGGGGCGCACAGTGTTTCTGCCAGGTTCCGTAGAGTTCCGTAGGGGCCATATTTTTCTGTAGTGGCTGGTAGCATTCTGTAGGGGTCTGTAGGTTTCCGTAGGCACCTACAGTGTTCTGTAGGAGCCCATAGGGTTTTAGTGAGGTTCCGTTGTGTTGCTAAGGGTCTTGTAGAGTGCTGTCGGGTCCTGGAGTATTCTGTAGGGTTCCAGAGGGCCTTGTAGGGTTCCGTCGAAATCTGAAGGGTTCCCTAGGGGCCCGTAGAGTCCCATAGATTTCCGTAGGGGCCTGTAGGGTTGTTTAAGTGCCCGCAGAAGTCTGTAGGAGTCTGTGGGATTCTGTCAGATTCCGGAGGGTTCTGCAGGGTTCCGTAGGGACCCGTAGAGTTCCGTAGTGGCTGGTAAAGTTCCGTAGGGCCCTGTGGGGTTCTGTATGGACCTGTAGGGTTCCGTAGGGGCCTGCAGGGTTCCGTAAGTGCCCGCAGGTGTCTGTAGGGTTCCGTAGGGGTCTCTAGGGTTCCGTAGGCACCTGCAGTGTTCTGTAGGAGCCCATAGGGTTTTAGTGAGGTTCCGTTGTGTTGCTAAGGGTCTTGTAGAGTCCTGTCGGGTCCTGGAGTATTCTGTAGGGTTCCAGAGGGGCTGGTAGGGTTCCGTCGAAATCTGAAGGGTTCCCTAGGGGCCCGTAGAGTCCCATAGATTTCCGTAGGGGCCTGTAGGGTTGTGTAAGTGCTCGCAGGTGTTGGTAGGAGCTTGTAGGGTTCCATATGTTTCCGGAGGGTTGTGTAGGGTTCCGTAGGGGCCTGTGGTGTTCCCTAAGGGCCTGTAGAGTCTCGTACGGTTCCGTAGGGGCCTGTGGTGTTCCCTAGGGGCCTGTAGAGTCTCGTACAGTTCCGTAGGGTCCTGTAGGTTTCCATAAGCGCCCGCAGAGGTCTGAATGGGCCCGTACTGTTCCGTAAGGATCCATAGGGCTCCGTAGAGCTTCGTAGGTTCCCTAGAGGCCTCTGGAGTACCGCAGGAGCCAGTAGTGTTCTGTAGGGGCCCGTAGGGTTCCTTCCATAGGAGCTGGCAGTGTTCCGTAGGGTCCTCTAGGGTTGAGTAAGTGCCCGCAGGAGTCTGTAGGAATCCGTGGGATTCTGTAAGGTTCTGGAGGGTTCTGCAGGGTTCCGTAGGGGCCCATAGAGTTCCGTAGTGGCTGGTAAAGTTCCCTAGGGCCCTGTACCGTTCCGTAACTGCCTGCAAGGGTCTTTAGGCTTCCGTAGGGGCTGGTAGGGTTCCATAAAGTTCCGTGGGTTCCTGCAGAGTTCTGCAAGTGCCCGCAAGGGCCTGTAGGGGCCCACAGTGTTTCTGCCAGGTTCCGTAGAGTTCCGGAGGGGCCATATTTTTCTGTAGTGGTGGTAGTATTCTGTAGGGGTCTGTAGGGTTCCGTAGGCGCCTGCAGTGTTCTGTAGGAGCCCATAGGGTTTTAGTGAGGTTCCGTTGTGTTGCTAAGGGTCTTGTAGAGTGCTGTCGGGTCCTGGAGTATTCTGTAGGGTTCCAGAGGGGCTCGTAGGGTTCCATCGAAATCTGTAGGGTTCCCTAGGGGCCCATAGAGTCCCGTAGATTTCCGTAGGGACCTGTAGGGTTGTGTAAGTGCCCGCAGGGGTTGGTAGGAGCTTATAGGGTTCCATAAGTTTCCAGAGGGTTGTGTAGGGTTCCGTAGGGGCCTGTGGTGTTCCCTAGGGGCCTGTAGAGTCTCGTACAGTTCCGTAAGGGCCTGTGGTGTTCCCTAGGGGCCTGTAGAGTCTCGTACAGTTCTGTAGGGTCCTGTAGGTTTCCATAAGCGCCCGCAGAGGTCTGAAGGGGCCCGTACTGTTCCGTGAGGATCCATAGGGTTCCGTAGAGCTTCGTAGGTTCCCTAGAGGCCTCTGGAGTACCGCAGGAGCCAGTAGTGTTCTGTAGGGGCCTGTAGGGTTCCTTCCATAGGGGCTGGCAGTGTTAGGTAGGGGCCTGTAGGGTTGTGTAAGTGCCCGCAGAAGTCTGTAGTAGTCTGTGGGATTCTCTAAGGTTCCGGAGGGTTCTGCAGGGTTCCGTAGGGACCCGTAGAGTTCCGTAGTGGCTGGTAAAGTTCCGTAGGGCCCTGTGGCGTTCTGTATGGACCTGTAGGGTTCCGTAGGGGCCTGCAGGGTTCCGTAAGTGCCCGCAGGTGTCTGTAGGGTTCCGTAGGGGTCTGTAGGGTTCCGTAGGCACCTGCAGTGTTCTGTAGGAGCCCATAGGGTTTTAGTGAGGTTCCGTTGTGTTGCTAAGGGTCTTGTAGAGTGCTGTCGGGTCCTGGAGTATTCTGTAGGGTTCCAGAGGGGCTCGTAGGGTTTCGTCGAAATCTGTAGGCTTCCCTAGGGGCCCGTAGAGTCCCGTAGATTTCCGTAGGGGCCTGTAGGGTTGTGTAAGTGCCCGCAGGGGTTGGTAGGATCTTGTAGGGTGCCATATGTTTCCGGAGGGTTGTGTAGGGTTCCGTAGGGGCCTGTGGTGTTCCCTAGGGGCCTGTAGAGTCTCGTACAGTTCCGTAGGGTCCTGTAGGTTTCCATAAGCGCCCGCAGAGGTCTGAAGGGGCCCGTACTGTTCCGTAAGGATCCATAGGGCTCCGTAGAGCTTCGTAGGTTCCCTAGAGGCCTCTGGAGTACCGCAGGAGCCAGTAGTGTTCTGTAGGGGCCCGTAGGGTTCCTTCCATAGGAGCTGGCAGTGTTCCGTAGGGGCCTCTAGGGTTGAGTAAGTGCCCGCAGGAGTCTGTAGGAATCCGTGGGATTCTGTAAGGTTCTGGAGGGTTCTGCAGGGTTCCCTAGGGGCCCGTAGAGTTCCGTAGTG
The DNA here is from genome assembly GCF_964106895.1 of Numenius arquata. NCBI lineage: Eukaryota > Metazoa > Chordata > Aves > Charadriiformes > Scolopacidae > Numenius > Numenius arquata. The sequence goes on along the minus strand of NW_027414271.1, from coordinate 75,629 downwards.
GCTGGTAAAGTACCCTAGGGCCCTGTACCGTTCCGTAACTGCCTGCAAGGATCTTTAAGCTTCCGTAGGGGCTGGTAGGGTTCCATAAAGTTCCGTGGGTTCCTGCAGAGTTCTGCAAGTGCCCGCAAGGGCCTGTAGGAGACCACAGTGTTTCTGTCAGGTTCCGTAGAGTTCTGTAGGGGCCATATTTTTCTGTAGTGGCTGGTAGTATTCTGTAGGGGTCTGTAGGGTTCCGTAGGCGCCTGCAGTGTTCTGTAGGAGCCCATAGGGTTTTAGTGAGGTTCCGTTGTGTTGCTAAGGGTCTTGTAGAGTGCTGTCGGGTCCTGGAGTATTCTGTAGGGTTCCAGAGGGGCTCGTAGGGTTTCGTCGAAATCTGTAGGCTTCCCTAGGGGCCCGTAGAGTCCCGTAGATTTCCGTAGGGACCTGTAGGGTTGTGTAAGTGCCCGCAGGGGTTGGTAGGAGCTTATAGGGTTCCATAAGTTTCCAGAGGGTTGTGTAGGGTTCCGTAGGGGCCTGTGGTGTTCCCTAGGGGCCTGTAGAGTCTCGTACAGTTCCGTAAGGGCCTGTGGTGTTCCCTAGGGGCCTGTAGAGTCTCGTACAGTTCCGTAGGGTCCTGTAGGTTTCCATAAGCGCCCGCAGAGGTCTGAAGGGGCCCGTACTGTTCCGTGAGGATCCATAGGGTTCCGTAGAGCTTCGTAGGTTCCCTAGAGGCCTCTGGAGTACCGCAGGAGCCAGTAGTGTTCTGTAGGGGCCTGTAGGGTTCCTTCCATAGGGGCTGGCAGTGTTAGGTAGGGGCCTGTAGGGTTGTGTAAGTGCCCGCAGAAGTCTGTAGGAGTCTGTGGGATTCTGTAAGGTTCCGGAGGGTTCTGCAGGGTTCCGTAGGGACCCGTAGAGTTCCGTAGTGGCTGGTAAAGTTCCGTAGGGCCCTGTGGGGTTCTGTATGGACCTGTAGGGTTCCGTAGGGGCCTGCAGGGTTCCGTAAGTGCCCGCAGGTGTCTGTAGGGTTCCGTAGGGGTCTGTAGGGTTCCATAGGCACCTGCAGTGTTCTGTAGGAGCCCATAGGGTTTTAGTGAGGTTCCGTTGTGTTGCTAAGGGTCTTGTAGAGTGCTGTCGGATCCTGGAGTATTCTGTAGGGTTCCAGAGGGGCTCGTAGGGTTTCGTCGAAATCTGTAGGGTTCCCTAGGGGCCCGTAGAGTCCCGTAGATTTCCGTAGGGGCCTGTAGGGTTGTGTAAGTGCCCGCAGGGGTTGGTAGGAGCTTGTAGGGTGCCATATGTTTCCGGAGGGTTCCGTAGGGTTCCGTAGGGGCCTGTGGTGTTCCCTAGGGGCCTGTAGAGTCTCGTACAGTTCCGTAAGGGCCTGTGGTGTTCCCTAGGGGCCTGTAGAGTCTCGTACAGTTCCGTAGGGTCCTGTAGGTTTCCATAAGCGCCCGCAGAGGTCTGAAGGGGCCCGTACTGTTCCGTGAGGATCCATAGGGTTCCGTAGAGCTTCGTAGGTTCCCTAGAGGCCTCTGGAGTACCGCAGGAGCCAGTAGTGTTCTGTAGGGGCCTGTAGGGTTCCTTCCATAGGGGCTGGCAGTGTTAGGTAGGGGCCTGTAGGGTTGTGTAAGTGCCCGCAGAAGTCTGTAGGAGTCTGTGGGATTCTCTAAGGTTCTGGAGGGTTCTGCAGGGTTCCGTAGGGACCCGTAGAGTTCCGTAGTGGCTGGTAAAGTTCCGTAGGGCCCTGTGGGGTTCTGTATGGACCTGTAGGGTTCCGTAGGGGCCTGCAGGGTTCCGTAAGTGCCCGCAGGTGTCTGTAGGGTTCTGTAGGGGTCTGTAGGGTTCCGTAGGCACCTGCAGTGTTCTGTAGGAGCCCATAGGGTTTTAGTGAGGTTCCGTTGTGTTGCTAAGGGTCTTGTAGAGTGCTGTCGGGTCCTGGAGTATTCTGTAGGGTTCCAGAGGGGCTCGTAGGGTTTCGTCGAAATCTGTAGGGTTCCCTAGGGGCCCATAGAGTCCCGTAGATTTCCGTAGGGGCCTGTAGGGTTGTGTAAGTGCCCGCAGGGGTTGGTAGGAGCTTGTAGGGTGCCATATGTTTCCGGAGGGTTGTGTAGGGTTCCGTAGGGGCCTGTGGTGTTCCCTAGGGGCCTGTAGAGTCTCGTAGAGTTCCGTAGGGTCCTGTAGGTTTCCATAAGCGCCCGCAGAGGTCTGAAGGGGCCCGTACTGTTCCGTAAGGATCCATAGGGCTCCGTAGAGCTTCGTAGGTTCCCTAGAGGCCTCTGGAGTACCGCAGGAGCCAGTAGTGTTCTGTAGGGGCCCGTAGGGTTCCTTCCATAGGAGCTGGCAGTGTTCCGTAGGGGCCTCTAGGGTTGAGTAAGTGCCCGCAGGAGTGTGTAGGAATCCGTGGGATTCTGTAAGGTTCTGGAGGGTTCTGCAGGGTTCCGTAGGGGCCCGTAGAGTTCCGTAGTGGCTGGTAAAGTACCCTAGGGCCCTGTACCGTTCCGTAACTGCCTGCAAGGATCTTTAAGCTTCCGTAGGGGCTGGTAGGGTTCCATAAAGTTCCGTGGGTTCCTGCAGAGTTCTGCAAGTGCCCGCAAGGGCCTGTAGGAGACCACAGTGTTTCTGTCAGGTTCCGTAGAGTTCTGTAGGGGCCATATTTTTCTGTAGTGGCTGGTAGTATTCTGTAGGGGTCTGTAGGGTTCCGTAGGCGCCTGCAGTGTTCTGTAGGAGCCCATAGGGTTTTAGTGAGGTTCCGTTGTGTTGCTAAGGGTCTTGTAGAGTGCTGTCGGGTCCTGGAGTATTCTGTAGGGTTCCAGAGGGGCTCGTAGGGTTCCATCGAAATCTGTAGGCTTCCCTAGGGGCCCGTAGAGTCCCGTAGATTTCCGTAGGGACCTGTAGGGTTGTGTAAGTGCCCGCAGGGGTTGGTAGGAGCTTATAGGGTTCCATAAGTTTCCAGAGGGTTGTGTAGGGTTCCGTAGGGGCCTGTGGTGTTCCCTAGGGGCCTGTAGAGTCTCGTACAGTTCCGTAAGGGCCTGTGGTGTTCCCTAGGGGCCTGTAGAGTCTCGTACAGTTCCGTAGGGTCCTGTAGGTTTCCATAAGCGCCCGCAGAGGTCTGAAGGGGCCCGTACTGTTCCGTGAGGATCCATAGGGTTCCGTAGAGCTTCGTAGGTTCCCTAGAGGCCTCTGGAGTACCGCAGGAGCCAGTAGTGTTCTGTAGGGGCCTGTAGGGTTCCTTCCATAGGGGCTGGCAGTGTTAGGTAGGGGCCTGTAGGGTTGTGTAAGTGCCCGCAGAAGTCTGTAGGAGTCTGTGGGATTCTCTAAGGTTCCGGAGGGTTCTGCAGGGTTCCGTAGGGACCCGTAGAGTTCCGTAGTGGCTGGTAAAGTTCCGTAGGGCCCTGTGGGGTTCTGTATGGACCTGTAGGGTTCCGTAGGGGCCTGCAGGGTTCCGTAAGTGCCCGCAGGTGTCTGTAGGGTTCCGTAGGGGTCTGTAGGGTTCCGTAGGCACCTACAGTGTTCTGTAGGAGCCCATAGGGTTTTAGTGAGGTTCCGTTGTGTTGCTAAGGGTCTTGTAGAGTGCTGTCGGGTCCTGGAGTATTCTGTAGGGTTCCAGAGGGGCTCGTAGGGTTTCGTCGAAATCTGTAGGCTTCCCTAGGGGCCCGTAGAGTCCCGTAGATTTCCGTAGGGGCCTGTAGGGTTGTGTAAGTGCCCGCAGGGGTTGGTAGGATCTTGTAGGGTGCCATATGTTTCCGGAGGGTTGTGTAGGGTTCCGTAGGGGCCTGTGGTGTTCCCTAGGGGCCTGTAGAGTCTCGTACAGTTCCGTAGGGTCCTGTAGGTTTCCATAAGCGCCCGCAGAGGTCTGAAGGGGCCCGTACTGTTCCGTAAGGATCCATAGGGCTCCGTAGAGCTTCGTAGGTTTCCTAGAGGCCCCTGGAGTACCGCAGGAGCCAGTAGTGTTCTGTAGGGGCCCGTAGGGTTCCTTCCATAGGAGCTGGCAGTGTTCCGTAGGGGCCTCTAGGGTTGAGTAAGTGCCCGCAGGAGTCTGTAGGAATCCGTGGGATTCTGTAAGGTTCTGGAGGGTTCTGCAGGGTTCCCTAGGGGCCCGTAGAGTTCCGTAGTGGCTGGTAAAGTACCCTAGGGCCCTGTACCGTTCCGTAACTGCCTGCAAGGATCTTTAAGCTTCCGTAGGGGCTGGTAGGGTTCCATAAAGTTCCGTGGGTTCCTGCAGAGTTCTGCAAGTGCCCGCAAGGGCCTGTAGGAGACCACAGTGTTTCTGTCAGGTTCCGTAGAGTTCTGTAGGGGCCATATTTTTCTGTAGTGGCTGGTAGTATTCTGTAGGGGTCTGTAGGGTTCCGTAGGCGCCTGCAGTGTTCTGTAGGAGCCCATAGGGTTTTAGTGAGGTTCCGTTGTGTTGCTAAGGGTCTTGTAGAGTGCTGTCGGGTCCTGGAGTATTCTGTAGGGTTCCAGAGGGGCTCGTAGGGTTCCATCGAAATCTGTAGGGTTCCCTAGGGGCCCATAGAGTCCCGTAGATTTCCGTAGGGACCTGTAGGGTTGTGTAAGTGCCCGCAGGGGTTGGTAGGAGCTTATAGGGTTCCATAAGTTTCCAGAGGGTTGTGTAGGGTTCCGTAGGGGCCTGTGGTGTTCCCTAGGGGCCTGTAGAGTCTCGTACAGTTCCGTAAGGGCCTGTGGTGTTCCCTAGGGGCCTGTAGAGTCTCGTACAGTTCTGTAGGGTCCTGTAGGTTTCCATAAGCGCCCGCAGAGGTCTGAAGGGGCCCGTACTGTTCCGTGAGGATCCATAGGGTTCCGTAGAGCTTCGTAGGTTCCCTAGAGGCCTCTGGAGTACCGCAGGAGCCAGTAGTGTTCTGTAGGGGCCTGTAGGGTTCCTTCCATAGGGGCTGGCAGTGTTAGGTAGGGGCCTGTAGGGTTGTGTAAGTGCCCGCAGAAGTCTGTAGGAGTCTGTGGGATTCTCTAAGGTTCCGGAGGGTTCTGCAGGGTTCCGTAGGGACCCGTAGAGTTCCGTAGTGGCTGGTAAAGTTCCGTAGGGCCCTGTGGGGTTCTGTATGGACCTGTAGGGTTCCGTAGGGGCCTGCAGGGTTCCGTAAGTGCCCGCAGGTGTCTGTAGGGTTCCGTAGGGGTCTGTAGGGTTCCGTAGGCGCCTGCAGTGTTCTGTAGGAGCCCATAGGGTTTTAGTGAGGTTCCGTTGTGTTGCTAAGGGTCTTGTAGAGTGCTGTCGGGTCCTGGAGTATTCTGTAGGGTTCCAGAGGGGCTCGTAGGGTTTCGTCGAAATCTGTAGGGTTCCCTAGGGGCCCGTAGAGTCCCGTAGATTTCCGTAGGGGCCTGTAGGGTTGTGTAAGTGCCCGCAGGGGTTGGTAGGAGCTTGTAGGGTGCCATATGTTTCCGGAGGGTTGTGTAGGGTTCCGTAGGGGCCTGTGGTGTTCCCTAGGGGCCTGTAGAGTCTCGTACAGTTCCGTAGGGTCCTGTAGGTTTCCATAAGCGCCCGCAGAGGTCTGAAGGGGCCCGTACTGTTCCGTAAGGATCCATAGGGCTCTGTAGAGCTTTGTAGGTTCCCTAGAGGCCTCTGGAGTACCGCAGGAGCCAGTAGTGTTCTGTAGGGGCCCGTAGGGTTCCTTCCATAGGAGCTGGCAGTGTTCCGTAGGGTCCTCTAGGGTTGAGTAAGTGCCCGCAGGAGTCTGTAGGAATCCGTGGGATTCTGTAAGGTTCTGGAGGGTTCTGCAGGGTTCCCTAGGGGCCCGTAGAGTTCCGTAGTGGCTGGTAAAGTACCCTAGGGCCCTGTACCGTTCCGTAACTGCCTGCAAGGATCTTTAAGCTTCCGTAGGGGCTGGTAGGGTTCCATAAAGTTCCGTGGGTTCCTGCAGAGTTCTGCAAGTGCCCGCAAGGGCCTGTAGGAGACCACAGTGTTTCTGTCAGGTTCCGTAGAGTTCTGTAGGGGCCATATTTTTCTGTAGTGGCTGGTAGTATTCTGTAGGGGTCTGTAGGGTTCCGTAGGCGCCTGCAGTGTTCTGTAGGAGCCCATAGGGTTTTAGTGAGGTTCCGTTGTGTTGCTAAGGGTCTTGTAGAGTGCTGTCGGGTCCTGGAGTATTCTGTAGGGTTCCAGAGGGGCTCGTAGGGTTCCATCGAAATCTGTAGGGTTCCCTAGGGGCCCATAGAGTCCCGTAGATTTCCGTAGGGACCTGTAGGGTTGTGTAAGTGCCCGCAGGGGTTGGTAGGAGCTTATAGGGTTCCATAAGTTTCCAGAGGGTTGTGTAGGGTTCCGTAGGGGCCTGTGGTGTTCCCTAGGGGCCTGTAGAGTCCACTACAGTTCCGTAAGGGCCTGTGGTGTTCTCTAGGGGCCTGTAGAGTCTCGTACAGTTCCGTAGGGTCCTGTAGGTTTCCATAAGCGCCCGCAGAGGTCTGAAGGGGCCCGTACTGTTCCGTGAGGATCCATAGGGTTCCGTAGAGCTTCGTAGGTTCCCTAGAGGCCTCTGGAGTACCGCAGGAGCCAGTAGTGTTCTGTAGGGGCCTGTAGGGTTCCTTCCATAGGGGCTGGCAGTGTTAGGTAGGGGCCTGTAGGGTTGTGTAAGTGCCCGCAGAAGTCTGTAGGAGTCTGTGGGATTCTCTAAGGTTCCGGAGGGTTCTGCAGGGTTCCGTAGGGACCCGTAGAGTTCCGTAGTGGCTGGTAAAGTTCCGTAGGGCCCTGTGGGGTTCTGTATGGACCTGTAGGGTTCCGTAGGGGCCTGCAGGGTTCCGTAAGTGCCCGCAGGTGTCTGTAGGGTTCCGTAGGGGTCTGTAGGGTTCCGTAGGCGCCTGCAGTGTTCTGTAGGAGCCCATAGGGTTTTAGTGAGGTTCCGTTGTGTTGCTAAGGGTCTTGTAGAGTGCTGTCGGGTCCTGGAGTATTCTGTAGGGTTCCAGAGGGGCTCGTAGGGTTTCGTCGAAATCTGTAGGGTTCCCTAGGGGCCCGTAGAGTCCCGTAGATTTCCGTAGGGGCCTGTAGGGTTGTGTAAGTGCCCGCAGGGGTTGGTAGGATCTTGTAGGGTGCCATATGTTTCCGGAGGGTTGTGTAGGGTTCCGTAGGGGCCTGTGGTGTTCCCTAGGGGCCTGTAGAGTCTCGTACAGTTCCGTAGGGTCCTGTAGGTTTCCATAAGCGCCCGCAGAGGTCTGAAGGGGCCCGTACTGTTCCGTGAGGATCCATAGGGCTCTGTAGAGCTTCGTAGGTTCCCTAGAGGCCTCTGGAGTACCGCAGGAGCCAGTAGTGTTCTGTAGGGGCCCGTAGGGTTCCTTCCATAGGAGCTGGCAGTGTTCCGTAGGGTCCTCTAGGGTTGAGTAAGTGCCCGCAGGAGTCTGTAGGAATCCGTGGGATTCTGTAAGGTTCTGGAGGGTTCTGCAGGGTTCCCTAGGGGCCCGTAGAGTTCCGTAGTGGCTGGTAAAGTACCCTAGGGCCCTGTACCGTTCCGTAACTGCCTGCAAGGATCTTTAAGCTTCCGTAGGGGCTGGTAGGGTTCCATAAAGTTCCGTGGGTTCCTGCAGAGTTCTGCAAGTGCCCGCAAGGGCCTGTAGGAGACCACAGTGTTTCTGTCAGGTTCCGTAGAGTTCTGTAGGGGCCATATTTTTCTGTAGTGGCTGGTAGTATTCTGTAGGGGTCTGTAGGGTTCCGTAGGCGCCTGCAGTGTTCTGTAGGAGCCCATAGGGTTTTAGTGAGGTTCCGTTGTGTTGCTAAGGGTCTTGTAGAGTGCTGTCGGGTCCTGGAGTATTCTGTAGGGTTCCAGAGGGGCTCGTAGGGTTCCATCGAAATCTGTAGGGTTCCCTAGGGGCCCATAGAGTCCCGTAGATTTCCGTAGGGACCTGTAGGGTTGTGTAAGTGCCCGCAGGGGTTGGTAGGAGCTTATAGGGTTCCATAAGTTTCCAGAGGGTTGTGTAGGGTTCCGTAGGGGCCTGTGGTGTTCCCTAGGGGCCTGTAGAGTCCACTACAGTTCCGTAAGGGCCTGTGGTGTTCTCTAGGGGCCTGTAGAGTCTCGTACAGTTCCGTAGGGTCCTGTAGGTTTCCATAAGCGCCCGCAGAGGTCTGAAGGGGCCCGTACTGTTCCGTGAGGATCCATAGGGTTCCGTAGAGCTTCGTAGGTTCCCTAGAGGCCTCTGGAGTACCGCAGGAGCCAGTAGTGTTCTGTAGGGGCCTGTAGGGTTCCTTCCATAGGGGCTGGCAGTGTTAGGTAGGGGCCTGTAGGGTTGTGTAAGTGCCCGCAGAAGTCTGTAGGAGTCTGTGGGATTCTCTAAGGTTCCGGAGGGTTCTGCAGGGTTCCGTAGGGACCCGTAGAGTTCCGTAGTGGCTGGTAAAGTTCCGTAGGGCCCTGTGGGGTTCTGTATGGACCTGTAGGGTTCCGTAGGGGCCTGCAGGGTTCCGTAAGTGCCCGCAGGTGTCTGTAGGGTTCCGTAGGGGTCTGTAGGGTTCCGTAGGCACCTGCAGTGTTCTGACGGAGCCCATAGGGTTTTAGTGAGGTTCCGTTGTGTTGCTAAGGGTCTTGTAGAGTGCTGTCGGGTCCTGGAGTATTCTGTAGGGTTCCAGAGGGGCTCGTAGGGTTTCGTCGAAATCTGAAGGGTTCCCTAGCGGCCCGTAGAGTCCCGTAGATTTCCGTAGGGGCCTGTAGGGTTGTGTAAGTGCCCGCAGGGGTTGGTAGGAGCTTGTAGGGTGCCATATGTTTCCGGAGGGTTGTGTAGGGTTCCGTAGGGGCCTGTGGTGTTCCCTAGGGGCCTGTAGAGTCTCGTACAGTTCCGTAGGGTCCTGTAGGTTTCCATAAGCGCCCGCAGAGGTCTGAAGGGGCCCGTACTGTTCCGTAAGGATCCATAGGGCTCTGTAGAGCTTCGTAGGTTCCCTAGAGGCCTCTGGAGTACCGCAGGAGCCAGTAGTGTTCTGTAGGGGCCCGTAGGGTTCCTTCCATAGGAGCTGGCAGTGTTCCGTAGGGGCCTGTAGGGTTGAGTAAGTGCCCGCAGGAGTCTGTAGGAATCTGTGGGATTCTGTAAGGTTCTGGAGGGTTCTGCAGGGTTCCCTAGGGGCCCGTAGAGTTCCGTAGTGGCTGGTAAAGTACCCTAGGGCCCTGTACCGTTCCGTAACTGCCTGCAAGGATCTTTAAGCTTCCGTAGGGGCTGGTAGGGTTCCATAAAGTTCCGTGGGTTCCTGCAGAGTTCTGCAAGTGCCCGCAAGGGCCTGTAGGAGACCACAGTGTTTCTGTCAGGTTCCGTAGAGTTCTGTAGGGGCCATATTTTTCTGTAGTGGCTGGTAGTATTCTGTAGGGGTCTGTAGGGTTCCGTAGGCGCCTGCAGTGTTCTGTAGGAGCCCATAGGGTTTTAGTGAGGTTCCGTTGTGTTGCTAAGGGTCTTGTAGAGTGCTGTCGGGTCCTGGAGTATTCTGTAGGGTTCCAGAGGGGCTCGTAGGGTTCCATCGAAATCTGTAGGGTTCCCTAGGGGCCCATAGAGTCCCGTAGATTTCCGTAGGGACCTGTAGGGTTGTGTAAGTGCCCGCAGGGGTTGGTAGGAGCTTATAGGGTTCCATAAGTTTCCAGAGGGTTGTGTAGGGTTCCGTAGGGGCCTGTGGTGTTCCCTAGGGGCCTGTAGAGTCTCGTACAGTTCCGTAAGGGCCTGTGGTGTTCCCTAGGGGCCTGTAGAGTCTCGTACAGTTCTGTAGGGTCCTGTAGGTTTCCATAAGCGCCCGCAGAGGTCTGAAGGGGCCCGTACTGTTCCGTGAGGATCCATAGGGTTCCGTAGAGCTTCGTAGGTTCCCTAGAGGCCTCTGGAGTACCGCAGGAGCCAGTAGTGTTCTGTAGGGGCCTGTAGGGTTCCTTCCATAGGGGCTGGCAGTGTTAGGTAGGGGCCTGTAGGGTTGTGTAAGTGCCCGCAGAAGTCTGTAGTAGTCTGTGGGATTCTCTAAGGTTCCGGAGGGTTCTGCAGGGTTCCGTAGGGACCCGTAGAGTTCCGTAGTGGCTGGTAAAGTTCCGTAGGGCCCTGTGGCGTTCTGTATGGACCTGTAGGGTTCCGTAGGGGCCTGCAGGGTTCCGTAAGTGCCCGCAGGTGTCTGTAGGGTTCCGTAGGGGTCTGTAGGGTTCCGTAGGCACCTGCAGTGTTCTGTAGGAGCCCATAGGGTTTTAGTGAGGTTCCGTTGTGTTGCTAAGGGTCTTGTAGAGTGCTGTCGGGTCCTGGAGTATTCTGTAGGGTTCCAGAGGGGCTCGTAGGGTTTCGTCGAAATCTGTAGGCTTCCCTAGGGGCCCGTAGAGTCCCGTAGATTTCCGTAGGGGCCTGTAGGGTTGTGTAAGTGCCCGCAGGGGTTGGTAGGATCTTGTAGGGTGCCATATGTTTCCGGAGGGTTGTGTAGGGTTCCGTAGGGGCCTGTGGTGTTCCCTAGGGGCCTGTAGAGTCTCGTAGAGTTCCGTAGGGTCCTGTAGGTTTCCATAAGCGCCCGCAGAGGTCTGAAGGGGCCCGTACTGTTCCGTAAGGATCCATAGGGCTCCGTAGAGCTTCGTAGGTTCCCTAGAGGCCTCTGGAGTACCGCAGGAGCCAGTAGTGTTCTGTAGGGGCCCGTAGGGTTCCTTCCATAGGAGCTGGCAGTGTTCCGTAGGGGCCTCTAGGGTTGAGTAAGTGCCCGCAGGAGTCTGTAGGAATCCGTGGGATTCTGTAAGGTTCTGGAGGGTTCTGCAGGGTTCCCTAGGGGCCCGTAGAGTTCCGTAGTGGCTGGTAAAGTACCCTAGGGCCCTGTACCGTTCCGTAACTGCCTGCAAGGATCTTTAAGCTTCCGTAGGGGCTGGTAGGGTTCCATAAAGTTCCGTGGGTTCCTGCAGAGTTCTGCAAGTGCCCGCAAGGGCCTGTAGGAGACCACAGTGTTTCTGTCAGGTTCCGTAGAGTTCTGTAGGGGCCATATTTTTCTGTAGTGGCTGGTAGTATTCTGTAGGGGTCTGTAGGGTTCCGTAGGCGCCTGCAGTGTTCTGTAGGAGCCCATAGGGTTTTAGTGAGGTTCCGTTGTGTTGCTAAGGGTCTTGTAGAGTGCTGTCGGGTCCTGGAGTATTCTGTAGGGTTCCAGAGGGGCTCGTAGGGTTTCGTCGAAATCTGTAGGCTTCCCTAGGGGCCCGTAGAGTCCCGTAGATTTCCGTAGGGACCTGTAGGGTTGTGTAAGTGCCCGCAGGGGTTGGTAGGAGCTTATAGGGTTCCATAAGTTTCCAGAGGGTTGTGTAGGGTTCCGTAGGGGCCTGTGGTGTTCCCTAGGGGCCTGTAGAGTCTCGTACAGTTCCGTAAGGGCCTGTGGTGTTCCCTAGGGGCCTGTAGAGTCTCGTACAGTTCCGTAGGGTCCTGTAGGTTTCCATAAGCGCCCGCAGAGGTCTGAAGGGGCCCGTACTGTTCCGTGAGGATCCATAGGGTTCCGTAGAGCTTCGTAGGTTCCCTAGAGGCCTCTGGAGTACCGCAGGAGCCAGTAGTGTTCTGTAGGGGCCTGTAGGGTTCCTTCCATAGGGGCTGGCAGTGTTAGGTAGGGGCCTGTAGGGTTGTGTAAGTGCCCGCAGAAGTCTGTAGTAGTCTGTGGGATTCTGTAAGGTTCCGGAGGGTTCTGCAGGGTTCCGTAGGGACCCGTAGAGTTCCGTAGTGGCTGGTAAAGTTCCGTAGGGCCCTGTGGGGTTCTGTATGGACCTGTAGGGTTCCGTAGGGGCCTGCAGGGTTCCGTAAGTGCCCGCAGGTGTCTGTAGGGTTCCGTAGGGGTCTGTAGGGTTCCATAGGCACCTGCAGTGTTCTGTAGGAGCCCATAGGGTTTTAGTGAGGTTCCGTTGTGTTGCTAAGGGTCTTGTAGAGTGCTGTCGGATCCTGGAGTATTCTGTAGGGTTCCAGAGGGGCTCGTAGGGTTTCGTCGAAATCTGTAGGGTTCCCTAGGGGCCCGTAGAGTCCCGTAGATTTCCGTAGGGGCCTGTAGGGTTGTGTAAGTGCCCGCAGGGGTTGGTAGGAGCTTGTAGGGTGCCATATGTTTCCGGAGGGTTCCGTAGGGTTCCGTAGGGGCCTGTGGTGTTCCCTAGGGGCCTGTAGAGTCTCGTACAGTTCCGTAAGGGCCTGTGGTGTTCCCTAGGGGCCTGTAGAGTCTCGTACAGTTCCGTAGGGTCCTGTAGGTTTCCATAAGCGCCCGCAGAGGTCTGAAGGGGCCCGTACTGTTCCGTGAGGATCCATAGGGTTCCGTAGAGCTTCGTAGGTTCCCTAGAGGCCTCTGGAGTACCGCAGGAGCCAGTAGTGTTCTGTAGGGGCCTGTAGGGTTCCTTCCATAGGGGCTGGCAGTGTTAGGTAGGGGCCTGTAGGGTTGTGTAAGTGCCCGCAGAAGTCTGTAGGAGTCTGTGGGATTCTCTAAGGTTCTGGAGGGTTCTGCAGGGTTCCGTAGGGACCCGTAGAGTTCCGTAGTGGCTGGTAAAGTTCCGTAGGGCCCTGTGGGGTTCTGTATGGACCTGTAGGGTTCCGTAGGGGCCTGCAGGGTTCCGTAAGTGCCCGCAGGTGTCTGTAGGGTTCTGTAGGGGTCTGTAGGGTTCCGTAGGCACCTGCAGTGTTCTGTAGGAGCCCATAGGGTTTTAGTGAGGTTCCGTTGTGTTGCTAAGGGTCTTGTAGAGTGCTGTCGGGTCCTGGAGTATTCTGTAGGGTTCCAGAGGGGCTCGTAGGGTTTCGTCGAAATCTGTAGGGTTCCCTAGGGGCCCATAGAGTCCCGTAGATTTCCGTAGGGGCCTGTAGGGTTGTGTAAGTGCCCGCAGGGGTTGGTAGGAGCTTGTAGGGTGCCATATGTTTCCGGAGGGTTGTGTAGGGTTCCGTAGGGGCCTGTGGTGTTCCCTAGGGGCCTGTAGAGTCTCGTACAGTTCCGTAGGGTCCTGTAGGTTTCCATAAGCGCCCGCAGAGGTCTGAAGGGGCCCGTACTGTTCCGTAAGGATCCATAGGGCTCCGTAGAGCTTCGTAGGTTCCCTAGAGGCCTCTGGAGTACCGCAGGAGCCAGTAGTGTTCTGTAGGGGCCCGTAGGGTTCCTTCCATAGGAGCTGGCAGTGTTCCGTAGGGGCCTCTAGGGTTGAGTAAGTGCCCGCAGGAGTGTGTAGGAATCCGTGGGATTCTGTAAGGTTCTGGAGGGTTCTGCAGGGTTCCCTAGGGGCCCGTAGAGTTCCGTAGTGGCTGGTAAAGTACCCTAGGGCCCTGTACCGTTCCGTAACTGCCTGCAAGGATCTTTAAGCTTCCGTAGGGGCTGGTAGGGTTCCATAAAGTTCCGTGGGTTCCTGCAGAGTTCTGCAAGTGCCCGCAAGGGCCTGTAGGGGCCCACGGTGTTTCTGTCAGGTTCCGTAGAGTTCCGTAGGGGCCATATTTTTCTGTAGTGGCTGGTAGTATTCTGTAGGGGTCTGTAGGGTTCCGTAGGCGCCTGCAGTGTTCTGTAGGAGCCCATAGGGTTTTAGTGAGGTTCCGTTGTGTTGCTAAGGGTCTTGTAGAGTGCTGTCGGGTCCTGGAGTATTCTGTAGGGTTCCAGAGGGGCTCGTAGGGTTTCGTCGAAATCTGTAGGCTTCCCTAGGGGCCCGTAGAGTCCCGTAGATTTCCGTAGGGGCCTGTAGTGTTGTGTAAGTGCCCGCAGGGGTTGGTAGGAGCTTGTAGGGTGCCATATGTTTCCGGAGGGTTCCGTAGGGTTCCGTAGGGGCCTGTGGTGTTCCCTAGGGGCCTGTAGAGTCTCGTACAGTTCCGTAGGGTCCTGTAGGTTTCCATAAGCGCCCGCAGAGGTCTGAAGGGGCCCGTACTGTTCCGTGAGGATCCATAGGGCTCCGTAGAGCTTCGTAGGTTCCCTAGAGGCCTCTGGAGTACCGCAGGAGCCAGTAGTGTTCTGTAGGGGCCCGTAGGGTTCCTTCCATAGGAGCTGGCAGTGTTAGGTAGGGGCCTGTAGGGTTGAGTAAGTGCCCGCAGAAGTCTGTAGGAGTCTGTGGGATTCTCTAAGGTTCCGGAGGGTTCTGCAGGGTTCCGTAGGGACCCGTAGAGTTCCATAGTGGCTGGTAAAGTTCCGTAGGGCCCTGTGGGGTTCTGTATGGACCTGTAGGGTTCCGTAGGGGCCTGCAGGGTTCCGTAAGTGCCCGCAGGTGTCTGTAGGGTTCCGTAGGGGTCTGTAGGGTTCCGTAGGCGCCTGCAGTGTTCTGTAGGAGCCCATAGGGTTTTAGTGAGGTTCCGTTGTGTTGCTAAGGGTCTTGTAGAGTGCTGTCGGGTCCTGGAGTATTCTGTAGGGTTCCAGAGGGGCTCGTAGGGTTCCATCGAAATCTGTAGGGTTCCCTAGGGGGCCATAGAGTCCCGTAGATTTCCGTAGGGACCTGTAGGGTTGTGTAAGTGCCCGCAGGGGTTGGTAGGAGCTTATAGGGTTCCATAAGTTTCCAGAGGGTTGTGTAGGGTTCCGTAGGGGCCTGTGGTGTTCCCTAGGGGCCTGTAGAGTCTCGTACAGTTCCGTAAGGGCCTGTGGTGTTCTCTAGGGGCCTGTAGAGTCTCGTACAGTTCCGTAGGGTCCTGTAGGTTTCCATAAGCGCCCGCAGAAGTCTGAAGGGGCCCGTACTGTTCCGTGAGGATCCATAGGGTTCCGTAGAGCTTCGTAGGTTCCCTAGAGGCCTCTGGAGTACCGCAGGAGCCAGTAGTGTTCTGTAGGGGCCCGTAGGGTTCCTTCCATAGGGGCTGGCAGTGTTAGGTAGGGGCCTGTAGGGTTGTGTAAGTGCCCGCAGAAGTCTGTAGGAGTCTGTGGGATTCTGTAAGGTTCTGGAGGGTTCTGCAGGGTTCCGTAGGGACCCGTAGAGTTCCGTAGTGGCTGGTAAAGTTCCGTAGGGCCCTGTGGGGTTCTGTATGGACCTGTAGGGTTCCGTAGGGGCCTGCAGGGTTCCGTAAGTGCCCGCAGGTGTCTGTAGGGTTCCGTAGGGGTCTGTAGGGTTCCGTAGGCACCTGCAGTGTTCTGTAGGAGCCCATAGGGTTTTAGTGAGGTTCCGTTGTGTTGCTAAGGGTCTTGTAGAGTGCTGTCGGGTCCTGGAGTATTCTGTAGGGTTCCAGAGGGGCTCGTAGGGTTTCGTTGAAATCTGTAGGCTTCCCTAGGGGCCCGTAGAGTCCCGTAGATTTCTGTAGGGGCCTGTAGGGTTGTGTAAGTGCCCGCAGGGGTTGGTAGGAGCTTGTAGGGTGCCATATGTTTCCGGAGGGTTGTGTAGGGTTCCGTTGGGGCCTGTGGTGTTCCCTAGGGGCCTGTAGAGTCTCGTACAGTTCCGTAGGGTCCTGTAGGTTTCCATAAGCGCCCGCAGAGGTCTGAAGGGGCCCGTACTGTTCCGTGAGGATCCATAGGGCTCCGTAGAGCTTTGTAGGTTCCCTAGAGGCCTCTGGAGTACCGCAGGAGCCAGTAGTGTTCTGTAGGGGCCCGTAGGGTTCCTTCCATAGGGGCTGGCAGTGTTCCGTAGGGTCCTCTAGGGTTGAGTAAGTGCCCGCAGGAGTCTGTAGGAATCCGTGGGATTCTGTAAGGTTCTGGAGGGTTCTGCAGGGTTCCCTAGGGGCCCGTAGAGTTCCGTAGTGGCTGGTAAAGTACCCTAGGGCCCTGTACCATTCCGTAACTGCCTGCAAGGGTCTTTAGGCTTCCGTAGGGGCTGGGAGGGTTCCATAAAGTTCCGTGGGTTCCTGCAGAGTTCTGCAAGTGCCCGCAAGGGCCTGTAGGGGCCCACGGTATTTCTGTCAGGTTCCGTAGAGTTCCGTAGGGGCCATATTTTTCTGTAGTGGCTGGTAGTATTCTGTAGGGGTCTGTAGGGTTCCGTAGGCACCTGCAGTGTTCTGTAGGAGCCCATAGGGTTTTAGTGAGGTTCCGTTGTGTTGCTAAGGGTCTTGTAGAGTGCTGTCGGGTCCTGGAGTATTCTGTAGGGTTCCAGAGGGGCTCGTAGGGTTTCGTCGAAATCTGTAGGCTTCCCTAGGGGCCCGTAGAGTCCCGTAGATTTCCGTAGGGGCCTGTAGGGTTGTGTAAGTGCCTGCAGGGGTTGGTAGGAGCTTGTAGGGTGCCATATGTTTCCGGAGGGTTGTGTAGGGTTCCGTAGGGGCCTGTGGTGTTCCCTAGGGGCCTGTAGAGTCTCGTACAGTTCCGTAAGGGCCTGTGGTGTTCTCTAGGGGCCTGTAGAGTCTCGTACAGTTCCGTAAGGGCCTGTGGTGTTCTCTAGGGGCCTGTAGAGTCTCGTACAGTTCCGTAGGGTCCTGTAGGTTTCCATAAGCGCCCGCAGAAGTCTGAAGGGGCCCGTACTGTTCCGTGAGGATCCATAGGGTTCCGTAGAGCTTCGTAGGTTCCCTAGAGGCCTCTGGAGTACCGCAGGAGCCAGTAGTGTTCTGTAGGGGCCCGTAGGGTTCCTTCCATAGGGGCTGGCAGTGTTAGGTAGGGGCCTGTAGGGTTGTGTAAGTGCCCGCAGAAGTCTGTAGGAGTCTGTGGGATTCTCTAAGGTTCTGGAGGGTTCTGCAGGGTTCCGTAGGGACCCGTAGAGTTCCGTAGTGGCTGGTAAAGTTCCGTAGGGCCCTGTGGGGTTCTGTATGGACCTGTAGGGTTCCGTAGGGGCCTGCAGGGTTCCGTAAGTGCCCGCAGGTGTCTGTAGGGTTCTGTAGGGGTCTGTAGGGTTCCGTAGGCACCTGCAGTGTTCTGTAGGAGCCCATAGGGTTTTAGTGAGGTTCCGTTGTGTTGCTAAGGGTCTTGTAGAGTGCTGTCGGGTCCTGGAGTATTCTGTAGGGTTCCAGAGGGGCTCGTAGGGTTTCGTCGAAATCTGTAGGGTTCCGTAGGGGCCCATAGAGTCCCGTAGATTTCCGTAGGGGCCTGTAGTGTTGTGTAAGTGCCCGCAGGGGTTGGTAGGAGCTTGTAGGGTGCCATATGTTTCCGGAGGGTTGTGTAGGGTTCCGTAGGGGCCTGTGGTGTTCCCTAGGGGCCTGTAGAGTCTCGTACAGTTCCGTAGGGTCCTGTAGGTTTCCATAAGCGCCCGCAGAGGTCTGAAGGGGCCCGTACTGTTCCGTAAGGATCCATAGGGCTCCGTAGAGCTTCGTAGGTTCCCTAGAGGCCTCTGGAGTACCGCAGGAGCCAGTAGTGTTCTGTAGGGGCCCGTAGGGTTCCTTCCATAGGAGCTGGCAGTGTTCCGTAGGGGCCTCTAGGGTTGAGTAAGTGCCCGCAGGAGTGTGTAGGAATCCGTGGGATTCTGTAAGGTTCTGGAGGGTTCTGCAGGGTTCCCTAGGGGCCCGTAGAGTTCCGTAGTGGCTGGTAAAGTACCCTAGGGCCCTGTACCGTTCCGTAACTGCCTGCAAGGATCTTTAAGCTTCCGTAGGGGCTGGTAGGGTTCCATAAAGTTCCGTGGGTTCCTGCAGAGTTCTGCAAGTGCCCGCAAGGGCCTGTAGGGGCCCACGGTGTTTCTGTCAGGTTCCGTAGAGTTCCGTAGGGGCCATATTTTTCTGTAGTGGCTGGTAGTATTCTGTAGGGGTCTGTAGGGTTCCGTAGGCGCCTGCAGTGTTCTGTAGGAGCCCATAGGGTTTTAGTGAGGTTCCGTTGTGTTGCTAAGGGTCTTGTAGAGTGCTGTCGGGTCCTGGAGTATTCTGTAGGGTTCCAGAGGGGCTCGTAGGGTTTCGTCGAAATCTGTAGGCTTCCCTAGGGGCCCGTAGAGTCCCGTAGATTTCCGTAGGGGCCTGTAGGGTTGTGTAAGTGCCCGCAGGGGTTGGTAGGAGCTTGTAGGGTGCCATATGTTTCCGGAGGGTTGTGTAGGGTTCCGTAGGGGCCTGTGGTGTTCCCTAGGGGCCTGTAGAGTCTCGTACAGTTCCGTAGGGTCCTGTAGGTTTCCATAAGCGCCCGCAGAGGTCTGAAGGGGCCCGTACTGTTCCGTGAGGATCCATAGGGCTCCGTAGAGCTTCGTAGGTTCCCTAGAGGCCTCTGGAGTACCGCAGGAGCCAGTAGTGTTCTGTAGGGGCCCGTAGGGTTCCTTCCATAGGAGCTGGCAGTGTTAGGTAGGGGCCTGTAGGGTTGAGTAAGTGCCCGCAGAAGTCTGTAGGAGTCTGTGGGATTCTCTAAGGTTCCGGAGGGTTCTGCAGGGTTCCGTAGGGACCCGTAGAGTTCCATAGTGGCTGGTAAAGTTCCGTAGGGCCCTGTGGGGTTCTGTATGGACCTGTAGGGTTCCGTAGGGGCCTGCAGGGTTCCGTAAGTGCCCGCAGGTGTCTGTAGGGATCCGTAGGGGTCTGTAGGGTTCCGTAGGCGCCTGCAGTGTTCTGTAGGAGCCCATAGGGTTTTAGTGAGGTTCCGTTGTGTTGCTAAGGGTCTTGTAGAGTGCTGTCGGGTCCTGGAGTATTCTGTAGGGTTCCAGAGGGGCTCGTAGGGTTCCATCGAAATCTGTAGGGTTCCCTAGGGGCCCATAGAGTCCCGTAGATTTCCGTAGGGACCTGTAGGGTTGTGTAAGTGCCCGCAGGGGTTGGTAGGAGCTTATAGGGTTCCATAAGTTTCCAGAGGGTTGTGTAGGGTTCCGTAGGGGCCTGTGGTGTTCCCTAGGGGCCTGTAGAGTCTCGTACAGTTCCGTAAGGGCCTGTGGTGTTCTCTAGGGGCCTGTAGAGTCTCGTACAGTTCCGTAGGGTCCTGTAGGTTTCCATAAGCGCCCGCAGAAGTCTGAAGGGGCCCGTACTGTTCCGTGAGGATCCATAGGGTTCCGTAGAGCTTCGTAGGTTCCCTAGAGGCCTCTGGAGTACCGCAGGAGCCAGTAGTGTTCTGTAGGGGCCCGTAGGGTTCCTTCCATAGGAGCTGGCAGTGTTAGGTAGGGGCCTGTAGGGTTGAGTAAGTGCCCGCAGAAGTCTGTAGGAGTCTGTGGGATTCTCTAAGGTTCCGGAGGGTTCTGCAGGGTTCCGTAGGGACCCGTAGAGTTCCGTAGTGGCTGGTAAAGTTCCGTAGGGCCCTGTGGGGTTCTGTATGGACCTGTAGGGTTCCGTAGGGGCCTGCAGGGTTCCGTAAGTGCCCGCAGGTGTCTGTAGGGTTCCGTAGGGGTCTGTAGGGTTCCGTAGGCACCTGCAGTGTTCTGTAGGAGCCCATAGGGTTTTAGTGAGGTTCCGTTGTGTTGCTAAGGGTCTTGTAGAGTGCTGTCGGGTCCTGGAGTATTCTGTAGGGTTCCAGAGGGGCTCGTAGGGTTTCGTTGAAATCTGTAGGCTTCCCTAGGGGCCCGTAGAGTCCCGTAGATTTCTGTAGGGGCCTGTAGGGTTGTGTAAGTGCCCGCAGGGGTTGGTAGGAGCTTGTAGGGTGCCATATGTTTCCGGAGGGTTGTGTAGGGTTCCGTTGGGGCCTGTGGTGTTCCCTAGGGGCCTGTAGAGTCTCGTACAGTTCTGTAGGGTCCTGTAGGTTTCCATAAGCGCCCGCAGAGGTCTGAAGGGGCCCGTACTGTTCCGTGAGGATCCATAGGGCTCCGTAGAGCTTTGTAGGTTCCCTAGAGGCCTCTGGAGTACCGCAGGAGCCAGTAGTGTTCTGTAGGGGCCCGTAGGGTTCCTTCCATAGGGGCTGGCAGTGTTCCGTAGGGTCCTCTAGGGTTGAGTAAGTGCCCGCAGGAGTCTGTAGGAATCCGTGGGATTCTGTAAGGTTCTGGAGGGTTCTGCAGGGTTCCCTAGGGGCCCGTAGAGTTCCGTAGTGGCTGGTAAAGTACCCTAGGGCCCTGTACCATTCCGTAACTGCCTGCAAGGGTCTTTAGGCTTCCGTAGGGGCTGGCAGGGTTCCATAAAGTTCCGTGGGTTCCTGCAGAGTTCTGCAAGTGCCCGCAAGGGCCTGTAGGGGCCCACGGTATTTCTGTCAGGTTCCGTAGAGTTCCGTAGGGGCCATATTTTTCTGTAGTGGCTGGTAGTATTCTGTAGGGGTCTGTAGGGTTCCGTAGGCACCTGCAGTGTTCTGTAGGAGCCCATAGGGTTTTAGTGAGGTTCCGTTGTGTTGCTAAGGGTCTTGTAGAGTGCTGTCGGGTCCTGGAGTATTCTGTAGGGTTCCAGAGGGGCTCGTAGGGTTTCGTCGAAATCTGTAGGCTTCCCTAGGGGCCCGTAGAGTCCCGTAGATTTCCGTAGGGGCCTGTAGGGTTGTGTAAGTGCCTGCAGGGGTTGGTAGGAGCTTGTAGGGTGCCATATGTTTCCGGAGGGTTGTATAGGGTTCCGTAGGGGCCTGTGGTGTTCCCTAGGGGCCTGTAGAGTCTCGTACAGTTCCGTAAGGGCCTGTGGTGTTCTCTAGGGGCCTGTAGAGTCTCGTACAGTTCCGTAGGGTCCTGTAGGTTTCCATAAGCGCCCGCAGAAGTCTGAAGGGGCCCGTACTGTTCCGTGAGGATCCATAGGGTTCCGTAGAGCTTCGTAGGTTCCCTAGAGGCCTCTGGAGTACCGCAGGAGCCAGTAGTGTTCTGTAGGGGCCCGTAGGGTTCCTTCCATAGGGGCTGGCAGTGTTAGGTAGGGGCCTGTAGGGTTGTGTAAGTGCCCGCAGAAGTCTGTAGGAGTCTGTGGGATTCTCTAAGGGTCCGGAGGGTTCTGCAGGGTTCCGTAGGGACCCGTAGAGTTCCGTAGTGGCTGGTAAAGTTCCGTAGGGCCCTGTGGGGTTCTGTATGGACCTGTAGGGTTCCGTAGGGGCCTGCAGGGTTCCGTAAGTGCCCGCAGGTGTCTGTAGGGTTCCGTAGGGGTCTGTAGGGTTCCGTAGGCACCTGCAGTGTTCTGTAGGAGCCCATAGGGTTTTAGTGAGGTTCCGTTGTGTTGCTAAGGGTCTTGTAGAGTGCTGTCGGGTCCTGGAGTATTCTGTAGGGTTCCAGAGGGGCTCGTAGGGTTTCGTCGAAATCTGTAGGCTTCCCTAGGGGCCCGTAGAGTCCCGTAGATTTCTGTAGGGGCCTGTAGGGTTGTGTAAGTGCCCGCAGGGGTTGGTAGGAGCTTGTAGGGTGCCATATGTTTCCGGAGGGTTGTGTAGGGTTCCGTTGGGGCCTGTGGTGTTCCCTAGGGGCCTGTAGAGTCTCGTACAGTTCCGTAGGGTCCTGTAGGTTTCCATAAGCGCCCGCAGAGGTCTGAAGGGGCCCGTACTGTTCCGTGAGGATCCATAGGGCTCCGTAGAGCTTTGTAGGTTCCCTAGAGGCCTCTGGAGTACCGCAGGAGCCAGTAGTGTTCTGTAGGGGCCCGTAGGGTTCCTTCCATAGGGGCTGGCAGTGTTCCGTAGGGTCCTCTAGGGTTGAGTAAGTGCCCGCAGGAGTCTGTAGGAATCCGTGGGATTCTGTAAGGTTCTGGAGGGTTCTGCAGGGTTCCCTAGGGGCCCGTAGAGTTCCGTAGTGGCTGGTAAAGTACCCTAGGGCCCTGTACCATTCCGTAACTTCCTGCAAGGGTCTTTAGGCTTCCGTAGGGGATGGGAGGTTTCCATAAAGTTCCGTGGGTTCCTGCAGAGTTCTGCAAGTGCCCGCAAGGGCCTGTAGGGGCCCACGGTATTTCTGTCAGGTTCCGTAGAGTTCCGTAGGGGCCATATTTTTCTGTAGTGGCTGGTAGTATTCTGTAGGGGTCTGTAGGGTTCCGTAGGCACCTGCAGTGTTCTGTAGGAGCCCATAGGGTTTTAGTGAGGTTCCATTGTGTTGCTAAGGGTCTTGTAGAGTGCTGTCGGGTCCTGGAGTATTCTGTAGGGTTCCAGAGGGGCTCGTAGGGTTTCGTTGAAATCTGTAGGCTTCCCTAGGGGCCCGTAGAGTCCCGTAGATTTCTGTAGGGGCCTGTAGGGTTGTGTAAGTGCCCGCAGGGGTTGGTAGGAGCTTGTAGGGTGCCATATGTTTCCGGAGGGTTGTGTAGGGTTCCGTTGGGGCCTGTGGTGTTCCCTAGGGGCCTGTAGAGTCTCGTACAGTTCTGTAGGGTCCTGTAGGTTTCCATAAGCGCCCGCAGAGGTCTGAAGGGGCCCGTACTGTTCCGTGAGGATCCATAGGGCTCCGTAGAGCTTTGTAGGTTCCCTAGAGGCCTCTGGAGTACCGCAGGAGCCAGTAGTGTTCTGTAGGGGCCCGTAGGGTTCCTTCCATAGGGGCTGGCAGTGTTCCGTAGGGTCCTCTAGGGTTGAGTAAGTGCCCGCAGGAGTGTGTAGGAATCCGTGGGATTCTGTAAGGTTCTGGAGGGTTCTGCAGGGTTCCCTAGGGGCCCGTAGAGTTCCGTAGTGGCTGGTAAAGTACCCTAGGGCCCTGTACCATTCCGTAACTGCCTGCAAGGGTCTTTAGGCTTCCGTAGGGGCTGGGAGGGTTCCATAAAGTTCCGTGGGTTCCTGCAGAGTTCTGCAAGTGCCCGCAAGGGCCTGTAGGGGCCCACGGTATTTCTGTCAGGTTCCGTAGAGTTCCGTAGGGGCCATATTTTTCTGTAGTGGCTGGTAGTATTCTGTAGGGGTCTGTAGGGTTCCGTAGGCACCTGCAGTGTTCTGTAGGAGCCCATAGGGTTTTAGTGAGGTTCCGTTGTGTTGCTAAGGGTCTTGTAGAGTGCTGTCGGGTCCTGGAGTATTCTGTAGGGTTCCAGAGGGGCTCGTAGGGTTTCGTCGAAATCTGTAGGCTTCCCTAGGGGCCCGTAGAGTCCCGTAGATTTCCGTAGGGGCCTGTAGGGTTGTGTAAGTGCCTGCAGGGGTTGGTAGGAGCTTGTAGGGTGCCATATGTTTCCGGAGGGTTGTGTAGGGTTCCGTAGGGGCCTGTGGTGTTCCCTAGGGGCCTGTAGAGTCTCGTACAGTTCCGTAAGGGCCTGTGGTGTTCTCTAGGGGCCTGTAGAGTCTCGTACAGTTCCGTAGGGTCCTGTAGGTTTCCATAAGCGCCCGCAGAAGTCTGAAGGGGCCCGTACTGTTCCGTGAGGATCCATAGGGTTCCGTAGAGCTTCGTAGGTTCCCTAGAGGCCTCTGGAGTACCGCAGGAGCCAGTAGTGTTCTGTAGGGGCCCGTAGGGTTCCTTCCATAGGGGCTGGCAGTGTTAGGTAGGGGCCTGTAGGGTTGTGTAAGTGCCCGCAGAAGTCTGTAGGAGTCTGTGGGATTCTCTAAGGGTCCGGAGGGTTCTGCAGGGTTCCGTAGGGACCCGTAGAGTTCCGTAGTGGCTGGTAAAGTTCCGTAGGGCCCTGTGGGGTTCTGTATGGACCTGTAGGGTTCCGTAGGGGCCTGCAGGGTTCCGTAAGTGCCCGCAGGTGTCTGTAGGGTTCCGTAGGGGTCTGTAGGGTTCCGTAGGCACCTGCAGTGTTCTGTAGGAGCCCATAGGGTTTTAGTGAGGTTCCGTTGTGTTGCTAAGGGTCTTGTAGAGTGCTGTCGGGTCCTGGAGTATTCTGTAGGGTTCCAGAGGGGCTCGTAGGGTTTCGTCGAAATCTGTAGGCTTCCCTAGGGGCCCGTAGAGTCCCGTAGATTTCTGTAGGGGCCTGTAGGGTTGTGTAAGTGCCCGCAGGGGTTGGTAGGAGCTTGTAGGGTGCCATATGTTTCCGGAGGGTTGTGTAGGGTTCCGTTGGGGCCTGTGGTGTTCCCTAGGGGCCTGTAGAGTCTCGTAGAGTTCCGTAGGGTCCTGTAGGTTTCCATAAGCGCCCGCAGAGGTCTGAAGGGGCCCGTACTGTTCCGTGAGGATCCATAGGGCTCCGTAGAGCTTTGTAGGTTCCCTAGAGGCCTCTGGAGTACCGCAGGAGCCAGTAGTGTTCTGTAGGGGCCCGTAGGGTTCCTTCCATAGGGGCTGGCAGTGTTCCGTAGGGTCCTCTAGGGTTGAGTAAGTGCCCGCAGGAGTCTGTAGGAATCCGTGGGATTCTGTAAGGTTCTGGAGGGTTCTGCAGGGTTCCCTAGGGGCCCGTAGAGTTCCGTAGTGGCTGGTAAAGTACCCTAGGGCCCTGTACCATTCCGTAACTGCCTGCAAGGGTCTTTAGGCTTCCGTAGGGGCTGGGAGGGTTCCATAAAGTTCCGTGGGTTCCTGCAGAGTTCTGCAAGTGCCCGCAAGGGCCTGTAGGGGCCCACGGTATTTCTGTCAGGTTCCGTAGAGTTCCGTAGGGGCCATATTTTTCTGTAGTGGCTGGTAGTATTCTGTAGGGGTCTGTAGGGTTCCGTAGGCACCTGCAGTGTTCTGTAGGAGCCCATAGGGTTTTAGTGAGGTTCCATTGTGTTGCTAAGGGTCTTGTAGAGTGCTGTCGGGTCCTGGAGTATTCTGTAGGGTTCCAGAGGGGCTCGTAGGGTTTCGTCGAAATCTGTAGGCTTCCCTAGGGGCCCGTAGAGTCCCGTAGATTTCCGTAGGGGCCTGTAGGGTTGTGTAAGTGCCCGCAGGGGTTGGTAGGAGCTTGTAGGGTGCCATATGTTTCCGGAGGGTTCCGTAGGGTTCCGTAGGGGCCTGTGGTGTTCCCTAGGGGCCTGTAGAGTCTCGTACAGTTCCGTAAGGGCCTGTGGTGTTCTCTAGGGGCCTGTAGAGTCTCGTACAGTTCCGTAGGGTCCTGTAGGTTTCCATAAGCGCCCGCAGAGGTCTGAAGGGGCCCGTACTGTTCCGTGAGGATCCATAGGGCTCCGTAGAGCTTCGTAGGTTCCCTAGAGGCCTCTGGAGTACCGCAGGAGCCAGTAGTGTTCTGTAGGGGCCCGTAGGGTTCCTTCCATAGGGGCTGGCAGTGTTAGGTAGGGGCCTGTAGGGTTGTGTAAGTGCCCGCAGAAGTCTGTAGGAGTCTGTGGGATTCTCTAAGGTTCCGGAGGGTTCTGCAGGGTTCCGTAGGGACCCGTAGAGTTCCGTAGTGGCTGGTAAAGTTCCGTAGGGCCCTGTGGGGTTCTGTATGGACCTGTAGGGTTCCGTAGGGGCCTGCAGGGTTCCGTAAGTGCCCGCAGGTGTCTGTAGGGTTCTGTAGGGGTCTGTAGGGTTCCGTAGGCGCCTGCAGTGTTCTGTAGGAGCCCATAAGGTTTTAGTGAGGTTCCGTTGTGTTGCTAAGGGTCTTGTAGAGTGCTGTCGGGTCCTGGAGTATTCTGTAGGGTTCCAGAGGGGCTCGTAGGGTTCCATCGAAATCTGTAGGGTTCCCTAGGGGCCCATAGAGTCCCGTAGATTTCCGTAGGGACCTGTAGGGTTGTGTAAGTGCCCGCAGGGGTTGGTAGGAGCTTATAGGGTTCCATAAGTTTCCAGAGGGTTGTGTAGGGTTCCGTAGGGGCCTGTGGTGTTCCCTAGGGGCCTGTAGAGTCTCGTACAGTTCCGTAAGGGCCTGTGGTGTTCTCTAGGGGCCTGTAGAGTCTCGTACAGTTCCGTAGGGTCCTGTAGGTTTCCATAAGCGCCCGCAGAGGTCTGAAGGGGCCCGTACTGTTCCGTGAGGATCCATAGGGTTCCGTAGAGCTTTGTAGGTTCCCTAGAGGCCTCTGGAGTACTGCAGGAGCCAGTAGTGTTCTGTACGGCCCGTAGGGTTCCTTCCATAGGGGCTGGCAGTGTTAGGTAGGGGCCTGTAGGGTTGTGTAAGTGCCCGCAGAAGTCTGTAGGAGTCTGTGGGATTCTGTAAGGTTCCGGAGGGTTCTGCAGGGTTCCGTAGGGACCCGTAGAGTTCCGTAGTGGCTGGTAAAGTTCCGTAGGGCCCTGTGGGGTTCTGTATGGACCTGTAGGGTTCCGTAGGGGCCTGCAGGGTTCCGTAAGTGCCCGCAGGTGTCTGTAGGGTTCCGTAGGGGTCTGTAGGGTTCCGTAGGCACCTGCAGTGTTCTGTAGGAGCCCATAGGGTTTTAGTGAGGTTCCGTTGTGTTGCTAAGGGTCTTGTAGAGTGCTGTCGGGTCCTGGAGTATTCTGTAGGGTTCCAGAGGGGCTCGTAGGGTTTCGTCGAAATCTGTAGGCTTCCCTAGGGGCCCGTAGAGTCCCGTAGATTTCCGTAGGGGCCTGTAGGGTTGTGTAAGTGCCCGCAGGGGTTGGTAGGAGCTTGTAGGGTGCCATATGTTTCCGGAGGGTTGTGTAGGGTTCCGTTGGGGCCTGTGGTGTTCCCTAGGGGCCTGTAGAGTCTCGTACAGTTCCGTAGGGTCCTGTAGGTTTCCATAAGCGCCCGCAGAGGTCTGAAGGGGCCCGTACTGTTCCGTGAGGATCCATAGGGCTCCGTAGAGCTTTGTAGGTTCCGTAGAGGCCTCTGGAGTACCGCAGGAGCCAGTAGTGTTCTGTAGGGGCCCGTAGGGTTCCTTCCATAGGGGCTGGCAGTGTTCCGTAGGGTCCTCTAGGGTTGAGTAAGTGCCCGCAGGAGTCTGTAGGAATCCGTGGGATTCTGTAAGGTTCTGGAGGGTTCTGCAGGGTTCCCTAGGGGCCCGTAGAGTTCCGTAGTGGCTGGTAAAGTACCCTAGGGCCCTGTACCATTCCGTAACTGCCTGCAAGGGTCTTTAGGCTTCCGTAGGGGCTGGGAGGGTTCCATAAAGTTCCGTGGGTTCCTGCAGAGTTCTGCAAGTGCCCGCAAGGGCCTGTAGGGGCCTACGGTATTTCTGTCAGGTTCCGTAGAGTTCCGTAGGGGCCATATTTTTCTGTAGTGGCTGGTAGTATTCTGTAGGGGTCTGTAGGGTTCCGTAGGCACCTGCAGTGTTCTGTAGGAGCCCATAGGGTTTTAGTGAGGTTCCATTGTGTTGCTAAGGGTCTTGTAGAGTGCTGTCGGGTCCTGGAGTATTCTGTAGGGTTCCAGAGGGGCTCGTAGGGTTTCGTCGAAATCTGTAGGGTTCCCTAGGGGCCCGTAGAGTCCCGTAGATTTCCGTAGGGGCCTGTAGGGTTGTGTAAGTGCCCGCAGGGGTTGGTAGGAGCTTGTAGGGTGCCATAAGTTTCCAGAGGGTTGTGTAGGGTTCCGTAGGGGCCTTTGGTGTTCCCTAGGGGCCTGTAGAGTCTCGTACAGTTCCGTAGGGTCCTGTAGGTTTCCATAAGCGCCCGCAGAGGTCTGAAGGGGCCCGTACTGTTCCGTGAGGATCCATAGGGTTCCGTAGAGCTTCGTAGGTTCCCTAGAGGCCTCTGGAGTACCGCAGGAGCCAGTAGTGTTCTGTAGGGGCCCGTAGGGTTCCTTCCATAGGAGCTGGCAGTGTTAGGTAGGGGCCTGTAGGGTTGTGTAAGTGCCCGCAGAAGTCTGTAGGAGTCTGTGGGATTCTCTAAGGTTCCGGAGGGTTCTGCAGGGTTCCGTAGGGACCCGTAGAGTTCCGTAGTGGCTGGTAAAGTTCCGTAGGGCCCTGTGGGGTTCTGTATGGACCTGTAGGGTTCCGTAGGGGCCTGCAGGGTTCCGTAAGTGCCCGCAGGTGTCTGTAGGGTTCCGTAGGGGTCTGTAGGGTTCCGTAGGCACCTGCAGTGTTCTGTAGGAGCCCATAGGGTTTTAGTGAGGTTCCGTTGTGTTGCTAAGGGTCTTGTAGAGTGCTGTCGGGTCCTGGAGTATTCTGTAGGGTTCCAGAGGGGCTCGTAGGGTTTCGTCGAAATCTGTAGGGTTCCCTAGGGGCCCGTAGAGTCCCGTAGATTTCTGTAGGGGCCTGTAGGGTTGTGTAAGTGCCCGCAGGGGTTGGTAGGAGCTTGTAGGGTGCCATATGTTTCCGGAGGGTTGTGTAGGGTTCCGTTGGGGCCTGTGGTGTTCCCTAGGGGCCTGTAGAGTCTCGTACAGTTCCGTAGGGTCCTGTAGGTTTCCATAAGCGCCCGCAGAGGTCTGAAGGGGCCCGTACTGTTCCGTGAGGATCCATAGGGCTCCGTAGAGCTTTGTAGGTTCCCTAGAGGCCTCTGGAGTACCGCAGGAGCCAGTAGTGTTCTGTAGGGGCCCGTAGGGTTCCTTCCATAGGGGCTGGCAGTGTTCCGTAGGGTCCTCTAGGGTTGAGTAAGTGCCCGCAGGAGTCTGTAGGAATCCGTGGGATTCTGTAAGGTTCTGGAGGGTTCTGCAGGGTTCCCTAGGGGCCCGTAGAGTTCCGTAGTGGCTGGTAAAGTACCCTAGGGCCCTGTACCATTCCGTAACTGCCTGCAAGGGTCTTTAGGCTTCCGTAGGGGCTGGGAGGGTTCCATAAAGTTCCGTGGGTTCCTGCAGAGTTCTGCAAGTGCCCGCAAGGGCCTGTAGGGGCCCACGGTATTTCTGTCAGGTTCCGTAGAGTTCCGTAGGGGCCATATTTTTCTGTAGTGGCTGGTAGTATTCTGTAGGGGTCTGTAGGGTTCCGTAGGCACCTGCAGTGTTCTGTAGGAGCCCATAGGGTTTTAGTGAGGTTCCATTGTGTTGCTAAGGGTCTTGTAGAGTGCTGTCGGGTCCTGGAGTATTCTGTAGGGTTCCAGAGGGGCTCGTAGGGTTTCGTCGAAATCTGTAGGCTTCCCTAGGGGCCCGTAGAGTCCCGTAGATTTCCGTAGGGGCCTGTAGGGTTGTGTAAGTGCCCGCAGGGGTTGGTAGGAGCTTGTAGGGTGCCATAAGTTTCCAGAGGGTTGTGTAGGGTTCCGTAGGGGCCTTTGGTGTTCCCTAGGGGCCTGTAGAGTCTCGTACAGTTCCGTAGGGTCCTGTAGGTTTCCATAAGCGCCCGCAGAGGTCTGAAGGGGCCCGTACTGTTCCGTGAGGATCCATAGGGTTCCGTAGAGCTTCGTAGGTTCCCTAGAGGCCTCTGGAGTACCGCAGGAGCCAGTAGTGTTCTGTAGGGGCCCGTAGGGTTCCTTCCATAGGAGCTGGCAGTGTTAGGTAGGGGCCTGTAGGGTTGTGTAAGTGCCCGCAGAAGTCTGTAGGAGTCTGTGGGATTCTCTAAGGTTCCGGAGGGTTCTGCAGGGTTCCGTAGGGACCCGTAGAGTTCCGTAGTGGCTGGTAAAGTTCCGTAGGGCCCTGTGGGGTTCTGTATGGACCTGTAGGGTTCCGTAGGGGCCTGCAGGGTTCCGTAAGTGCCCGCAGGTGTCTGTAGGGTTCCGTAGGGGTCTGTAGGGTTCCGTAGGCGCCTGCAGTGTTCTGTAGGAGCCCATAGGGTTTTAGTGAGGTTCCGTTGTGTTGCTAAGGGTCTTGTAGAGTGCTGTCGGGTCCTGGAGTATTCTGTAGGGTTCCAGAGGGGCTCGTAGGGTTTCGTCGAAATCTGTAGGGTTCCCTAGGGGCCCGTAGAGTCCCGTAGATTTCCGTAGGGGCCTGTAGGGTTGTGTAAGTGCCCGCAGGGGTTGGTAGGAGCTTGTAGGGTGCCATATGTTTCCGGAGGGTTGTGTAGGGTTCCGTAGGGGCCTGTGGTGTTCCCTAGGGGCCTGTAGAGTCTCGTACAGTTCCGTAGGGTCCTGTAGGTTTCCATAAGCGCCCGCAGAGGTCTGAAGGGGCCCGTACTGTTCCGTGAGGATCCATAGGGCTCCGTAGAGCTTCGTAGGTTCCCTAGAGGCCTCTGGAGTACCGCAGGAGCCAGTAGTGTTCTGTAGGGGCCCGTAGGGTTCCTTCCATAGGAGCTGGCAGTGTTAGGTAGGGGCCTGTAGGGTTGTGTAAGTGCCCGCAGAAGTCTGTAGGAGTCTGTGGGATTCTCTAAGGTTCCGGAGGGTTCTGCAGGGTTCCGTAGGGACCCGTAGAGTTCCGTAGTGGCTGGTAAAGTTCCGTAGGGCCCTGTGGGGTTCTGTATGGAGCTGTAGGGTTCCGTAGGGGCCTGCAGGGTTCCGTAAGTGCCCGCAGGTGTCTGTAGGGTTCCGTAGGGGTCTGTAGGTTTCCGTAGGCCCCTGCAGTGTTCTGTAGGAGCCCATAGGGTTTTAGTGAGGTTCCGTTGTGTTGCTAAGGGTCTTGTAGAGTGCTGTCGGGTCCTGGAGTATTCTGTAGGGTTCCAGAGGGGCTCGTAGGGTTTCGTCGAAATCTGTAGGGTTCCCTAGGGGCCCATAGAGTCCCGTAGATTTCCGTAGGGGCCTGTAGGGTTGTGTAAGTGCCCGCAGGGGTTGGTAGGAGCTTGTAGGGTGCCATATGTTTCCGGAGGGTTGTGTAGGGTTCCGTAGGGGCCTGTGGTGTTCCCTAGGGGCCTGTAGAGTCTCGTACAGTTCCGTAAGGGCCTGTGGTGTTCTCTAGGGGCCTGTAGAGTCTCGTACAGTTCCGTAGGGTCCTGTAGGTTTCCATAAGCGCCCGCAGACGTCTGAAGGGGCCCGTACTGTTCCGTAAGGATCCATAGGGCTCCGTAGAGCTTCGTAGGTTCCCTAGAGGCCTCTGGAGTACCGCAGGAGCCAGTAGTGTTCTGTAGGGGCCCGTAGGGTTCCTTCCATAGGGGCTGGCAGTGTTCCGTAGGGTCCTCTAGGGTTGAGTAAGTGCCCGCAGGAGTCTGTAGGAATCCGTGGGATTCTGTAAGGTTCTGGAGGGTTCTGCAGGGTTCTGTAGGGGCCCGTAATGTTCCGTAGTGGCTGGTAAAGTACCCTAGGGCCCTGTACCATTCCGTAACTGCCTGCAAGGGTCTTTAGGCTTCCGTAGGGGCTGGGAGGGTTCCATAAAGTTCCGTGGGTTCCTGCAGAGTTCTGCAAGTGCCCGCAAGGGCCTGTAGGGGCCCACGGTATTTCTGTCAGGTTCCGTAGAGTTCCGTAGGGGCCATATTTTTCTGTAGTGGCTGGTAGTATTCTGTAGGGGTCTGTAGGGTTCCGTAGGCACCTGCAGTGTTCTGTAGGAGCCCATAGGGTTTTAGTGAGGTTCCGTTGTGTTGCTAAGGGTCTTGTAGAGTGCTGTCGGGTCCTGGAGTATTCTGTAGGGTTCCAGAGGGGCTCGTAGGGTTTCGTCGAAATCTGTAGGGTTCCCTAGGGGCCCATAGAGTCCCGTAGATTTCCGTAGGGGCCTGTAGGGTTGTGTAAGTGCCCGCAGGGGTTGGTAGGAGCTTGTAGGGTGCCATATGTTTCCGGAGGGTTGTGTAGGGTTCCGTAGGGGCCTGTGGTGTTCCCTAGGGGCCTGTAGAGTCTCGTACAGTTCCGTAAGGGACTGTGGTGTTCTCTAGGGACCTGTAGAGTCTCGTACAGTTCCGTAGGGTCCTGTAGGTTTCCATAAGCGCCCGCAGAGGTCTGAAGGGGCCCGTACTGTTCCGTGAGGATCCATAGGGCTCCGTAGAGCTTCGTAGGTTCCCTAGAGGCCTCTGGAGTACCGCAGGAGCCAGTAGTGTTCTGTAGGGGCCCGTAGGGTTCCTTCCATAGGAGCTGGCAGTGTTAGGTAGGGGCCTGTAGGGTTGAGTAAGTGCCCGCAGAAGTCTGTAGGAGTCTGTGGGATTCTCTAAGGTTCCAGAGGGTTCTGCAGGGTTCCGTAGGGACCCGTAGAGTTCCATAGTGGCTGGTAAAGTTCCGTAGGGCCCTGTGGGGTTCTGTATGGAGCTGTAGGGTTCCGTAGGGGCCTGCAGGGTTCCGTAAGTGCCCGCAGGTGTCTGTAGGGTTCCGTAGGGGTCTGTAGGGTTCCGTAGGCGCCTGCAGTGTTCTGTAGGAGCCCATAGGGTTTTAGTGAGGTTCCGTTGTGTTGCTAAGGGTCTTGTAGGGTGCTGTCGGGTCCTGGAGTATTCTGTAGGGTTCCAGAGGGGCTCGTAGGGTTTCGTCGAAATCTGAAGGGTTCCCTAGGGGCCCATAGAGTCCCGTAGATTTCCGTAGGGGCCTGTAGGGTTGTGTAAGTGCCCGCAGGGGTTGGTAGGAGCTTGTAGGGTGCCATATGTTTCCAGAGGGTTGGGTAGGGTTCCGTAGGGGCCTGTGGTGTTCCCTAGGGGCCTGTAGAGTCTCGTACAGTTCCGTAAGGGCCTGTGGTGTTCTCTAGGGGCCTGTAGAGTCTCGTACAGTTCCGTAGGGTCCTGTAGGTTTCCATAAGCGCCCGCAGAGGTCTGAAGGGGCCCGTACTGTTCCGTGAGGATCCATAGGGTTCCGTAGAGCTTCGTAGGTTCCCTAGAGGCCTCTGGAGTACCGCAGGAGCCAGTAGTGTTCTGTAGGGGCCCGTAGGGTTCCTTCCATAGGAGCTGGCAGTGTTAGGTAGGGGCCTGTAGGGTTGTGTAAGTGCCCGCAGAAGTCTGTAGGAGTCTGTGGGATTCTCTAAGGTTCCGGAGGGTTCTGCAGGGTTCCGTAGGGACCCGTAGAGTTCCGTAGTGGCTGGTAAAGTTCCGTAGGGCCCTGTGGGGTTCTGTATGGAGCTGTAGGGTTCCGTAGGGGCCTGCAGGGTTCCGTAAGTGCCCGCAGGTGTCTGTAGGGTTCCGTAGGGGTCTGTAGGGTTCCGTAGGCGCCTGCAGTGTTCTGTAGGAGCCCATAGGGTTTTAGTGAGGTTCCGTTGTGTTGCTAAGGGTCTTGTAGAGTGCTGTCGGGTCCTGGAGTATTCTGTAGGGTTCCAGAGGGGCTCGTAGGGTTTCGTCGAAATCTGTAGGGTTCCCTAGGGGCCCGTAGAGTCCAGTAGATTTCCGTAGGGGCCTGTAGGGTTGTGTAAGTGCCCGCAGGGGTTGGTAGGAGCTTGTAGGGTGCCATATGTTTCCGGAGGGTTGTGTAGGGTTCCGTAGGGGCCTGTGGTGTTCCCTAGGGGCCTGTAGAGTCTCGTAGAGTTCCGTAGGGTCCTGTAGGTTTCCATAAGCGCCCGCAGAGGTCTGAAGGGGCCCGTACTGTTCCGTGAGGATCCATAGGGCTCCGTAGAGCTTTGTAGGTTCCCTAGAGGCCTCTGGAGTACCGCAGGAGCCAGTAGTGTTCTGTAGGGGCCCGTAGGGTTCCTTCCATAGGGGCTGGCAGTGTTCCGTAGGGTCCTCTAGGGTTGAGTAAGTGCCCGCAGGAGTCTGTAGGAATCCGTGGGATTCTGTAAGGTTCTGGAGGGTTCTGCAGGGTTCCCTAGGGGCCCGTAGAGTTCCGTAGTGGCTGGTAAAGTACCCTAGGGCCCTGTACCATTCCGTAACTGCCTGCAAGGGTCTTTAGGCTTCCGTAGGGGCTGGGAGGGTTCCATAAAGTTCCGTGGGTTCCTGCAGAGTTCTGCAAGTGCCCGCAAGGGCCTGTAGGGGCCCACGGTATTTCTGTCAGGTTCCGTAGAGTTCCGTAGGGGCCATATTTTTCTGTAGTGGCTGGTAGTATTCTGTAGGGGTCTGTAGGGTTCCGTAGGCACCTGCAGTGTTCTGTAGGAGCCCATAGGGTTTTAGTGAGGTTCCATTGTGTTGCTAAGGGTCTTGTAGAGTGCTGTCGGGTCCTGGAGTATTCTGTAGGGTTCCAGAGGGGCTCGTAGGGTTTCGTCGAAATCTGTAGGGTTCCCTAGGGGCCCGTAGAGTCCCGTAGATTTCCGTAGGGGCCTGTAGGGTTGTGTAAGTGCCCGCAGGGGTTGGTAGGAGCTTGTAGGGTGCCATATGTTTCCGGAGGGTTGTGTAGGGTTCCGTAGGGGCCTTTGGTGTTCCCTAGGGGCCTGTAGAGTCTCGTACAGTTCCGTAGGGTCCTGTAGGTTTCCATAAGCGCCCGCAGAGGTCTGAAGGGGCCCGTACTGTTCCGTGAGGATCCAAAGGGTTCCGTAGAGCTTCGTAGGTTCCCTAGAGGCCTCTGGAGTACCGCAGGAGCCAGTAGTGTTCTGTAGGGGCCCGTAGGGTTCCTTCCATAGGAGCTGGCAGTGTTAGGTAGGGGCCTGTAGGGTTGTGTAAGTGCCCGCAGAAGTCTGTAGGAGTCTGTGGGATTCTGTAAGGTTCCGGAGGGTTCTGCAGGGTTCCGTAGGGACCCGTAGAGTTCCGTAGTGGCTGGTAAAGTTCCGTAGGGCCCTGTGGGGTTCTGTATGGAGCTGTAGGGTTCCGTAGGGGCCTGCAGGGTTCCGTAAGTGCCCGCAGGTGTCTGTAGGGTTCCGTAGGGGTCTGTAGGTTTCCGTAGGCCCCTGCAGTGTTCTGTAGGAGCCCATAGGGTTTTAGTGAGGTTCCGTTGTGTTGCTAAGGGTCTTGTAGAGTGCTGTCGGGTCCTGGAGTATTCTGTAGGGTTCCAGAGGGGCTCGTAGGGTTTCGTCGAAATCTGTAGGGTTCCCTAGGGGCCCATAGAGTCCCGTAGATTTCCGTAGGGGCCTGTAGGGTTGTGTAAGTGCCCGCAGGGGTTGGTAGGAGCTTGTAGGGTGCCATATGTTTCCGGAGGGTTGTGTAGGGTTCCGTAGGGGCCTGTGGTGTTCCCTAGGGGCCTGTAGAGTCTCGTAGAGTTCCGTAGGGTCCTGTAGGTTTCCATAAGCGCCCGCAGAGGTCTGAAGGGGCCCATACTGTTCCATAAGGATCCATAGGGCTCCGTACAGCTTCGTAGGTTCCCTAGAGGCCTCTGGAGTACCGCAGGAGCCAGTAGTGTTCTGTAGGGGCCCGTAGGGTTCCTTCCATAGGAGCTGGCAGTGTTCCGTAGGGTCCTCTAGGGTTGAGTAAGTGCCCTCAGGAGTCTGTAGGAATCCGTGGGATTCTGTAAGGTTCTGGAGGGTTCTGCAGGGTTCTGTAGGGGCCCGTAATGTTCCGTAGTGGCTGGTAAAGTACCCTAGGGCCCTGTACCATTCCGTAACTGCCTGCAAGGGTCTTTAGGCTTCCGTAGGGGCTGGTAGGGTTCCATAAAGTTCCGTGGGTTCCTGCAGAGTTCTGCAAGTGCCCGCAAGGGCCTGTAGGGGCCCACGGTGTTTCTGTCAGGTTCCGTAGAGTTCCGTAGGGGCCATATTTTTCTGTAGTGGCTGGTAGTATTCTGTAGGGGTCTGTAGGGTTCCGTAGGCACCTGCAGTGTTCTGTAGGAGCCCATAGGGTTTTAGTGAGGTTCCGTTGTGTTGCTAAGGGTCTTGTAGAGTGCTGTCGGGTCCTGGAGTATTCTGTAGGGTTCCAGAGGGGCTCGTAGGGTTTCGTCGAAATCTGTAGGGTTCCCTAGGGGCCCATAGAGTCCCGTAGATTTCCGTAGGGGCCTGTAGGGTTGTGTAAGTGCCCGCAGGGGTTGGTAGGAGCTTGTAGGGTGCCATATGTTTCCAGAGGGTTGTGTAGGGTTCCGTAGGGGCCTGTGGTGTTCCCTAGGGGCCTGTAGAGTCTCGTACAGTTCCGTAAGGGCCTGTGGTGTTCTCTAGGGGCCTGTAGAGTCTCGTACAGTTCCGTAGGGTCCTGTAGGTTTCCATAAGCGCCCGCAGAGGTCTGAAGGGGCCCGTACTGTTCCGTGAGGATCCATAGGGTTCCGTAGAGCTTCGTAGGTTCCCTAGAGGCCTCTGGAGTACCGCAGGAGCCAGTAGTGTTCTGTAGGGGCCCGTAGGGTTCCTTCCATAGGGGCTGGCAGTGTTCCGTAGGGGCCTGTAGGGTTGTGTAAGTGCCCGCAGAAGTCTGTAGGAGTCTGTGGGATTCTCTAAGGTTCCGGAGGGTTCTGCAGGGTTCCGTAGGGACCCGTAGAGTTCCGTAGTGGCTGGTAAAGTTCCGTAGGGCCCTGTGGGGTTCTGTATGGAGCTGTAGGGTTCCGTAGGGGCCTGCAGGGTTCCGTAAGTGCCCGCAGGTGTCTGTAGGGTTCCGTAGGGGTCTGTAGGGTTCCGTAGGCGCCTGCAGTGTTCTGTAGGAGCCCATAGGGTTTTAGTGAGGTTCCGTTGTGTTGCTAAGGGTCTTGTAGAGTGCTGTCGGGTCCTGGAGTATTCTGTAGGGTTCCAGAGGGGCTCGTAGGGTTTCGTCGAAATCTGTAGGGTTCCCTAGGGGCCCATAGAGTCCCGTAGATTTCCGTAGGGACCTGTAGGGTTGTGTAAGTGCCCGCAGGGGTTGGTAGGAGCTTGTAGGGTGCCATATGTTTCCGGAGGGTTGTGTAGGGTTCCGTAGGGGCCTGTGGTATTCCCTAGGGGCCTGTAGAGTCTCGTACAGTTCCGTAAGGGCCTGTGGTGTTCTCTAGGGGCCTGTAGAGTCTCGTACAGTTCCGTAGGGTCCTGTAGGTTTCCATAAGCGCCCGCAGAGGTCTGAAGGGGCCCGTACTGTTCCGTGAGGATCCATAGGGCTCCGTAGAGCTTCGTAGGTTCCCTAGAGGCCTCTGGAGTACCGCAGGAGCCAGTAGTGTTCTGTAGGGGCCTGTAGGGTTCCTTCCATAGGAGCTGGCAGTGTTAGGTAGGGGCCTGTAGGGTTGAGTAAGTGCCCGCAGAAGTCTGTAGGAGTCTGTGCGATTCTCTAAGGTTCCAGAGGGTTCTGCAGGGTTCCGTAGGGACCCGTAGAGTTCCATAGTGGCTGGTAAAGTTCCGTAGGGCCCTGTGGGGTTCTGTATGGAGCTGTAGGGTTCCGTAGGGGCCTGCAGGGTTCCGTAAGTGCCCGCAGGTGTCTGTAGGGTTCCGTAGGGGTCTGTAGGGTTCCGTAGGCGCCTGCAGTGTTCTGTAGGAGCCCATAGGGTTTTAGTGAGGTTCCGTTGTGTTGCTAAGGGTCTTGTAGAGTGCTGTCGGGTCCTGGAGTATTCTGTAGGGTTCCAGAGGGGCTCGTAGGGTTTCGTCGAAATCTGTAGGGTTCCCTAGGGGCCCGTAGAGTCCCGTAGATTTCCGTAGGGGCCTGTAGGGTTGTGTAAGTGCCCGCAGGGGTTGGTAGGAGCTTGTAGGGTGCCATATGTTTCCGGAGGGTTGTGTAGGGTTCCGTTGGGGCCTGTGGTGTTCCCTAGGGGCCTGTAGAGTCTCGTACAGTTCCGTAGGGTCCTGTAGGTTTCCATAAGCGCCCGCAGAGGTCTGAAGGGGCCCGTACTGTTCCGTGAGGATCCATAGGGCTCCGTAGAGCTTTGTAGGTTCCGTAGAGGCCTCTGGAGTACCGCAGGAGCCAGTAGTGTTCTGTAGGGGCCCGTAGGGTTCCTTCCATAGGAGCTGGCAGTGTTCCGTAGGGTCCTCTAGGGTTGAGTAAGTGCCCGCAGGAGTCTGTAGGAATCCGTGGGATTCTGTAAGGTTCTGGAGGGTTCTGCAGGGTTCCCTAGGGGCCCGTAGAGTTCCGTAGTGGCTGGTAAAGTACCCTAGGGCCCTGTACCATTCCGTAACTGCCTGCAAGGGTCTTTAGGCTTCCGTAGGGGCTGGGAGGGTTCCATAAAGTTCCGTGGGTTCCTGCAGAGTTCTGCAAGTGCCCGCAAGGGCCTGTAGGGGCCCACGGTGTTTCTGTCAGGTTCCGTAGAGTTCCGTAGGGGCCATATTTTTCTGTAGTGGCTGGTAGTATTCTGTAGGGGTCTGTAGGGTTCCGTAGGCACCTGCAGTGTTCTGTAGGAGCCCATAGGGTTTTAGTGAGGTTCCGTTGTGTTGCTAAGGGTCTTGTAGAGTGCTGTCGGGTCCTGGAGTATTCTGTAGGGTTCCAGAGGGGCTCGTAGGGTTTCGTCGAAATCTGTAGGGTTCCCTAGGGGCCCGTAGAGTCCCGTAGATTTCCGTAGGGGCCTGTAGGGTTGTGTAAGTGCCCGCAGGGGTTGGTAGGAGCTTGTAGGGTGCCATATGTTTCCGGAGGGTTCCGTAGGGTTCCGTAGGGGCCTGTGGTGTTCCCTAGGGGCCTGTAGAGTCTCGTACAGTTCCGTAAGGGCCTGTGGTGTTCTCTAGGGGCCTGTAGAGTCTCGTACAGTTCCGTAGGGTCCTGTAGGTTTCCATAAGCGCCCGCAGAGGTCTGAAGGGGCCCGTACTGTTCCGTGAGGATCCATAGGGCTCCGTAGAGCTTCGTAGGTTCCCTAGAGGCCTCTGGAGTACCGCAGGAGCCAGTAGTGTTCTGTAGGGGCCCGTAGGGTTCCTTCCATAGGAGCTGGCAGTGTTAGGTAGGGGCCTGTAGGGTTGAGTAAGTGCCCGCAGAAGTCTGTAGGAGTCTGTGGGATTCTGTAAGGTTCCGGAGGGTTCTGCAGGGTTCCGTAGGGACCCGTAGAGTTCCATAGTGGCTGGTAAAGTTCCGTAGGGCCCTGTGGGGTTCTGTATGGACCTGTAGGGTTCCGTAGGGGCCTGCAGGGTTCCGTAAGTGCCCGCAGGTGTCTGTAGGGTTCCGTAGGGGTCTGTAGGGTTCCGTAGGCGCCTGCAGTGTTCTGTAGGAGCCCATAGGGTTTTAGTGAGGTTCCGTTGTGTTGCTAAGGGTCTTGTAGAGTGCTGTCGGGTCCTGGAGTATTCTGTAGGGTTCCAGAGGGGCTCGTAGGGTTTCGTCGAAATCTGTAGGGTTCCCTAGGGGCCCGTAGAGTCCCGTAGATTTCCGTAGGGGCCTGTAGGGTTGTGTAAGTGCCCGCAGGGGTTGGTAGGAGCTTGTAGGGTGCCATATGTTTCCGGAGGGTTCCGTAGGGTTCCGTAGGGGCCTGTGGTGTTCCCTAGGGGCCTGTAGAGTCTCGTACAGTTCCGTAAGGGCCTGTGGTGTTCTCTAGGGGCCTGTAGAGTCTCGTACAGTTCCGTAGGGTCCTGTAGGTTTCCATAAGCGCCCGCAGAGGTCTGAAGGGGCCCGTACTGTTCCGTGAGGATCCATAGGGCTCCGTAGAGCTTCGTAGGTTCCCTAGAGGCCTCTGGAGTACCGCAGGAGCCAGTAGTGTTCTGTAGGGGCCCGTAGGGTTCCTTCCATAGGAGCTGGCAGTGTTAGGTAGGGGCCTGTAGGGTTGAGTAAGTGCCCGCAGAAGTCTGTAGGAGTCTGTGGGATTCTGTAAGGTTCCGGAGGGTTCTGCAGGGTTCCGTAGGGACCCGTAGAGTTCCATAGTGGCTGGTAAAGTTCCGTAGGGCCCTGTGGGGTTCTGTATGGACCTGTAGGGTTCCGTAGGGGCCTGCAGGGTTCCGTAAGTGCCCGCAGGTGTCTGTAGGGTTCCGTAGGGGTCTGTAGGGTTCCGTAGGCGCCTGCAGTGTTCTGTAGGAGCCCATAGGGTTTTAGTGAGGTTCCGTTGTGTTGCTAAGGGTCTTGTAGAGTGCTGTCGGGTCCTGGAGTATTCTGTAGGGTTCCAGAGGGGCTCGTAGGGTTTCGTCGAAATCTGTAGGGTTCCCTAGGGGCCCGTAGAGTCCCGTAGATTTCCGTAGGGGCCTGTAGGGTTGTGTAAGTGCCCGCAGGGGTTGGTAGGAGCTTGTAGGGTGCCATATGTTTCCGGAGGGTTCCGTAGGGTTCCGTAGGGGCCTGTGGTGTTCCCTAGGGGCCTGTAGAGTCTCGTACAGTTCCGTAAGGGCCTGTGGTGTTCTCTAGGGGCCTGTAGAGTCTCGTACAGTTCCGTAGGGTCCTGTAGGTTTCCATAAGCGCCCGCAGAGGTCTGAAGGGGCCCGTACTGTTCCGTGAGGATCCATAGGGCTCCGTAGAGCTTCGTAGGTTCCCTAGAGGCCTCTGGAGTACCGCAGGAGCCAGTAGTGTTCTGTAGGGGCCCGTAGGGTTCCTTCCATAGGAGCTGGCAGTGTTAGGTAGGGGCCTGTAGGGTTGAGTAAGTGCCCGCAGAAGTCTGTAGGAGTCTGTGGGATTCTGTAAGGTTCCGGAGGGTTCTGCAGGGTTCCGTAGGGACCCGTAGAGTTCCATAGTGGCTGGTAAAGTTCCGTAGGGCCCTGTGGGGTTCTGTATGGACCTGTAGGGTTCCGTAGGGGCCTGCAGGGTTCCGTAAGTGCCCGCAGGTGTCTGTAGGGTTCCGTAGGGGTCTGTAGGGTTCCGTAGGCGCCTGCAGTGTTCTGTAGGAGCCCATAGGGTTTTAGTGAGGTTCCGTTGTGTTGCTAAGGGTCTTGTAGAGTGCTGTCGGGTCCTGGAGTATTCTGTAGGGTTCCAGAGGGGCTCGTAGGGTTTCGTCGAAATCTGTAGGGTTCCCTAGGGGCCCGTAGAGTCCCGTAGATTTCCGTAGGGGCCTGTAGGGTTGTGTAAGTGCCCGCAGGGGTTGGTAGGAGCTTGTAGGGTGCCATATGTTTCCGGAGGGTTGTGTAGGGTTCAGTAGGGGCCTGTGGTGTTCCCTAGGGGCCTGTAGAGCCTCGTACAGTTCCGTAGGGTCCTGTAGGTTTCCATAAGCGCCCGCAGAGGTCTGAAGGGGCCCGTACTGTTCCGTAAGGATCCATAGGGCTCCGTAGAGCTTCGTAGGTTCCCTAGAGGCCTCTGGAGTACCGCAGGAGCCAGTAGTGTTCTGTAGGGGCCCGTAGGGTTCCTTCCATAGGGGCTGGCAGTGTTCCGTAGGGTCCTCTAGGGTTGAGTAAGTGCCCGCAGGAGTCTGTAGGAGTCTGTGGGATTCTGTAAGGTTCTGGAGGGTTCTGCAAGGTTCCCTAGGGGCCCGTAGAGTTCTGTAGTGGCTGGTAAAGTTCCCTAGGGCCCTGTACCATTCCGTAACTGCCTGCAAGGGTCTTTAGGCTTCCGTAGGGGCTGGGAGGGTTCCATAAAGTTCCGTGGGTTCCTGCAGAGTTCTGCAAGTGCCCGCAAGGGCCTGTAGGGGCCCACGGTGTTTCTGTCAGGTTCCGTAGAGTTCCGTAGGGGCCATATTTTTCTGTAGTGGCTGGTAGTATTCTGTAGGGGTCTGTAGGGTTCCGTAGGCACCTGCAGTGTTCTGTAGGAGCCCATAGGGTTTTAGTGAGGTTCCGTTGTGTTGCTAAGGGTCTTGTAGAGTGCTGTCGGGTCCTGGAGTATTCTGTAGGGTTCCAGAGGGGCTCGTAGGGTTTCGTCGAAATCTGTAGGGTTCCCTAGGGGCCCGTAGAGTCCCGTAGATTTCCGTAGGGGCCTGTAGGGTTGTGTAAGTGCCCGCAGGGGTTGGTAGGAGCTTGTAGGGTGCCATATGTTTCCGGAGGGTTCCGTAGGGTTCCGTAGGGGCCTGTGGTGTTCCCTAGGGGCCTGTAGAGTCTCGTACAGTTCCGTAGGGTCCTGTAGGTTTCCATAAGCGCCCGCAGAGGTCTGAAGGGGCCCATACTGTTCCGTGAGGATCCATAGGGCTCCGTAGAGCTTCGTAGGTTCCCTAGAGGCCTCTGGAGTACCGCAGGAGCCAGTAGTGTTCTGTAGGGGCCCGTAGGGTTCCTTCCATAGGAGCTGGCAGTGTTCCGTAGGGTCCTCTAGGGTTGAGTAAGTGCCCGCAGGAGTCTGTAGGAATCCGTGGGATTCTGTAAGGTTCTGGAGGGTTCTGCAGGGTTCCCTAGGGGCCCGTAGAGTTCCGTAGTGGCTGGTAAAGTACCCTAGGGCCCTGTACCGTTCCGTAACTGCCTGCAAGGGTCTTTAGGCTTCCGTAGGGGCTGGGAGGGTTCCATAAAGTTCCGTGGGTTCCTGCAGAGTTCTGCAAGTGCCCGTAAGGGCCTGTAGGGGCCCACGGTGTTTCTGTCAGGTTCCGTAGAGTTCCGTAGGGGCCATATTTTTCTGTAGTGGCTGGTAGTATTCTGTAGGGGTCTGTAGGGTTCCGTAGGCACCTGCAGTGTTCTGTAGGAGCCCATAGGGTTTTAGTGAGGTTCCATTGTGTTGCTAAGGGTCTTGTAGAGTGCTGTCGGGTCCTGGAGTATTCTGTAGGGTTCCAGAGGGGCTCGTAGGGTTCCATCGAAATCTGTAGGCTTCCCTAGGGGCCCATAGAGTCCCGTAGATTTCCGTAGGGACCTGTAGGGTTGTGTAAGTGCCCGCAGGGGTTGGTAGGAGCTTATAGGGTTCCATAAGTTTCCAGAGGGTTCCGTAGGGTTCCGTAGGGGCCTGTGGTGTTCCCTAGGGGCCTGTAGAGTCTCGTACAGTTCCGTAAGGGCCTGTGGTGTTCTCTAGGGGCCTGTAGAGTCTCGTACAGTTCCGTAGGGTCCTGTAGGTTTCCATAAGCGCCCGCAGAGGTCTGAAGGGGCCCGTACTGTTCCGTGAGGATCCATAGGGCTCCGTAGAGCTTCGTAGGTTCCCTAGAGGCCTCTGGAGTACCGCAGGAGCCAGTAGTGTTCTGTAGGGGCCCGTAGGGTTCCTTCCATAGGAGCTGGCAGTGTTCCGTAGGGTCCTCTAGGGTTGAGTAAGTGCCCGCAGGAGTCTGTAGGAGTCTGTGGGATTCTGTAAGGTTCTGGAGGGTTCTGCAAGGTTCCCTAGGGGCCCGTAGAGTTCCGTAGTGGCTGGTAAAGTTCCCTAGGGCCCTGTACCATTCCGTAACTGCCTGCAAGGGTCTTTAGGCTTCCGTAGGGGCTGGGAGGGTTCCATAAAGTTCCGTGGGTTCCTGCAGAGTTCTGCAAGTGCCCGTAAGGGCCTGTAGGGGCCCACGGTGTTTCTGTCAGGTTCCGTAGAGTTCCGTAGGGGCCATATTTTTCTGTAGTGGCTGGTAGTATTCTGTAGGGGTCTGTAGGGTTCCGTAGGCACCTGCAGTGTTCTGTAGGAGCCCATAGGGTTTTAGTGAGGTTCCGTTGTGTTGCTAAGGGTCTTGTAGAGTGCTGTCGGGTCCTGGAGTATTCTGTAGGGTTCCAGAGGGGCTCGTAGGGTTTCGTCGAAATCTGTAGGGTTCCCTAGGGGCCCGTAGAGTCCCGTAGATTTCCGTAGGGGCCTGTAGGGTTGTGTAAGTGCCCGCAGGGGTTGGTAGGATCTTGTAGGGTGCCATATGTTTCCGGAGGGTTCCGTAGGGTTCCGTAGGGGCCTGTGGTGTTCCCTAGGGGCCTGTAGAGTCTCGTACAGTTCCGTAAGGGCCTGTGGTGTTCTCTAGGGGCCTGTAGAGTCTCGTACAGTTCCGTAGGGTCCTGTAGGTTTCCATAAGCGCCCGCAGAGGTCTGAAGGGGCCCGTACTGTTCCGTGAGGATCCATAGGGCTCCGTAGAGCTTCGTAGGTTCCCTAGAGGCCTCTGGAGTACCGCAGGAGCCAGTAGTGTTCTGTAGGGGCCCGTAGGGTTCCTTCCATAGGAGCTGGCAGTGTTAGGTAGGGGCCTGTAGGGTTGAGTAAGTGCCCGCAGAAGTCTGTAGGAGTCTGTGGGATTCTCTAAGGTTCCGGAGGGTTCTGCAGGGTTCCGTAGGGACCCGTAGAGTTCCGTAGTGGCTGGTAAAGTTCCGTAGGGCCCTGTGGGGTTCTGTATGGAGCTGTAGGGTTCCGTAGGGGCCTGCAGGGTTCCGTAAGTGCCCGCAGGTGTCTGTAGGGTTCCGTAGGGGTCTGTAGGGTTCCGTAGGCGCCTGCAGTGTTCTGTAGGAGCCCACAGGGTTTTAGTGAGGTTCCGTTGTGTTGCTAAGGGTCTTGTAGAGTGCTGTCGGGTCCTGGAGTATTCTGTAGGGTTCCAGAGGGGCTCGTAGGGTTCCATCGAAATCTGTAGGGTTCCCTAGGGGCCCGTAGAGTCCCGTAGATTTCCGTAGGGGCCTGTAGGGTTGTGTAAGTGCCCGCAGGGGTTGGTAGGAGCTTATAGGGTTCCATAAGTTTCCAGAGGGTTGTGTAGGGTTCCGTAGGGGCCTGTGGTGTTCCCTAGGGGCCTGTAGAGTCTCGTACAGTTCCGTAAGGGCCTGTGGTGTTCTCTAGGGGCCTGTAGAGTCTCGTACAGTTCCATAGGGTCCTGTAGGTTTCCATAAGCGCCCGCAGAGGTCTGAAGGGGCCTGTACTGTTCCGTGAGGATCCATAGGGTTCC
Organism: Numenius arquata; assembly: GCF_964106895.1. Taxonomy (NCBI): domain Eukaryota; kingdom Metazoa; phylum Chordata; class Aves; order Charadriiformes; family Scolopacidae; genus Numenius; species Numenius arquata. The sequence continues at coordinate 32,487 of NW_027414271.1, read as the reverse complement.
GTAGAGCTTCGTAGGTTCCCTAGAGGCCTCTGGAGTACCGCAGGAGCCAGTAGTGTTCTGTAGGGGCCTGTAGGGTTCCTTCCATAGGGGCTGGCAGTGTTCCGTAGGGGCCTCTAGGGTTGTGTAAGTGCCCGCAGGAGTCTGTAGGAGTCTGTGGGATTCTCTAAGGTTCCGGAGGGTTCTGCAGGGTTCCGTAGGGACCCGTAGAGTTCCGTAGTGGCTGGTAAAGTTCCGTAGGGCCCTGTGGGGTTCTGTATGGACCTGTAGGTTTCCGTAGGCACCTGCAGTGTTCTGTAGGAGCCCATAGGGTTTTAGTGAGTTTCCGTTGTGTTGCTAAGGGTCTTGTAGAGTGCTGTCGGGTCCTGGAGTATTCTGTAGGGTTCCCTAGGGGCCCGTAGAGTCCCGTAGATTTCCGTAGGGGCCTGTAGGGTTGTGTAAGTGCCCGCAGGGGTTGGTAGGAGCTTGTAGGGTGCCATATGTTTCCGGAGGGTTCCGTAGGGTTCCGTAGGGGCCTGTGGTGTTCCCTAGGGGCCTGTAGAGTCTCGTACAGTTCCGTAGGGTCCTGTAGGTTTCCATAAGCGCCCGCAGAGGTCTGAAGGGGCCCGTACTGTTCCGTAAGGATCCATAGGGTTCCGTAGAGCTTCGTAGGTTCCCTAGAGGCCTCTGGAGTACCGCAGGAGCCAGTAGTGTTCTGTAGGGGCCCGTAGGGTTCCTTCCATAGGGGCTGGCAGTGTTCCGTAGGGTCCTCTAGGGTTGAGTAAGTGCCCGCAGGAGTGTGTAGGAATCCGTGGGATTCTGTAAGGTTCTGGAGGGTTCTGCAGGGTTCCCTAGGGGCCCGTAGAGTTCCGTAGTGGCTGGTAAAGTACCCTAGGGCCCTGTACCGTTCCGTAACTGCCTGCAAGGATCTTTAAGCTTCCGTAGGGGCTGGTAGGGTTCCATAAAGTTCCGTGGGTTCCTGCAGAGTTCTGCAAGTGCCCACAAGGGCCTGTAGGAGACCACAGTGTTTCTGTCAGGTTCCGTAGAGTTCTGTAGGGGCCATATTTTTCTGTAGTGGCTGGTAGTATTCTGTAGGGGTCTGTAGGGTTCCGTAGGCGCCTGCAGTGTTCTGTAGGAGCCCACAGGGTTTTAGTGAGGTTCCGTTGTGTTGCTAAGGGTCTTGTAGAGTGCTGTCGGGTCCTGGAGTATTCTGTAGGGTTCCAGAGGGGCTCGTAGGGTTCCATCGAAATCTGTAGGGTTCCCTAGGGGCCCGTAGAGTCCCGTAGATTTCCGTAGGGGCCTGTAGGGTTGTGTAAGTGCCCGCAGGGGTTGGTAGGAGCTTATAGGGTTCCATAAGTTTCCAGAGGGTTGTGTAGGGTTCCGTAGGGGCCTGTGGTGTTCCCTAGGGGCCTGTAGAGTCTCGTACAGTTCCGTAAGGGCCTGTGGTGTTCTCTAGGGGCCTGTAGAGTCTCGTACAGTTCCATAGGGTCCTGTAGGTTTCCATAAGCGCCCGCAGAGGTCTGAAGGGGCCCGTACTGTTCCGTGAGGATCCATAGGGTTCCGTAGAGCTTCGTAGGTTCCCTAGAGGCCTCTGGAGTACCGCAGGAGCCAGTAGTGTTCTGTAGGGGCCTGTAGGGTTCCTTCCATAGGGGCTGGCAGTGTTCCGTAGGGGCCTCTAGGGTTGTGTAAGTGCCCGCAGGAGTCTGTAGGAGTCTGTGGGATTCTCTAAGGTTCCGGAGGGTTCTGCAGGGTTCCGTAGGGACCCGTAGAGTTCCGTAGTGGCTGGTAAAGTTCCGTAGGGCCCTGTGGGGTTCTGTATGGACCTGTAGGTTTCCGTAGGCACCTGCAGTGTTCTGTAGGAGCCCATAGGGTTTTAGTGAGTTTCCGTTGTGTTGCTAAGGGTCTTGTAGAGTGCTGTCGGGTCCTGGAGTATTCTGTAGGGTTCCCTAGGGGCCCGTAGAGTCCCGTAGATTTCCGTAGGGGCCTGTAGGGTTGTGTAAGTGCCCGCAGGGGTTGGTAGGAGCTTGTAGGGTGCCATATGTTTCCGGAGGGTTCCGTAGGGTTCCGTAGGGGCCTGTGGTGTTCCCTAGGGGCCTGTAGAGTCTCGTACAGTTCCGTAGGGTCCTGTAGGTTTCCATAAGCGCCCGCAGAGGTCTGAAGGGGCCCGTACTGTTCCGTAAGGATCCATAGGGTTCCGTAGAGCTTCATAGGTTCCCTAGAGGCCTCTGGAGTACCGCAGGAGCCAGTAGTGTTCTGTAGGGGCCCGTAGGGTTCCTTCCATAGGGGCTGGCAGTGTTCCGTAGGGTCCTCTAGGGTTGAGTAAGTGCCCGCAGGAGTGTGTAGGAATCCGTGGGATTCTGTAAGGTTCTGGAGGGTTCTGCAGGGTTCCCTAGGGGCCCGTAGAGTTCCGTAGTGGCTGGTAAAGTACCCTAGGGCCCTGTACCGTTCCGTAACTGCCTGCAAGGATCTTTAAGCTTCCGTAGGGGCTGGTAGGGTTCCATAAAGTTCCGTGGGTTCCTGCAGAGTTCTGCAAGTGCCCGCAAGGGCCTGTAGGAGACCACAGTGTTTCTGTCAGGTTCCGTAGAGTTCTGTAGGGGCCATATTTTTCTGTAGTGGCTGGTAGTATTCTGTAGGGGTCTGTAGGGTTCCGTAGGCGCCTGCAGTGTTCTGTAGGAGCCCATAGGGTTTTAGTGAGGTTCCGTTGTGTTGCTAAGGGTCTTGTAGAGTGCTGTCGGGTCCTGGAGTATTCTGTAGGGTTCCAGAGGGGCTCGTAGGGTTCCATCGAAATCTGTAGGGTTCCCTAGGGGCCCATAGAGTCCCGTAGATTTCCGTAGGGGCCTGTAGGGTTGTGTAAGTGCCCGCAGGGGTTGGTAGGAGCTTATAGGGTTCCATAAGTTTCCAGAGGGTTGTGTAGGGTTCCGTAGGGGCCTGTGGTGTTCCCTAGGGGCCTGTAGAGTCTCGTACAGTTCCGTAAGGGCCTGTGGTGTTCTCTAGGGGCCTGTAGAGTCTCGTACAGTTCCGTAGGGTCCTGTAGGTTTCCATAAGCGCCCGCAGAGGTCTGAAGGGGCCCGTACTGTTCCGTGAGGATCCATAGGGTTCCGTAGAGCTTCGTAGGTTCCCTAGAGGCCTCTGGAGTACCGCAGGAGCCAGTAGTGTTCTGTAGGGGCCCGTAGGGTTCCTTCCATAGGGGCTGGCAGTGTTCCGTAGGGGCCTCTAGGGTTGTGTAAGTGCCCGCAGAAGTCTGTAGGAGTCTGTGGGATTCTCTAAGGTTCCGGAGGGTTCTGCAGGGTTCCGTAGGGACCCGTAGAGTTCCGTAGTGGCTGGTAAAGTTCCGTAGGGCCCTGTGGGGTTCTGTATGGACCTGTAGGGTTCCGTAGGGGCCTGCAGGGTTCCGTAAGTGCCCGCAGGTGTCTGTAGGGTTCCGTAGGGGTCTGTAGGGTTCCGTAGGCACCTGCAGTGTTCTGTAGGAGCCCACAGGGTTTTAGTGAGGTTCCGTTGTGTTGCTAAGGGTCTTGTAGAGTGCTGTCGGGTCCTGGAGTATTCTGTAGGGTTCCAGAGGGGCTCGTAGGGTTTCGTCGAAATCTGTAGGGTTCCCTAGGGGCCCGTAGAGTCCCGTAGATTTCCGTAGGGGCCTGTAGGGTTGTGTAAGTGCCCGCAGGGGTTGGTAGGAGCTTGTAGGGTGCCATATGTTTCCGGAGGGTTCCGTAGGGTTCCGTAGGGGCCTGTGGTGTTCCCTAGGGGCCTGTAGAGTCTCGTACAGTTCCGTAAGGGCCTGTGGTGTTCTCTAGGGGCCTGTAGAGTCTCGTACAGTTCCGTAGGGTCCTGTAGGTTTCCATAAGCGCCCGCAGAGGTCTGAAGGGGCCCGTACTGTTCCGTGAGGATCCATAGGGCTCCGTAGAGCTTCGTAGGTTCCCTAGAGGCCTCTGGAGTACCGCAGGAGCCAGTAGTGTTCTGTAGGGGCCCGTAGGGTTCCTTCCATAGGAGCTGGCAGTGTTAGGTAGGGGCCTGTAGGGTTGAGTAAGTGCCCGCAGAAGTCTGTAGGAGTCTGTGGGATTCTCTAAGGTTCCAGAGGGTTCTGCAGGGTTCCGTAGGGACCCGTAGAGTTCCGTAGTGGCTGGTAAAGTTCCGTAGGGCCCTGTGGGGTTCTGTATGGACCTGTAGGGTTCCGTAGGGGCCTGCAGGGTTCCGTAAGTGCCCGCAGGTGTCTGTAGGTTTCCGTAGGCACCTGCAGTGTTCTGTAGGAGCCCATAGGGTTTTAGTGAGGTTCCGTTGTGTTGCTAAGGGTCTTGTAGAGTGCTGTCGGGTCCTGGAGTATTCTGTAGGGTTCCAGAGGGGCTCGTAGGGTTCCATCGAAATCTGTAGGGTTCCCTAGGGGCCCGTAGAGTCCCGTAGATTTCCGTAGGGGCCTGTAGGGTTGTGTAAGTGCCCGCAGGGGTTGGTAGGAGCTTGTAGGGTGCCATATGTTTCCGGAGGGTTGTGTAGGGTTCCGTAGGGGCCTGTGGTGTTCCCTAGGGGCCTGTAGAGTCTCGTAGAGTTCCGTAGGGTCCTGTAGGTTTCCATAAGCGCCCGCAGAGGTCTGAAGGGGCCCGTACTGTTCCGTAAGGATCCATAGGGCTCCGTAGAGCTTCGTAGGTTCCCTAGAGGCCTCTGGAGTACCGCAGGAGCCAGTAGTGTTCTGTAGGGGCCCGTAGGGTTCCTTCCATAGGGGCTGGCAGTGTTCCGTAGGGTCCTCTAGGGTTGAGTAAGTGCCCGCAGGAGTCTGTAGGAGTCTGTGGGATTCTGTAAGGTTCTGGAGGGTTCTGCAAGGTTCCCTAGGGGCCCGTAGAGTTCCGTAGTGGCTGGTAAAGTTCCCTAGGGCCCTGTACCATTCCGTAACTGCCTGCAAGGGTCTTTAGGCTTCCGTAGGGGCTGGGAGGGTTCCATAAAGTTCCGTGGGTTCCTGCAGAGTTCTGCAAGTGCCCGCAAGGGCCTGTAGGGGCCCACGGTGTTTCTGTCAGGTTCCGTAGAGTTCCGTAGGGGCCATATTTTTCTGTAGTGGCTGGTAGTATTCTGTAGGGGTCTGTAGGGTTCCGTAGGCACCTGCAGTGTTCTGTAGGAGCCCATAGGGTTTTAGTGAGGTTCCGTTGTGTTGCTAAGGGTCTTGTAGAGTGCTGTCGGGTCCTGGAGTATTCTGTAGGGTTCCAGAGGGGCTCGTAGGGTTTCGTCGAAATCTGTAGGGTTCCCTAGGGGCCCATAGAGTCCCGTAGATTTCCGTAGGGGCCTGTAGGGTTGTGTAAGTGCCCGCAGGGGTTGGTAGGAGCTTGTAGGGTGCCATAAGTTTCCAGAGGGTTGTGTAGGGTCCGTAGGGGCCTGTGGTGTTCCCTAGGGGCCTGTAGAGTCTCGTACAGTTCCGTAAGGGCCTGTGGTGTTCTCTAGGGGCCTGTAGAGTCTCGTACAGTTCCGTAGGGTCCTGTAGGTTTCCATAAGCGCCCGCAGAGGTCTGAAGGGGCCCGTACTGTTCCGTGAGGATCCATAGGGTTCCGTAGAGCTTCGTAGGTTCCCTAGAGGCCTCTGGAGTACCGCAGGAGCCAGTAGTGTTCTGTAGGGGCCCGTAGGGTTCCTTCCATAGGGGCTGGCAGTGTTCCGTAGGGGCCTCTAGGGTTGTGTAAGTGCCCGCAGAAGTCTGTAGGAGTCTGTGGGATTCTCTAAGGTTCCGGAGGGTTCTGCAGGGTTCCGTAGGGACCCGTAGAGTTCCGTAGTGGCTGGTAAAGTTCCGTAGGGCCCTGTGGGGTTCTGTATGGACCTGTAGGGTTCCGTAGGGGCCTGCAGGGTTCCGTAAGTGCCCGCAGGTGTCTGTAGGGTTCCGTAGGGGTCTGTAGGGTTCCGTAGGCACCTGCAGTGTTCTGTAGGAGCCCACAGGGTTTTAGTGAGGTTCCGTTGTGTTGCTAAGGGTCTTGTAGAGTGCTGTCGGGTCCTGGAGTATTCTGTAGGGTTCCAGAGGGGCTCGTAGGGTTTCGTCGAAATCTGTAGGGTTCCCTAGGGGCCCGTAGAGTCCCGTAGATTTCCGTAGGGCCTGTAGGGTTGTGTAAGTGCCCGCAGGGGTTGGTAGGAGCTTGTAGGGTGCCATATGTTTCCGGAGGGTTCCGTAGGGTTCCGTAGGGGCCTGTGGTGTTTCCCTAGGGGCCTGTAGAGTCTCGTACAGTTCCGTAAGGGCCTGTGGTGTTCTCTAGGGGCCTGTAGAGTCTCGTACAGTTCCGTAGGGTCCTGTAGGTTTCCATAAGCGCCCGCAGAGGTCTGAAGGGGCCCGTACTGTTCCGTGAGGATCCATAGGGCTCCGTAGAGCTTCGTAGGTTCCCTAGAGGCCTCTGGAGTACCGCAGGAGCCAGTAGTGTTCTGTAGGGGCCCGTAGGGTTCCTTCCATAGGAGCTGGCAGTGTTAGGTAGGGGCCTGTAGGGTTGAGTAAGTGCCCGCAGAAGTCTGTAGGAGTCTGTGGGATTCTCTAAGGTTCCAGAGGGTTCTGCAGGGTTCCGTAGGGACCCGTAGAGTTCCGTAGTGGCTGGTAAAGTTCCGTAGGGCCCTGTGGGGTTCTGTATGGACCTGTAGGGTTCCGTAGGGGCCTGCAGGGTTCCGTAAGTGCCCGCAGGTGTCTGTAGGGTTCCGTAGGCACCTGCAGTGTTCTGTAGGAGCCCATAGGGTTTTAGTGAGGTTCCGTTGTGTTGCTAAGGGTCTTGTAGAGTGCTGTCGGGTCCTGGAGTATTCTGTAGGGTTCCAGAGGGCTCGTAGGGTTTCGTCGAAATCTGTAGGCTTCCCTAGGGGCCCGTAGAGTCCCGTAGATTTCCGTAGGGGCCTGTAGGGTTGTGTAAGTGCCCGCAGGGGTTGGTAGGAGCTTGTAGGGTGCCATATGTTTCCGGAGGGTTGTGTAGGGTTCCGTAGGGGCCTGTGGTGTTCCCTAGGGGCCTGTAGAGTCTCGTACAGTTCCGTAAGGGCCTGTGGTGTTCTCTAGGGGCCTGTAGAGTCTCGTACAGTTCCATAGGGTCCTGTAGGTTTCCATAAGCGCCCGCAGAGGTCTGAAGGGGCCCGTACTGTTCCGTGAGGATCCATAGGGTTCCGTAGAGCTTCGTAGGTTCCCTAGAGGCCTCTGGAGTACCGCAGGAGCCAGTAGTGTTCTGTAGGGGCCTGTAGGGTTCCTTCCATAGGGGCTGGCAGTGTTCCGTAGGGGCCTCTAGGGTTGTGTAAGTGCCCGCAGGAGTCTGTAGGAGTCTGTGGGATTCTCTAAGGTTCCGGAGGGTTCTGCAGGGTTCCGTAGGGACCCGTAGAGTTCCGTAGTGGCTGGTAAAGTTCCGTAGGGCCCTGTGGGGTTCTGTATGGACCTGTAGGGTTCCGTAGGCACCTGCAGTGTTCTGTAGGAGCCCATAGGGTTTTAGTGAGTTTCCGTTGTGTTGCTAAGGGTCTTGTAGAGTGCTGTCGGGTCCTGGAGTATTCTGTAGGGTTCCCTAGGGGCCCGTAGAGTCCCGTAGATTTCCGTAGGGGCCTGTAGGGTTGTGTAAGTGCCCGCAGGGGTTGGTAGGAGCTTGTAGGGTGCCATATGTTTCCGGAGGGTTCCGTAGGGTTCCGTAGGGGCCTGTGGTGTTCCCTAGGGGCCTGTAGAGTCTCGTACAGTTCCGTAGGGTCCTGTAGGTTTCCATAAGCGCCCGCAGAGGTCTGAAGGGGCCCGTACTGTTCCGTAAGGATCCATAGGGTTCCGTAGAGCTTCGTAGGTTCCCTAGAGGCCTCTGGAGTACCGCAGGAGCCAGTAGTGTTCTGTAGGGGCCCGTAGGGTTCCTTCCATAGGGGCTGGCAGTGTTCCGTAGGGTCCTCTAGGGTTGAGTAAGTGCCCGCAGGAGTGTGTAGGAATCCGTGGGATTCTGTAAGGTTCTGGAGGGTTCTGCAGGGTTCCCTAGGGGCCCGTAGAGTTCCGTAGTGGCTGGTAAAGTACCCTAGGGCCCTGTACCGTTCCGTAACTGCCTGCAAGGATCTTTAAGCTTCCGTAGGGGCTGGTAGGGTTCCATAAAGTTCCGTGGGTTCCTGCAGAGTTCTGCAAGTGCCCGCAAGGGCCTGTAGGAGACCACAGTGTTTCTGTCAGGTTCCGTAGAGTTCTGTAGGGGCCATATTTTTCTGTAGTGGCTGGTAGTATTCTGTAGGGGTCTGTAGGGTTCCGTAGGCGCCTGCAGTGTTCTGTAGGAGCCCACAGGGTTTTAGTGAGGTTCCGTTGTGTTGCTAAGGGTCTTGTAGAGTGCTGTCGGGTCCTGGAGTATTCTGTAGGGTTCCAGAGGGGCTCGTAGGGTTCCATCGAAATCTGTAGGGTTCCCTAGGGGCCCATAGAGTCCCGTAGATTTCCGTAGGGGCCTGTAGGGTTGTGTAAGTGCCCGCAGGGGTTGGTAGGAGCTTATAGGGTTCCATAAGTTTCCAGAGGGTTGTGTAGGGTTCCGTAGGGGCCTGTGGTGTTCCCTAGGGGCCTGTAGAGTCTCGTACAGTTCCGTAAGGGCCTGTGGTGTTCTCTAGGGGCCTGTAGAGTCTCGTACAGTTCCGTAGGGTCCTGTAGGTTTCCATAAGCGCCCGCAGAGGTCTGAAGGGGCCCGTACTGTTCCGTGAGGATCCATAGGGTTCCGTAGAGCTTCGTAGGTTCCCTAGAGGCCTCTGGAGTACCGCAGGAGCCAGTAGTGTTCTGTAGGGGCCCGTAGGGTTCCTTCCATAGGGGCTGGCAGTGTTCCGTAGGGGCCTCTAGGGTTGTGTAAGTGCCCGCAGAAGTCTGTAGGAGTCTGTGGGATTCTGTAAGGTTCCGGAGGGTTCTGCAGGGTTCCGTAGGGACCCGTAGAGTTCCGTAGTGGCTGGTAAAGTTCCGTAGGGCCCTGTGGGGTTCTGTATGGACCTGTAGGGTTCCGTAGGGGCCTGCAGGGTTCCGTAAGTGCCCGCAGGTGTCTGTAGGGTTCCGTAGGGGTCTGTAGGGTTCCGTAGGCACCTGCAGTGTTCTGTAGGAGCCCACAGGGTTTTAGTGAGGTTCCGTTGTGTTGCTAAGGGTCTTGTAGAGTGCTGTCGGGTCCTGGAGTATTCTGTAGGGTTCCAGAGGGGCTCGTAGGGTTTCGTCGAAATCTGTAGGGTTCCCTAGGGGCCCATAGAGTCCCGTAGATTTCCGTAGGGGCCTGTAGGGTTGTGTAAGTGCCCGCAGGGGTTGGTAGGAGCTTGTAGGGTGCCATATGTTTCCGGAGGGTTCCGTAGGGTTCCGTAGGGGCCTGTGGTGTTCCCTAGGGGCCTGTAGAGTCTCGTACAGTTCCGTAAGGGCCTGTGGTGTTCTCTAGGGGCCTGTAGAGTCTCGTACAGTTCCGTAGGGTCCTGTAGGTTTCCATAAGCGCCCGCAGAGGTCTGAAGGGGCCCGTACTGTTCCGTGAGGATCCATAGGGCTCCGTAGAGCTTCGTAGGTTCCCTAGAGGCCTCTGGAGTACCGCAGGAGCCAGTAGTGTTCTGTAGGGGCCCGTAGGGTTCCTTCCATAGGAGCTGGCAGTGTTAGGTAGGGGCCTGTAGGGTTGAGTAAGTGCCCGCAGAAGTCTGTAGGAGTCTGTGGGATTCTCTAAGGTTCCAGAGGGTTCTGCAGGGTTCCGTAGGGACCCGTAGAGTTCCGTAGTGGCTGGTAAAGTTCCGTAGGGCCCTGTGGGGTTCTGTATGGACCTGTAGGGTTCCATAGGGGCCTGCAGGGTTCCGTAAGTGCCCGCAGGTGTCTGTAGGGTTCCGTAGGCACCTGCAGTGTTCTGTAGGAGCCCATAGGGTTTTAGTGAGGTTCCGTTGTGTTGCTAAGGGTCTTGTAGAGTGCTGTCGGGTCCTGGAGTATTCTGTAGGGTTCCAGAGGGGCTCGTAGGGTTTCGTTGAAATCTGTAGGGTTCCCTAGGGGCCCGTAGAGTCCCGTAGATTTCCGTAGGGGCCTGTAGGGTTGTGTAAGTGCCCGCAGGGGTTGGTAGGAGCTTGTAGGGTGCCATATGTTTCCGGAGGGTTGTGTAGGGTTCCGTAGGGGCCTGTGGTGTTCCCTAGGGGCCTGTAGAGTCTCGTAGAGTTCCGTAGGGTCCTGTAGGTTTCCATAAGCGCCCGCAGAGGTCTGAAGGGGCCCGTACTGTTCCGTAAGGATCCATAGGGCTCCGTAGAGCTTCGTAGGTTCCCTAGAGGCCTCTGGAGTACCGCAGGAGCCAGTAGTGTTCTGTAGGGGCCCGTAGGGTTCCTTCCATAGGGGCTGGCAGTGTTCCGTAGGGTCCTCTAGGGTTGAGTAAGTGCCCGCAGGAGTCTGTAGGAGTCTGTGGGATTCTGTAAGGTTCTGGAGGGTTCTGCAAGGTTCCCTAGGGGCCCGTAGAGTTCCGTAGTGGCTGGTAAAGTTCCCTAGGGCCCTGTACCATTCCGTAACTGCCTGCAAGGGTCTTTAGGCTTCCGTAGGGGCTGGGAGGGTTCCATAAAGTTCCGTGGGTTCCTGCAGAGTTCTGCAAGTGCCCGCAAGGGCCTGTAGGGGCCCACGGTGTTTCTGTCAGGTTCCGTAGAGTTCCGTAGGGGCCATATTTTTCTGTAGTGGCTGGTAGTATTCTGTAGGGGTCTGTAGGGTTCCGTAGGCACCTGCAGTGTTCTGTAGGAGCCCATAGGGTTTTAGTGAGGTTCCGTTGTGTTGCTAAGGGTCTTGTAGAGTGCTGTCGGGTCCTGGAGTATTCTGTAGGGTTCCAGAGGGGCTCGTAGGGTTTCGTCGAAATCTGTAGGGTTCCCTAGGGGCCCATAGAGTCCCGTAGATTTCCGTAGGGGCCTGTAGGGTTGTGTAAGTGCCCGCAGGGGTTGGTAGGAGCTTGTAGGGTGCCATAAGTTTCCAGAGGGTTGTGTAGGGTTCCGTAGGGGCCTGTGGTGTTCCCTAGGGGCCTGTAGAGTCTCGTACAGTTCCGTAAGGGCCTGTGGTGTTCTCTAGGGGCCTGTAGAGTCTCGTACAGTTCCGTAGGGTCCTGTAGGTTTCCATAAGCGCCCGCAGAGGTCTGAAGGGGCCCGTACTGTTCCGTGAGGATCCATAGGGCTCCGTAGAGCTTCGTAGGTTCCCTAGAGGCCTCTGGAGTACCGCAGGAGCCAGTAGTGTTCTGTAGGGGCCCGTAGGGTTCCTTCCATAGGAGCTGGCAGTGTTAGGTAGGGGCCTGTAGGGTTGAGTAAGTGCCCGCAGAAGTCTGTAGGAGTCTGTGGGATTCTCTAAGGTTCCAGAGGGTTCTGCAGGGTTCCGTAGGGACCCGTAGAGTTCCGTAGTGGCTGGTAAAGTTCCGTAGGGCCCTGTGGGGTTCTGTATGGAGCTGTAGGGTTCCGTAGGGGCCTGCAGGGTTCCGTAAGTGCCCGCAGGTGTCTGTAGGGTTCCGTAGGCGCCTGCAGTGTTCTGTAGGAGCCCATAGGGTTTTAGTGAGGTTCCGTTGTGTTGCTAAGGGTCTTGTAGAGTGCTGTCGGGTCCTGGAGTATTCTGTAGGGTTCCAGAGGGGCTCGTAGGGTTCCATCGAAATCTGTAGGGTTCCCTAGGGGCCCGTAGAGTCCCGTAGATTTCCGTAGGGGCCTGTAGGGTTGTGTAAGTGCCCGCAGGGGTTGGTAGGAGCTTATAGGGTTCCATAAGTTTCCGGAGGGTTCCGTAGGGTTCCGTAGGGGCCTGTGGTGTTCCCTAGGGGCCTGTAGAGTCTCGTACAGTTCCGTAGGGGCCTGTGGTGTTCCCTAGGGGCCTGTAGAGTCTCGTACAGTTCCGTAGGGTCCTGTAGGTTTCCATAAGCGCCCGCAGAGGTCTGAAGGGGCCCGTACTGTTCCGTGAGGATCCATAGGGCTCCGTAGAGCTTCGTAGGTTTCCTAGAGGCCCCTGGAGTACCGCAGGAGCCAGTAGTGTTCTGTAGAGGCCCGTAGGGTTCCTTCCATAGGGACTGGCAGTGTTCCGTAGGGGCCTGTAGGGTTCTCTAAGTGCCCGCAGAAGTCTGTAGGAGTCTGTGGGATTCTGTAAGGTTGCGGAGGGTTCTGCAGGGTTCCGTAGGGACCCGTAGAGTTCCGTAGTGGCTGGTAAAGTTCCGTAGGGCCCTGTGGGGTTCTGTATGGACCTGTAGGGTTCCGTAGGGGCCCGTAGAGTTCCGTATATTTCTGTAGGGGCCTGTAGGGTTGTGTAAGTGCCCGCAGGGGTTGGTAGGAGCTTGTAGGGTGCCATATGTTTCCGGAGGGTTGTGTAGGGTTCCGTAGGGGCCTGTGGTGTTCCCTAGGGGCCTGTAGAGTCTCGTACAGTTCCGTAGGGTCCTGTAGGTTTCCATAAGCGCCCGCAGAGGTCTGAAGGGGCCCGTACTGTTCCGTAAGGATCCATAGGGTTCCGTAGAGCTTCGTAGGTTCCCTAGAGGCCTCTGGAGTACCGCAGGAGCCAGTAGTGTTCTGTAGGGGCCCGTAGGGTTCCTTCCATAGGGGCTGGCAGTGTTCCGTAGGGTCCTCTAGGGTTGAGTAAGTGCCCGCAGGAGTCTGTAGGAGTCTGTGGGATTCTGTAAGGTTCTGGAGGGTTCTGCAAGGTTCCCTAGGGGCCCGTAGAGTTCCGTAGTGGCTGGTAAAGTTCCCTAGGGCCCTGTACCATTCCGTAACTGCCTGCAAGGGTCTTTAGGCTTCCGTAGGGGCTGGGAGGGTTCCATAAAGTTCCGTGGGTTCCTGCAGAGTTCTGCAAGTGCCCGCAAGGGCCTGTAGGGGCCCACGGTGTTTCTGTCAGGTTCCGTAGAGTTCCGTAGGGGCCATATTTTTCTGTAGTGGCTGGTAGTATTCTGTAGGGGTCTGTAGGGTTCCGTAGGCACCTGCAGTGTTCTGTAGGAGCCCATAGGGTTTTAGTGAGGTTCCGTTGTGTTGCTAAGGGTCTTGTAGAGTGCTGTCGGGTCCTGGAGTATTCTGTAGGGTTCCAGAGGGGCTCGTAGGGTTTCGTCGAAATCTGTAGGGTTCCCTAGGGGCCCGTAGAGTCCCGTAGATTTCCGTAGGGGCCTGTAGGGTTGTGTAAGTGCCCGCAGGGGTTGGTAGGAGCTTGTAGGGTGCCATATGTTTCCGGAGGGTTCCGTAGGGTTCCGTAGGGGCCTGTGGTGTTCCCTAGGGGCCTGTAGAGTCTCGTACAGTTCCGTAAGGGCCTGTGGTGTTCCCTAGGGGCCTGTAGAGTCTCGTACAGTTCCGTAGGGTCCTGTAGGTTTCCATAAGCGCCCGCAGAGGTCTGAAGGGGCCCGTACTGTTCCGTAAGGATCCATAGGGCTCCGTAGAGCTTCGTAGGTTCCCTAGAGGCCTCTGGAGTACCGCAGGAGCCAGTAGTGTTCTGTAGGGGCCCGTAGGGTTCCTTCCATAGGAGCTGGCAGTGTTAGGTAGGGGCCTGTAGGGTTGAGTAAGTGCCCGCAGAAGTCTGTAGGAGTCTGTGGGATTCTCTAAGGTTCCAGAGGGTTCTGCAGGGTTCCGTAGGGACCCGTAGAGTTCCGTAGTGGCTGGTAAAGTTCCGTAGGGCCCTGTGGGGTTCTGTATGGACCTGTAGGGTTCCGTAGGGGCCTGCAGGGTTCCGTAAGTGCCCGCAGGTGTCTGTAGGGTTCCGTAGGCACCTGCAGTGTTCTGTAGGAGCCCATAGGGTTTTAGTGAGGTTCCGTTGTGTTGCTAAGGGTCTTGTAGAGTGCTGTCGGGTCCTGGAGTATTCTGTAGGGTTCCAGAGGGGCTCGTAGGGTTCCATCGAAATCTGTAGGGTTCCCTAGGGGCCCGTAGAGTCCCGTAGATTTCCGTAGGGGCCTGTAGGGTTGTGTAAGTGCCCGCAGGGGTTGGTAGGAGCTTATAGGGTTCCATAAGTTTCCAGAGGGTTGTGTAGGGTTCCGTAGGGGCCTGTGGTGTTCCCTAGGGGCCTGTAGAGTCTCGTACAGTTCCGTAAGGGCCTGTGGTGTTCTCTAGGGGCCTGTAGAGTCTCGTACAGTTCCGTAGGGTCCTGTAGGTTTCCATAAGCGCCCGCAGAGGTCTGAAGGGGCCCATACTGTTCCGTGAGGATCCATAGGGTTCCGTAGAGCTTCGTAGGTTCCCTAGAGGCCTGTGGAGTACCGCAGGAGCCAGTAGTGTTCTGTAGGGGCCCGTAGGGTTCCTTCCATAGGGGCTGGCAGTGTTAGGTAGGGGCCTGTAGGGTTGTGTAAGTGCCCGCAGAAGTCTGTAGGAGTCTGTGGGATTCTCTAAGGTTCCGGAGGGTTCTGCAGGGTTCCGTAGGGACCCGTAGAGTTCCGTAGTGGCTGGTAAAGTTCCGTAGGGCCCTGTGGGGTTCTGTATGGACCTGTAGGGTTCCGTAGGCACCTGCAGTGTTCTGTAGGAGCCCATAGGGTTTTAGTGAGTTTCCGTTGTGTTGCTAAGGGTCTTGTAGAGTGCTGTCGGGTCCTGGAGTATTCTGTAGGCTTCCCTAGGGGCCCGTAGAGTCCCGTAGATTTCCGTAGGGGCCTGTAGGGTTGTGTAAGTGCCCGCAGGGGTTGGTAGGAGCTTGTAGGGTGCCATATGTTTCCGGAGGGTTGTGTAGGGTTCCGTAGGGGCCTGTGGTGTTCCCTAGGGGCCTGTAGAGTCTCGTACAGTTCCGTAGGGTCCTGTAGGTTTCCATAAGCGCCCGCAGAGGTCTCAAGGGGCCCGTACTGTTCCGTGAGGATCCATAGGGTTCCGTAGAGCTTCGTAGGTTCCCTAGAGGCCTCTGGAGTACCACAGGAGCCAGTAGTGTTCTGTAGGGGCCCGTAGGGTTCCTTCCATAGGAGCTGGCAGTGTTAGGTAGGGGCCTGTAGGGTTGAGTAAGTGCCCGCAGGAGTCTGTAGGAATCCGTGGGATTCTGTAAGGTTCTGGAGGGTTCTGCAGGGTTCCCTAGGGGCCCGTAGAGTTCCGTAGTGGCTGGTAAAGTACCCTAGGGCCCTGTACCGTTCCGTAACTGCCTGCAAGGATCTTTAAGCTTCCGTAGGGGCTGGTAGGGTTCCATAAAGTTCCGTGGGTTCCTGCAGAGTTCTGCAAGTGCCCGCAAGGGCCTGTAGGAGACCACAGTGTTTCTGTCAGGTTCCGTAGAGTTCTGTAGGGGCCATATTTTTCTGTAGTGGCTGGTAGTATTCTGTAGGGGTCTGTAGGGTTCCGTAGGCGCCTGCAGTGTTCTGTAGGAGCCCATAGGGTTTTAGTGAGGTTCCGTTGTGTTGCTAAGGGTCTTGTAGAGTGCTGTCGGGTCCTGGAGTATTCTGTAGGGTTCCAGAGGGGCTCGTAGGGTTCCATCGAAATCTGTAGGGTTCCCTAGGGGCCCATAGAGTCCCGTAGATTTCCGTAGGGGCCTGTAGGGTTGTGTAAGTGCCCGCAGGGGTTGGTAGGAGCTTATAGGGTTCCATAAGTTTCCAGAGGGTTGTGTAGGGTTCCGTAGGGGCCTGTGGTGTTCCCTAGGGGCCTGTAGAGTCTCGTACAGTTCCGTAGGGTCCTGTAGGTTTCCATAAGCGCCCGCAGAGGTCTGAAGGGGCCCGTACTGTTCCGTGAGGATCCATAGGGTTCCGTAGAGCTTCGTAGGTTCCCTAGAGGCCTCTGGAGTACCGCAGGAGCCAGTAGTGTTCTGTAGGGGCCCGTAGGGTTCCTTCCATAGGAGCTGGCAGTGTTAGGTAGGGGCCTGTAGGGTTGTGTAAGTGCCCGCAGAAGTCTGTAGGAGTCCGTGTGATTCTGTAAGGTTCCGGAGGGTTCTGCAGGGTTCCGTAGGGACCCGTAGAGTTCCGTAGTGGCTGGTAAAGTTCCGTAGGGCCCTGTGGGGTTCTGTATGGACCTGTAGGGTTCCGTAGGGGCCTGCAGGGTTCCGTAAGTGCCCGCAGGTGTCTGTAGGGTTCCGTAGGGGTCTGTAGGGTTCCGTAGGCGCCTGCAGTGTTCTGTAGGAGCCCATAGGGTTTTAGTGAGGTTCCGTTGTGTTGCTAAGGGTCTTGTAGAGTGCTGTCGGGTCCTGGAGTATTCTGTAGGGTTCCAGAGGGGCTCGTAGGGTTCCATCGAAATCTGTAGGGTTCCCTAGGGGCCCATAGAGTCCCGTAGATTTCCGTAGGGACCTGTAGGGTTGTGTAAGTGCCCGCAGGGGTTGGTAGGAGCTTATAGGGTTCCATAAGTTTCCAGAGGGTTGTGTAGGGTTCCGTAGGGGCCTGTGGTGTTCCCTAGGGGCCTGTAGAGTCTCGTACAGTTCCGTAAGGGCCTGTGGTGTTCTCTAGGGGCCTGTAGAGTCTCGTACAGTTCCGTAGGGTCCTGTAGGTTTCCATAAGCACCCGCAGAGGTCTGAAGGGGCCCGTACTGTTCCGTGAGGATCCATAGGGCTCCGTAGAGCTTCGTAGGTTCCCTAGAGGCCTCTGGAGTACCGCAGGAGCCAGTAGTATTCTGTAGGGGCCCGTAGGGTTCCTTCCATAGGGGCTGGCAGTGTTCCGTAGGGGCCTGTAGGGTTGAGTAAGTGCCCGCAGAAGTCTGTAGGAGTCTGTGGGATTCTGTAAGGTTCTGGAGGGTTCTGCAGGGTTCCGTAGGGACCCGTAGAGTTCCGTAGTGGCTGGTAAAGTTCCGTAGGGCCCTGTGGGGTTCTGTATGGAGCTGTAGGGTTCCGTAGGGGCCTGCAGGGTTCCGTAAGTGCCCGCAGGTGTCTGTAGGGTTCCGTAGGGGTCTGTAGGGTTCCGTAGGCACCTGCAGTGTTCTGTAGGAGCCCATAGGGTTTTAGTGAGGTTCCGTTGTGTTGCTAAGGGTCTTGTAGAGTGCTGTCGGGTCCTGGAGTATTCTGTAGGGTTCCAGAGGGGCTCGTAGGGTTCCATCGAAATCTGTAGGGTTCCCTAGGGGCCCGTAGAGTCCCGTAGATTTCCGTAGGGGCCTGTAGGGTTGTGTAAGTGCCCGCAGGGGTTGGTAGGAGCTTATAGGGTTCCATAAGTTTCCAGAGGGTTGTGTAGGGTTCCGTAGGGGCCTGTGGTGTTCCCTAGGGGCCTGTAGAGTCTCGTACAGTTCCGTAAGGGCCTGTGGTGTTCTCTAGGGGCCTGTAGAGTCTCGTACAGTTCCATAGGGTCCTGTAGGTTTCCATAAGCGCCCGCAGAGGTCTGAAGGGGCCCATACTGTTCCGTGAGGATCCATAGGGTTCCGTAGAGCTTCGTAGGTTCCCTAGAGGCCTCTGGAGTACCGCAGGAGCCAGTAGTGTTCTGTAGGGGCCCGTAGGGTTCCTTCCATAGGAGCTGGCAGTGTTAGGTAGGGGCCTGTAGGGTTGTGTAAGTGCCCGCAGAAGTCTGTAGGAGTCTGTGGGATTCTGTAAGGTTCCGGAGGGTTCTGCAGGGTTCCGTAGGGACCCGTAGAGTTCCGTAGTGGCTGGTAAAGTTCCGTAGGGCCCTGTGGGGTTCTGTATGGACCTGTAGGGTTCCGTAGGCACCTGCAGTGTTCTGTAGGAGCCCATAGGGTTTTAGTGAGTTTCCGTTGTGTTGCTAAGGGTCTTGTAGAGTGCTGTCGGGTCCTGGAGTATTCTGTAGGCTTCCCTAGGGGCCCGTAGAGTCCCGTAGATTTCCGTAGGGGCCTGTAGGGTTGTGTAAGTGCCCGCAGGGGTTGGTAGGAGCTTGTAGGGTGCCATATGTTTCCGGAGGGTTGTGTAGGGTTCCGTAGGGGCCTGTGGTGTTCCCTAGGGGCCTGTAGAGTCTCGTAGAGTTCCGTAGGGTCCTGTAGGTTTCCATAAGCGCCCGCAGAGGTCTCAAGGGGCCCGTACTGTTCCGTGAGGATCCATAGGGTTCCGTAGAGCTTCGTAGGTTCCCTAGAGGCCTCTGGAGTACCACAGGAGCCAGTAGTGTTCTGTAGGGGCCCGTAGGGTTCCTTCCATAGGAGCTGGCAGTGTTAGGTAGGGGCCTGTAGGGTTGAGTAAGTGCCCGCAGGAGTCTGTAGGAATCCGTGGGATTCTGTAAGGTTCTGGAGGGTTCTGCAGGGTTCCCTAGGGGCCCGTAGAGTTCCGTAGTGGCTGGTAAAGTACCCTAGGGCCCTGTACCGTTCCGTAACTGCCTGCAAGGATCTTTAAGCTTCCGTAGGGGCTGGTAGGGTTCCATAAAGTTCCGTGGGTTCCTGCAGAGTTCTGCAAGTGCCCGCAAGGGCCTGTAGGAGACCACAGTGTTTCTGTCAGGTTCCGTAGAGTTCTGTAGGGGCCATATTTTTCTGTAGTGGCTGGTAGTATTCTGTAGGGGTCTGTAGGGTTCCGTAGGCGCCTGCAGTGTTCTGTAGGAGCCCATAGGGTTTTAGTGAGGTTCCGTTGTGTTGCTAAGGGTCTTGTAGAGTGCTGTCGGGTCCTGGAGTATTCTGTAGGGTTCCAGAGGGGCTCGTAGGGTTCCATCGAAATCTGTAGGGTTCCCTAGGGGCCCATAGAGTCCTGTAGATTTCCGTAGGGGCCTGTAGGGTTGTGTAAGTGCCCGCAGGGGTTGGTAGGAGCTTATAGGGTTCCATAAGTTTCCAGAGGGTTGTGTAGGGTTCCGTAGGGGCCTGTGGTGTTCCCTAGGGGCCTGTAGAGTCTCGTACAGTTCCGTAGGGTCCTGTAGGTTTCCATAAGCGCCCGCAGAGGTCTGAAGGGGCCCGTACTGTTCCGTGAGGATCCATAGGGTTCCGTAGAGCTTCGTAGGTTCCCTAGAGGCCTCTGGAGTACCGCAGGAGCCAGTAGTGTTCTGTAGGGGCCCGTAGGGTTCCTTCCATAGGAGCTGGCAGTGTTAGGTAGGGGCCTGTAGGGTTGTGTAAGTGCCCGCAGAAGTCTGTAGGAGTCCGTGTGATTCTGTAAGGTTCCGGAGGGTTCTGCAGGGTTCCGTAGGGACCCGTAGAGTTCCGTAGTGGCTGGTAAAGTTCCGTAGGGCCCTGTGGGGTTCTGTATGGACCTGTAGGGTTCCGTAGGGGCCTGCAGGGTTCCGTAAGTGCCCGCAGGTGTCTGTAGGGTTCCGTAGGGGTCTGTAGGGTTCCGTAGGCGCCTGCAGTGTTCTGTAGGAGCCCATAGGGTTTTAGTGAGGTTCCGTTGTGTTGCTAAGGGTCTTGTAGAGTGCTGTCGGGTCCTGGAGTATTCTGTAGGGTTCCAGAGGGGCTCGTAGGGTTCCATCGAAATCTGTAGGGTTCCCTAGGGGCCCATAGAGTCCCGTAGATTTCCGTAGGGACCTGTAGGGTTGTGTAAGTGCCCGCAGGGGTTGGTAGGAGCTTATAGGGTTCCATAAGTTTCCAGAGGGTTGTGTAGGGTTCCGTAGGGGCCTGTGGTGTTCCCTAGGGGCCTGTAGAGTCTCGTACAGTTCCGTAAGGGCCTGTGGTGTTCTCTAGGGGCCTGTAGAGTCTCGTACAGTTCCGTAGGGTCCTGTAGGTTTCCATAAGCACCCGCAGAGGTCTGAAGGGGCCCGTACTGTTCCGTGAGGATCCATAGGGCTCCGTAGAGCTTCGTAGGTTCCCTAGAGGCCTCTGGAGTACCGCAGGAGCCAGTAGTATTCTGTAGGGGCCCGTAGGGTTCCTTCCATAGGGGCTGGCAGTGTTCCGTAGGGGCCTGTAGGGTTGAGTAAGTGCCCGCAGAAGTCTGTAGGAGTCTGTGGGATTCTGTAAGGTTCTGGAGGGTTCTGCAGGGTTCCGTAGGGACCCGTAGATTTCCGTAGTGGCTGGTAAAGTTCCGTAGGGCCCTGTGGGGTTCTGTATGGAGCTGTAGGGTTCCGTAGGGGCCTGCAGGGTTCCGTAAGTGCCCGCAGGTGTCTGTAGGGTTCCGTAGGGGTCTGTAGGGTTCCGTAGGCACCTGCAGTGTTCTGTAGGAGCCCATAGGGTTTTAGTGAGGTTCCGTTGTGTTGCTAAGGGTCTTGTAGAGTGCTGTCGGGTCCTGGAGTATTCTGTAGGGTTCCAGAGGGGCTCGTAGGGTTCCATCGAAATCTGTAGGGTTCCCTAGGGGCCCGTAGAGTCCCGTAGATTTCCGTAGGGGCCTGTAGGGTTGTGTAAGTGCCCGCAGGGGTTGGTAGGAGCTTATAGGGTTCCATAAGTTTCCAGAGGGTTGTGTAGGGTTCCGTAGGGGCCTGTGGTGTTCCCTAGGGGCCTGTAGAGTCTCGTACAGTTCCGTAAGGGCCTGTGGTGTTCTCTAGGGGCCTGTAGAGTCTCGTACAGTTCCATAGGGTCCTGTAGGTTTCCATAAGCGCCCGCAGAGGTCTGAAGGGGCCCATACTGTTCCGTGAGGATCCATAGGGTTCCGTAGAGCTTCGTAGGTTCCCTAGAGGCCTCTGGAGTACCGCAGGAGCCAGTAGTGTTCTGTAGGGGCCCGTAGGGTTCCTTCCATAGGAGCTGGCAGTGTTAGGTAGGGGCCTGTAGGGTTGTGTAAGTGCCCGCAGAAGTCTGTAGGAGTCTGTGGGATTCTGTAAGGTTCCGGAGGGTTCTGCAGGGTTCCGTAGGGACCCGTAGAGTTCCGTAGTGGCTGGTAAAGTTCCGTAGGGCCCTGTGGGGTTCTGTATGGACCTGTAGGGTTCCGTAGGCACCTGCAGTGTTCTGTAGGAGCCCATAGGGTTTTAGTGAGTTTCCGTTGTGTTGCTAAGGGTCTTGTAGAGTGCTGTCGGGTCCTGGAGTATTCTGTAGGGTTCCCTAGGGGCCCGTAGAGTCCTGTAGATTTCCGTAGGGGCCTGTAGGGTTGTGTAAGTGCCCGCAGGGGTTGGTAGGAGCTTGTAGGGTGCCATATGTTTCCGGAGGGTTGTGTAGGGTTCCGTAGGGGCCTGTGGTGTTCCCTAGGGGCCTGTAGAGTCTCGTAGAGTTCCGTAGGGTCCTGTAGGTTTCCATAAGCGCCCGCAGAGGTCTGAATGGGCCCGTACTGTTCCGTGAGGATCCATAGGGCTCCGTAGAGCTTCGTAGGTTCCCTAGAGGCCTCTGGAGTACCACAGGAGCCAGTAGTGTTCTGTAGGGGCCCGTAGGGTTCCTTCCATAGGAGCTGGCAGTGTTAGGTAGGGGCCTGTAGGGTTGAGTAAGTGCCCGCAGGAGTCTGTAGGAATCCGTGGGATTCTGTAAGGTTCTGGAGGGTTCTGCAGGGTTCCCTAGGGGCCCGTAGAGTTCCGTAGTGGCTGGTAAAGTACCCTAGGGCCCTGTACCGTTCCGTAACTGCCTGCAAGGATCTTTAAGCTTCCGTAGGGGCTGGTAGGGTTCCATAAAGTTCCGTGGGTTCCTGCAGAGTTCTGCAAGTGCCCGCAAGGGCCTGTAGGAGACCACAGTGTTTCTGTCAGGTTCCGTAGAGTTCTGTAGGGGCCATATTTTTCTGTAGTGGCTGGTAGTATTCTGTAGGGGTCTGTAGGGTTCCGTAGGCGCCTGCAGTGTTCTGTAGGAGCCCATAGGGTTTTAGTGAGGTTCCGTTGTGTTGCTAAGGGTCTTGTAGAGTGCTGTCGGGTCCTGGAGTATTCTGTAGGGTTCCAGAGGGGCTCGTAGGGTTCCATCGAAATCTGTAGGGTTCCCTAGGGGCCCATAGAGTCCCGTAGATTGCCGTAGGGGCCTGTAGGGTTGTGTAAGTGCCCGCAGGGGTTGGTAGGAGCTTATAGGGTTCCATAAGTTTCCAGAGGGTTGTGTAGGGTTCCGTAGGGGCCTGTGGTGTTCCCTAGGGGCCTGTAGAGTCTCGTACAGTTCCGTAAGGGCCTGTGGTGTTCTCTAGGGACCTGTAGAGTCTCGTACAGTTCCGTAGGGTCCTGTAGGTTTCCATAAGCACCCGCAGAGGTCTGAAGGGGCCCGTACTGTTCAGTGAGGATCCATAGGGCTCCGTAGAGCTTCGTAGGTTCCCTAGAGGCCTCTGGAGTACCGCAGGAGCCAGTAGTGTTCTGTAGGGGCCCGTAGGGTTCCTTCCATAGGAGCTGGCAGTGTTAGGTAGGGGCCTGTAGGGTTGTGTAAGTGCCCGCAGAAGTCTGTAGGAGTCTGTGGGATTCTGTAAGGTTCCGGAGGGTTCTGCAGGGTTCCGTAGGGACCCGTAGAGTTCCGTAGTGGCTGGTAAAGTTCCGTAGGGCCCTGTGGGGTTCTGTATGGAGCTGTAGGGTTCCGTAGGGGCCTGCAGGGTTCCGTAAGTGCCCGCAGGTGTCTGTAGGGTTCCGTAGGGGTCTGTAGGGTTCCGTAGGCGCCTGCAGTGTTCTGTAGGAGCCCATAGGGTTTTAGTGAGGTTCCGTTGTGTTGCTAAGGGTCTTGTAGAGTGCTGTCGGGTCCTGGAGTATTCTGTAGGGTTCCAGAGGGGCTCGTAGGGTTCCATCGAAATCTGTAGGGTTCCCTAGGGGCCCGTAGAGTCCCGTAGATTTCCGTAGGGGCCTGTAGGGTTGTGTAAGTGCCCGCAGGGGTTGGTAGGAGCTTATAGGGTTCCATAAGTTTCCAGAGGGTTGTGTAGGGTTCCGTAGGGGCCTGTGGTGTTCCCTAGGGGCCTGTAGAGTCTCGTACAGTTCCGTAAGGGCCTGTGGTGTTCTCTAGGGGCCTGTAGAGTCTCGTACAGTTCCATAGGGTCCTGTAGGTTTCCATAAGCGCCCGCAGAGGTCTGAAGGGGCCCATACTGTTCCGTGAGGATCCATAGGGTTCCGTAGAGCTTCGTAGGTTCCCTAGAGGCCTCTGGAGTACCGCAGGAGCCAGTAGTGTTCTGTAGGGGCCCGTAGGGTTCCTTCCATAGGGGCTGGCAGTGTTAGGTAGGGGCCTGTAGGGTTGTGTAAGTGCCCGCAGAAGTCTGTAGGAGTCTGTGGGATTCTCTAAGGTTCCGGAGGGTTCTGCAGGGTTCCGTAGGGACCCGTAGAGTTCCGTAGTGGCTGGTAAAGTTCCGTAGGGCCCTGTGGGGTTCTGTATGGACCTGTAGGGTTCCGTAGGCACCTGCAGTGTTCTGTAGGAGCCCATAGGGTTTTAGTGAGTTTCCGTTGTGTTGCTAAGGGTCTTGTAGAGTGCTGTCGGGTCCTGGAGTATTCTGTAGGGTTCCCTAGGGGCCCGTAGAGTCCCGTAGATTTCCGTAGGGGCCTGTAGGGTTGTGTAAGTGCCCGCAGGGGTTGGTAGGAGCTTGTAGGGTGCCATATGTTTCCGGAGGGTTGTGTAGGGTTCCGTAGGGGCCTGTGGTGTTCCCTAGGGGCCTGTAGAGTCTCGTACAGTTCCATAGGGTCCTGTAGGTTTCCATAAGCGCCCGCAGAGGTCTCAAGGGGTCCGTACTGTTCCGTGAGGATCCATAGGGCTCCGTAGAGCTTCGTAGGTTCCCTAGAGGCCTCTGGAGTACCACAGGAGCCAGTAGTGTTCTGTAGGGGCCCGTAGGGTTCCTTCCATAGGAGCTGGCAGTGTTAGGTAGGGGCCTGTAGGGTTGAGTAAGTGCCCGCAGGAGTCTGTAGGAATCCGTGGGATTCTGTAAGGTTCTGGAGGGTTCTGCAGGGTTCCCTAGGGGCCCGTAGAGTTCCGTAGTGGCTGGTAAAGTACCCTAGGGCCCTGTACCGTTCCGTAACTGCCTGCAAGGATCTTTAAGCTTCCGTAGGGGCTGGTAGGGTTCCATAAAGTTCCGTGGGTTCCTGCAGAGTTCTGCAAGTGCCCGCAAGGGCCTGTAGGAGACCACAGTGTTTCTGTCAGGTTCCGTAGAGTTCTGTAGGGGCCATATTTTTCTGTAGTGGCTGGTAGTATTCTGTAGGGGTCTGTAGGGTTCCGTAGGCGCCTGCAGTGTTCTGTAGGAGCCCATAGGGTTTTAGTGAGGTTCCGTTGTGTTGCTAAGGGTCTTGTAGAGTGCTGTCGGGTCCTGGAGTATTCTGTAGGGTTCCAGAGGGGCTCGTAGGGTTCCATCGAAATCTGTAGGGTTCCCTAGGGGCCCATAGAGTCCCGTAGATTGCCGTAGGGGCCTGTAGGGTTGTGTAAGTGCCCGCAGGGGTTGGTAGGAGCTTATAGGGTTCCATAAGTTTCCAGAGGGTTGTGTAGGGTTCCGTAGGGGCCTGTGGTGTTCCCTAGGGGCCTGTAGAGTCTCGTACAGTTCCGTAGGGTCCTGTAGGTTTCCATAAGCGCCCGCAGAGGTCTGAAGGGGCCCGTACTGTTCCGTAAGGATCCATAGGGTTCCGTAGAGCTTCGTAGGTTCCCTAGAGGCCTCTGGAGTACCGCAGGAGCCAGTAGTGTTCTGTAGGGGCCCGTAGGGTTCCTTCCATAGGGGCTGGCAGTGTTCCGTAGGGTCCTCTAGGGTTGACTAAGTGCCCGCAGGAGTCTGTAGGAATCCGTGGGATTCTGTAAGGCTCTGGAGGGTTCTGCAGGGTTCCCTAGGGGCCCGTAGAGTTCCGTAGTGGCTGGTAAAGTACCCTAGGGCCCTGTACCATTCCGTAACTGCCTGCAAGGGTCTTTAGGCTTCCGTAGGGGCTGGTAGGGTTCCATAAAGTTCCGTGGGTTCCTGCAGAGTTCTGCAAGTGCCCGCAAGGGCCTGTAGGAGACCACAGTGTTTCTGTCAGGTTCCGTAGAGTTCTGTAGGGGCCATATTTTTCTGTAGTGGCTGGTAGTATTCTGTAGGGGTCTGTAGGGTTCCGTAGGCGCCTGCAGTGTTCTGTAGGAGCCCATAGGGTTTTAGTGAGGTTCCGTTGTGTTGCTAAGGGTCTTGTAGAGTGCTGTCGGGTCCTGGAGTATTCTGTAGGGTTCCAGAGGGGCTCGTAGGGTTCCATCGAAATCTGTAGGGTTCCCTAGGGGCCCATAGAGTCCCGTAGATTTCCGTAGGGGCCTGTAGGGTTGTGTAAGTGCCCGCAGGGGTTGGTAGGAGCTTATAGGGTTCCATAAGTTTCCAGAGGGTTGTGTAGGGTTCCGTAGGGGCCTGTGGTGTTCCCTAGGGGCCTGTAGAGTCTCGTACAGTTCCGTAAGGGCCTGTGGTGTTCTCTAGGGGCCTGTAGAGTCTCGTACAGTTCCGTAGGGTCCTGTAGGTTTCCATAAGCGCCCGCAGAGGTCTGAAGGGGCCCGTACTGTTCCGTGAGGATCCATAGGGTTCCGTAGAGCTTCGTAGGTTCCCTAGAGGCCTCTGGAGTACCGCAGGAGCCAGTAGTGTTCTGTAGGGGCCCGTAGGGTTCCTTCCATAGGAGCTGGCAGTGTTAGGTAGGGGCCTGTAGGGTTGTGTAAGTGCCCGCAGAAGTCTGTAGGAGTCCGTGTGATTCTGTAAGGTTCCGGAGGGTTCTGCAGGGTTCCGTAGGGACCCGTAGAGTTCCGTAGTGGCTGGTAAAGTTCCGTAGGGCCCTGTGGGGTTCTGTATGGACCTGTAGGGTTCCGTAGGGGCCTGCAGGGTTCCGTAAGTGCCCGCAGGTGTCTGTAGGGTTCCGTAGGGGTCTGTAGGGTTCCGTAGGCGCCTGCAGTGTTCTGTAGGAGCCCATAGGGTTTTAGTGAGGTTCCGTTGTGTTGCTAAGGGTCTTGTAGAGTGCTGTCGGGTCCTGGAGTATTCTGTAGGGTTCCAGAGGGGCTCGTAGGGTTCCATCGAAATCTGTAGGGTTCCCTAGGGGCCCATAGAGTCCCGTAGATTTCCGTAGGGACCTGTAGGGTTGTGTAAGTGCCCGCAGGGGTTGGTAGGAGCTTGTAGGGTTCCATAAGTTTCCGGAGGGTTGTGTAGGGTTCCGTAGGGGCCTGTGGTGTTACCTAGGGGCCTGTAGAGTCTCGTACAGTTCCGTAAGGGCCTGTGGTGTTCTCTAGGGGCCTGTAGAGTCTCGTACAGTTCCGTAGGGTCCTGTAGGTTTCCATAAGCGCGCGCAGAGGTCTGAAGGGGCCCGTACTGTTCCGTAAGGATCCATAGGGTTCCGTAGAGCTTCGTAGGTTCCCTAGAGGCCTCTGGAGTACCGCAGGAGCCAGTAGTGTTCTGTAGGGGCCCGTAGGGTTCCTTCCATAGGGGCTGGCAGTGTTCCGTAGGGTCCTCTAGGGTTGACTAAGTGCCCTCAGGAGTCTGTAGGAATCCGTGGGATTCTGTAAGGTTCTGGAGGGTTCTGCAGGGTTCCCTAGGGGCCCGTAGAGGTCCGTAGTGGCTGGTAAAGTACCCTAGGGCCCTGTACCATTCCGTAACTGCCTGCAAGGGTCTTTAGGCTTCCGTAGGGGCTGGTAGGGTTCCATAAAGTTCCGTGGGTTCCTGCAGAGTTCTGCAAGTGCCCGCAAGGGCCTGTAGGGGCCCACGGTGTTTCAGTCAGGTTCCGTAGAGTTCCGTAGGGGCCATATTTTCTGTAGTGGCTGGTAGTATTCTGTAGGGTCTGTAGGGTTCCGTAGGCACCTGCAGTGTTCTGTAGGAGCCCATAGGGTTTTAGTGAGGTTCCGTTGTGTTGCTAAGGGTCTTGTAGAGTGCTGTCGGGTCTGGAGTATTCTGTAGGGTTCCAGAGGGGCTCGTAGGGTTTCGTCGAAATCTGTAGGGTTCCCTAGGGGCCCGTAGAGTCCCGTAGATTTCCGTAGGGGCCTGTAGGGTTGTGTAAGTGCCCGCAGGGGTTGGTAGGAGCTTGTAGGGTGCCATATGTTTCCGGAGGGTTGTGTAGGGTTCCGTAGGCGCCTGTGGTGTTCCCTAGGGGCCTGTAGAGTCTCGTAGAGTTCCGTAGGGTCCTGTAGGTTTCCATAAGCGCCCGCAGAGGTCTGAAGGGGCCCGTACTGTTCCGTGAGGATCCATAGGGCTCCGTAGAGCTTTGTAGGTTCCCTAGAGGCCTCTGGAGTACCACAGGAGCCAGTAGTGTTCTGTAGGGGCCCGTAGGGTTCCTTCC
This sequence comes from Numenius arquata, assembly GCF_964106895.1. Lineage (NCBI taxonomy): Eukaryota > Metazoa > Chordata > Aves > Charadriiformes > Scolopacidae > Numenius > Numenius arquata. The sequence goes on along the minus strand of NW_027414271.1, from coordinate 5,884 downwards.
ATAGGAGCTGGCAGTGTTAGGTAGGGGCCTGTAGGGTTGAGTAAGTGCCCGCAGAAGTCTGTAGGAGTCTGTGGGATTCTGTAAGGTTCCAGAGGGTTCTGCAGGGTTCCATAGGGACCCGTAGAGTTCCGTAGTGGCTGGTAAAGTTCCGTAGGGCCCTGTGGGGTTCTGTATGGACCTGTAGGGTTCCGTAGGGGCCTGCAGGGTTCCGTAAGTGCCCGCAGGTGTCTTTAGGGTCTGTAGGGTTCCGTAGGCGCCTGCAGTGTTCTGTAGGAGCCCATAGGGTTTTAGTGAGGTTCCGTTGTGTTGCTAAGGGTCTTGTAGAGTGCTGTCGGGTCCTGGAGTATTCTGTAGGGTTCCAGAGGGGCTCGTAGGGTTCCATCGAAATCTGTAGGGTTCCCTAGGGGCCCATAGAGTCTCGTAGATTTCCGTAGGGACCTGTAGGGTTGTGTAAGTGCCCGCAGGGGTTGGTAGGAGCTTATAGGGTTCCATAAGTTTCCAGAGGGTTGTGTAGGGTTCCGTAGGGGCCTGTGGTGTTCCCTAGGGGCCTGTAGAGTCTCGCACAGTTCCGTAAGGGCCTGTGGTGTTCCCTAGGGGCCTGTAGAGTCTCGTACAGTTCCGTAGGGTCCTGTAGGTTTCCATAAGCGCCCGCAGAGGTCTGAAGGGGCCCGTACTGTTCCGTGAGGATCCATAGGGTTCCGTAGAGCTTCGTAGGTTTCCTAGAGGCCTCTGGAGTACCGCAGGAGCCAGTAGTGTTCTGTAGGGGCCCGTAGGGTTCCTTCCATAGGGGCTGGCAGTGTTCCGTAGGGGCCTGTAGGGTTGTGTAAGTGCCCGCAGGAGTCTGTAGGAGTCTGTGGGATTCTGTAAGGTTCCGGAGGGTTCTGCAGGGTTCCGTAGGGACCCGTAGAGTTCCATAGTGGCTGGTAAAGTTCCGTAGGGCCCTGTGGGGTTCTGTATGGACCTGTAGGGTTCCGTAGGGGCCTGCAGGGTTCCGTAAGTGCCCATAGGTGTCTGTACGGGTCTGTAGGGGTCTGTAGGGTTCCGTAGGCGCCTGCAGTGTTCTGTAGGAGCCCATAGGGTTTTAGTGAGGTTCCGTTGTGTTGCTAAGGGTCTTGTAGAGTGCTGTCGGGTCCTGGAGTATTCTATAGGGTTCCAGAGGGCCTTGTAGGGTTCCGTCGAAATCTGAAGGGTTCCCTAGGGGCCCATAGAGTCCCGTAGATTTCCGTAGGGACCTGTAGGGTTGTGTAAGTGCTCGCAGGGGTTGGTAGGAGCTTGTAGGGTGCCATATGTTTCCGGAGGGTTGTGTAGGGTTCCGTAGGGGCCTGTGGTGTTCCCTAAGGGCCTGTAGAGTCTCGTACGGTTCCGTAGGGGCCTGTGGTGTTCCCTAGGGGCCTGTAGAGTCTCGTACAGTTCCGTAGGGTCCTGTAGGTTTCCATAAGCGCCCGCAGAGGTCTGAAGGGGCCCGTACTGTTCCGTGAGGATCCATAGGGCTCCGTAGAGCTTCATAGGTTCCCTAGAGGCCTCTGGAGTACCGCAGGAGCCAGTAGTGTTCTGTAGGGGCCCGTAGGGTTCCTTCCATAGGAGCTGGCAGTGTTAGGTAGGGGCCTGTAGGGTTGAGTAAGTGCCCGCAGAAGTCTGTAGGAGTCTGTGGATTCTGTAAGGTTCCAGAGGGTTCTGCAGGGTTCCGTAGGGACCCGTAGAGTTCCGTAGTGGCTGGTAAAGTTCCGTAGGGCCCTGTGGGGTTCTGTATGGACCTGTAGGGTTCCGTAGGGGCCTGCAGGGTTCCGTAAGTGCCCGCAGGTGTCTGTAGGGTTCCGTAGGGGTCTGTAGGGTTCCGTAGGCACCTGCAGTGTTCTGTAGGAGCCCATAGGGTTTTAGTGAGGTTCCGTTGTGTTGCTAAGGGTCTTGTAGAGTGCTGTCGGGTCCTGGAGTATTCTGTAGGGTTCCAGAGGGGCTCGTAGGGTTCCATCGAAATCTGTAGGGTTCCCTAGGGGCCCATAGAGTCCCGTAGATTTCCGTAGGGACCTGTAGGGTTGTGTAAGTGCCCGCAGGGGTTGGTAGGAGCTTATAGGGTTCCATAAGTTTCCGGAGGGTTGTGTAGGGTTCCGTAAGGGCCTGTGGTGTTCTCTAGGGGCCTGTAGAGTCTCGTACAGTTCCGTAGGGTCCTGTAGGTTTCCATAAGCGCCCGCAGAGGTCTGAAGGGGCCCGTACTGTTCTGTGAGGATCCATAGGGTTCCGTAGAGCTTCGTAGGTTCCCTAGAGGCCTCTGGAGTACCGCAGGAGCCAGTAGTGTTCTGTAGGGGCCCGTAGGGTTCCTTCCATAGGGGCTGGCAGTGTTCCGTAGGGTCCTCTAGGGTTGAGTAAGTGCCCGCAGGAGTCTGTAGGAGTCTGTGGGATTCTGTAAGGTTCCGGAGGGTTCTGCAGGGTTCCGTAGGGACCCGTAGAGTTCCGTAGTGGCTGGTAAAGTTCCCTAGGGCCCTGTACCGTTCCGTAACTGCCTGCAAGGGTCTTTAGGCTTCCGTAGGGGCTGGTAGGGTTCCATAAAGTTCCGTGGGTTCCTGCAGAGTTCTGCAAGTGCCCGCAAGGGCCTGTAGGGGCCCACAGTGTTTCTGCCAGGTTCCGTAGAGTTCCGTAGGGGCCATATTTTTCTGTAGTGGCTGGTACTATTCCGTAGGGGTCTGTAGGTTTCCGTAGGCACCTACAGTGTTCTGTAGGAGCCCATAGGGTTTTAGTGAGGTTCCGTTGTGTTGCTAAGGGTCTTGTAGAGTGCTGTCGGGTCCTGGAGTATTCTATAGGGTTCCAGAGGGCCTTGTAGGGTTCTGTCGAAATCTGTAGGCTTCCCTAGGGGCCCATAGACTCCCGTAGATTTCCGTAGGGGCCTGTAGGGTTGTGTAAGTGCCGCAGAAGTCTGTAGGAGTCTGTGGGATTCTGTAAGGTTCCGGAGGGTTGTGTAGGGTTCCGTAGGGACCCGTAGAGTTCCATAGTGGCTGGTAAATTCTGTAGGGCCCTGTGGGGTTCTGTATGGACCTGTAGGGTTCCGTAGGGGCCTGCAGGGTTCCGTAAGTGCCCGCAGGTGTCTGTACGGGTCTGTAGGGGTCTGTAGGGTTCCGTAGGCACCTGCAGTGTTCTGTAGGAGCCCATAGGATTTTAGTGAGGTTCCGTTGTGTTGCTAAGGGTCTTGTAGAGTGCTGTCGGGTCCTGGAGTATTCTATAGGGTTCCAGAGGGCCTTGTAGGGTTCCGTCAAAATCTGAAGGGTTCCCTAGGGGCCCGTAGAATCCCGTAGATTGCCGTAGGGGCCTGTAGGGTTGTGTAAGTGCCCGCAGGGGTTGGTAGGAGCTTGTAGGGTGCCATATGTTTCCGGAGGGTTGTGTAGGGTTCCGTAGGGGCCTGTGGTGTTCCCTAAGGGCCTGTAGAGTCTCGTACGGTTCCGTAGGGGCCTGTGGTGTTCCCTAGGGGCCTGTAGAGTCTCATACAGTTCCGTAGGGTCCTGTAGGTTTCCATAAGGGCCCGCAGAGGTCTGAAGGGGCCCGAACTGTTTCGTGAGGATCCATAGGGCTCCGTAGAGCTTCGTAGGTTCCCTAGAGGCCTCTGGAATACCGCAGGAGCCAGTAGTGTTCCGTAGGGTCCTCTAGGGTTGAGTAAGTGCCCGCAGGAGTCTGTAGGAATCCGTGGGATTCTGTAAGGTTCTGGAGGGTTCTGCAGGGTTCCGTAGGGGCCCGTAGAGTTCCATAGTGGCTGGTAAAGTTCCCTAGGGCCCTGTACCGTTCCGTAACTGCCTGCAAGGGTCTTTAGGCTTCCGTAGGGGCTGGTAGGGTTCCATAAAGTTCCGTGGGTTCCTGCAGAGTTCTGCAAGTGCCCGCAAGGGCCTGTAGGGGCCCACAGTGTTTCTGCCAGGTTCCGTAGAGTTCTGTAGGGGCCATATTTTTCTGTAGTGGCTGGTAGTATTCCGTAGGGGACTGTAGGTTTCCGTAGGCACCTACAGTGTTCTGTAGGAGCCCATAGGGTTTTAGTGAGGTTCCGTTGTGTTGCTAAGGGTCTTGTAGAGTGCTGTCGGGTCCTGGAGTATTCTGTAGGGTTCCAGAGGGGCTCGTAGGGTTCCGTCAAAATCTGAAGGGTTCCCTAGGGGCCCGTAGAATCCCGTAGATTGCCGTAGGGGCCTCTAGGGTTGTGTAAGTGCCCGCAGGGGTTGGTAGGAGCTTGTAGGGTGCCATATGTTTCCGGAGGGTTGTGCAGGGTTCCGTAGGGGCCTGTGGTGTTCCCTAAGGGCCTGTAGAGTCTCGTACGGTTCCGTAGGGGCCTGTGGTGTTCCCTAGGGGCCTGTAGAGTCTCGTACAGTTCTGTAGGGTCCTGTAGGTTTCCATAAGCGCCCGCAGAGGTCTGAAGGGGCCCGTACTGTTCCGTGAGGATCCATAGGGCTCCGTAGAGCTTCGTAGGTTCCCTAGAGGCCTCTGGAGTACCGCAGGAGCCAGTAGTGTTCTGTAGGGGCCCGTAGGGTTCCTTCCATAGGGGCTGGCAGTGTTCCGTAGGGGCCTGTAGGGTTGTGTAAGTGCCCGCAGGAGTCTGTAGGAGTCTGTGGGATTCTGTAAGGTTCCGGAGGGTTCTGCAGGGTTCCGTAGGGACCCGTAGAGTTCCGTAGTGGCTGGTAAAGTTCCGTAGGGCCTGTGGGGTTCTGTATGGACCTGTAGCGTTCCGTAGGGGCCTGCAGGGTTCCGTAAGTGCCCGCAGGTGTCTGTAGGGTTCCGTAGGGGCCTGCAGGGTTCCGTAAGTGCCCGCAGGTGTCTGTAGGGTTCCGTAGGGGTCTGTAGGGTTCCGTAGGCACCTGCAGTGTTCTGTAGGAGCCCATAGGGTTTTAGTGAGGTTCCGTTGTGTTGCTAAGGGTCTTGTAGAGTGCTGTCGGGTCCTGGAGTATTCTATAGGGTTCCAGAGGGCCTTGTAGGGTTCTGTCGAAATCTGAAGGGTTCCCTTGGGGCCCGTAGACTCCCGTAGATTTCCGTAGGGGCCTGTAGGGTTGTGTAAGTGCCGCAGAAGTCTGTAGGAGTCTGTGGGATTCTGTAAGGTTCCGGAGGGTTCTGCAGGGTTCCGTAGGGACCCGTAGAGTTCCATAGTGGCTGGTAAATTCTGTAGGGCCCTGTGGGGTTCTGTATGGACCTGTAGGGTTCCGTAGGGGCCTGCAGGGTTCCGTAAGTGCCCGTAGGTGTCTGTACGGGTCTGTAGGGGTCTGTAGGGTTCCGTAGGCACCTGCAGTGTTCTGTAGGAGCCCATAGGGTTTTAGTGAGGTTCCGTTGTGTTGCTAAGGGTCTTGTAGAGTGCTGTCGGGTCCTGGAGTATTCTGTAGGGTTCCAGAGGGGCTCGTAGGGTTCCGTCAAAATCTGAAGGGTTCCCTAGGGGCCCGTAGAATCCCGTAGATTGCCGTAGGGGCCTGTAGGGTTGTGTAAGTGCCCGCAGGGGTTGGTAGGAGCTTGTAGGGTGCCATATGTTTCCGGAGGGTTGTGTAGGGTTCCGTAGGGGCCTGTGGTGTTCCCTAAGGGCCTGTAGAGTCTCGTACGGTTCCGTAGGGTCCTGTGGTGTTCCCTAGGGGCCTGTAGAGTCTTGTACAGTTCTGTAGGGTCCTGTAGGTTTCCATAAGCGCCCGCAGAGGTCTGAAGGGGCCCGTACTGTTCCGTGAGGATCCATAGGGCTCCGTAGAGCTTCGTAGGTTCCCTAGAGGCCTCTGGAGTACCGCAGGAGCCAGTAGTGTTCTGTAGGGGCCCGTAGGGTTCCTTCCATAGGGGCTGGCAGTGTTCCGTAGGGGCCTGTAGGGTTGTGTAAGTGCCCGCAGGAGTCTGTAGGAGTCTGTGGGATTCTGTAAGGTTCCGGAGGGTTCTGCAGGGTTCCGTAGGGACC